>NC_040886.2:10594267-10914892 GCF_900634795.4 Betta splendens | reverse complement strand
GCGTAGGCGGCGATGACATCACAGAAGCACACGCAGTCGCCCACAGATGGACAGGAGCACGCTGCCTCCACGCACATCTCCACGTACGGCTCTGCATCGACCTAGGAGCGCGCAGCGCATGATAAAGAAACGGCCCAGTGCAAGAACCACGCCGTGTACTGTGCAGGTTGTCTGTAACACCACTCACCTGGCTGTTGCATTCTCTGAACAGAGACCCAGTGATCACGCGACACGACTGCTCCACCGTTACCAGCTTGACAATGTTGTCACTGCAGGGCAGAGGTGTCTGTACGCAGAGACAGGGAGGGTTGATTTGGAAGAGCTGTACATTTCTAAATACTCATTCCATACAACGTGTACAGAGGACGAAGCACCTCACCTGAGTTACATCGGCACAGCTGGGAGCGACCTTCCAGGAGTTCCCGAAATGGGCGGCGTCCACCTCCAGCTGGTTGTTACTGCTGATCAAGTCGTTGTTGACGTTCCCGTCAAAGTTACCGCACAGACCACACACGCGACCCTACACCGGCGATGAATGCAACAAACTGGGTAAATGATATCGCCTGATGTGGAACAAGGGCCTCAATGCAACCAGAGTCTTAGAATGTAGCACACCCGTACCTTGTATGTGGCTGAGATGTGGACCAGCAGACGGGTTCCTCTGTCCCAGCTGAGGGAAATGTCTTTCCCTAACAGCAAAGTGTAAAACTGGCCAGATCTGACAATTTCCACCTGTGAGCCCTGCAGCACCGGCTCCTTCATCTTCACCTGAAAGATGCCAAAGATGCCGATGTCTGAATTAAAAGACTGAATCCACAGCAGTTGTTAGACATCTGATAGAGAGTTGAATATTTACTTGTGACATGTATGTGTGGATGTGTGTCTCTACATATAGGTGACTTATCAGTATAAATACATGTGTCTCTGAGGATGTTACCTCTCCATGTTGCATTACAATCAGCTCTCCCTGGTAGGAAACAGTAAGAGCTTTTGCACAGCGATGCCCCACAATTCCACAGGCCTCATTCTCCACCAGCACTCTGAAGGACCCGTCTGCTCCATTACACATGTCCTATTGATAGTGAAAGTACGAATAAGTGGTAAAATTACAATGAAGACGAGAGCAGACGCTTCAGTCCACCCATGTTGTTTTTTCCGTCTCTCACCTGAACCAGCACATACTGGCAGAGGCCGGGGAAAGAATACTTGAGGCCGTCAAAAGTGATGTAATGCCCCTCCCCTACTGTGCGGCACATGCCGTCGCACACCTTCTCTGTGCAGCGCCACTTCCTGCGCTCACACACACTGCAAAACAGCAAGAGCGTTAAGGAAGCACAGAGGCACGTCTCCACCATGAAGACGCCTGAAGTCATGACTTCACCAGGTGTTGCAGTCCACAGAGATGGTCTCTCCTGATGTATAGGGCTTGTTGTTATGGTAACAGGGACACTGCTCGGGCGCAATGCAGTCCCTGCGGTGACGCACCTGAAATCAATCCGGTCGGATTCAGATTCGATTTTACCTAGAGCGTCACATGACACACACACACACACACACGCACACCACCTACTGTGCCAGCTGGACAGAGGCACCCGGGGATGCAGGCGAGGTTGACGCAGGGCAAGTCCAGGTTCTGGCAGGTTCTGGCACACTCAACACCTTTTTCTCCGGCATCACACGCGGCGTGATCTAACGGGGGCGGGCACTGAGGCGAGCGCCGCTCTGCGAAACAGAGGCGAAAAGCAGATGCAGTTAAATATTAGGTTATTGTATATTTGGGTGGTGAGGACGGAGCTATGCTTCACTCAGCAGATGGTTTGCTTTGACAAAGGCCGCAACATTTTACAGGCCGTGCAAAGTAAAAGACACAGCACCACAACAGCAAAGTCCAGAACGGTACTGTACCTCTGGACGGCGCCGGGTCATCGTCATAGAAGAGGTCAGACAGCAAAGTGTTCGTTTCAGAGGAGCTACAGCGCATGGAGCCATTCTCACAGTAGCTACACGCAGAAACACAACAGCAGTTCACCACCAAATCAGTTTTATTACATTCCCCGCGCTACAGAAACACTGTTAACGACTGACCAGATGCTGTCGTGATCCGCATAGACGTCGTTGGGTCTGTAGAGCTGTCCATCGTGGAGACACGGGCACAGGTCGGCCGTCACACATTCGCCAGCGTCGCTCAGGTATTTCCCAGGGGGACAGAAGCAGCCCTCCTCACACAGCCTCTCCCCCCGACAGGCGGCCTCCGCCCCGGAGAGGGCGCGGCACGTCCGCTCGCACACACTCCCACAGGCCTCGTACACCCGGCCTCCAGGGCACTGCATGGCTAAACCAGGGTGATGAGTGGGTCGCTCAGTTCACAGGATTACAGGGGGTAGATATTATAATAATGGATAACTAGAATAAATGATGTCAGTGTTAGAATACCACAGAGTGAGGGGGACCTCCAGCTGAGTAGGACTCCTTTGGCAGCGCACACGGCTGCATAGGCTGACAGGGCGGAGCAGAAGCACTCCTCACCGTCCGCACACGCGCACACGTCGTACCGGCAGAAATGCTGGAACGGCGCCGGGTTCACCAGGAAGTGGCACGGAGTGAACGCGTCCATCATCATCACCGCACACGCTTCCTCTGCATAACGGACTAGGGGGCGCACGGGGGGGTCAGACGTTGAGCCTGAGCGTTGCTAGGTTTTAGAAGCGAGTGCGTGCGGATGCTTGTACCTCTTTTGGGGTTAACTGTGCACGGATCGGCCTCATGTGTGTTGGTGGATTCACAGTTTCCGCTGATCCTCCACGACCGACCGAACGCCTGAGGACTCGCCTCAACAAGCCCCGAGCCGGACAAGAAGTCATCGCCTTGGTTGCCGTTGTAGTTGCCACAGAGGCCGCAGGTCCGTCCTGCCCATCGTGGGCCGAGCTGAGCAGGTGGAGAGACGTCAGTACTTCACTTCAGATGAATATTAAACCAGAAACATATGTAGGATTCAACATATTGAACCTTTAGGAGCACGCGACCCCACCCATCCCAGTCCACACGAAGGTCATCTCCAAACTGCACGTGTACAGAAGCCTGGACCGATGTCTGAATGTGCAAGCGCCCTGTAAAGCAGCACACACCAGGGCCAGACTGGTTAAATTCAGACAAAACATTTCACATAGAGGTCTCCAGACGTAGAAAATATGCTTAGAGAGACTATGAAACTGATCTGCCCAGTGTCATACCATGACGCATGGGGGTCTGAATGTCCATGTTGTTGACGGAGACAATCCCCCCATGCTTCAGCTTCACCGTCATGTCCTCCAGCGAGGGCAGGCTGAGCGTGACGGACCGCGTGCACACGGCGTCCACGTCGTCCGCACACTGAAACGCAACGGCAAAACACCGGCACGCTGGAGATACAGCAGATGTGGTGTCGTAGCGTAGGATCCGGTAATGTCACACAACCAATACCTGAACGTTCTCAATGACGACGGAGAACTCCCCCTCTGTGCAGTCTCTTGCCAGTAGGTACTGACAGCGGCCGGCGAGGGTGAAGAACTTGTGGTCGAAGGTCTTGAAGTGAGACTGGCCCACCACCAGACACTCGCCTGCACGCACACACACAGCACACCGGGAATAAGCAGCACGAACCCAGAAACAGCAGCCCAACGTGCCGGTGGAGCCGTCTCACCGGGGCAGCCTTCGTTGGTGCATTCCCAGGAACCGTGGCGACACACGCTGGAAAAAGATTTAAGAGAGGAAATATTAAAGACTGTACGTGCTGTGTGTTGTGTACGTGCCAGCGTTTGGCATCTCACCAGGTGTTGCAGTCCTGGGAGATAGTGGATCCTGGAGGGAAGTGTCGACCCATGTGCACACAGGAGCACTGAGATACCTCCACACAGCGGTCTCCATCCAGAACCTTACCCACTAGAACGCAGTTAGACACGACCGGGCGTTACGACTGGAAACACGGGGACGAGGAGAGAGAGGGAGACGCACTGAGCGAGCGAGGCTACCTGGGCACGTGCAGCCATCCACACACTCTTCCTTGCAGACCTCCTGGATGTTGAGACTGTGGCAGGTGGTGGAGCAGGGCCTGGTGCATTCACTGTACTGCATTCCAACGGGACACTTGGGGACTGTGCAATCGATAGAGGCGCGTTATCGCAGATAGCGCCGTAGCCGGCCGCTATCTGAACCACACACTGTCGGACTTACAGCACTGGCTCTCCTCCAGCCAGCCCCGGAGGAGCGCCCCGCGGGCCTGGCACGCGCGGGCGTACTCCAGGAGGACCGGACAGAAGCAGCCTTCAGCGTCCTTGGTGCCACAGTGGCACGCCTCCTGCTGACACAGCGGCAGGAACGCGTCTGCGGGCACCAGGTGAGCGCAAAGTCCAAACACGGCAGACGCCTGCAAGACGCTGCAGCCGGACAAAATCTGGACAAAGGACAGGAAGATACAGTATAGACACGATGAGACCAGGCCAGGAAGTCTCCACCACTCAACACTTTTTAGTAGAGTGGATGGATGGAGGACATTCAAAGGCCTTTGAGTACCTTGGGAAAAACAGATTATCTGGTCTGATGAGGACATAATGAACTCTAAGGTCAAAAGACCAGCGACTACTCATCACCTGGCTGATACAGTACCATCGCTTCAGTAGGACACAGGGGTGGAAGCACGGCTCCACCAAATACACACAGATGGTTTGAATGCATCTGCTGCAGGATGCATTTGACCTGACAGAGATGGTTCATCTCTCCACATGATCGAGACAATGACCTACAATACGCTCTCGAAGTCTGTCTTCAGGACAAGTCACAGGTGGCCTGGTAAAGTTCCCTTTGTCTCTAACCAGGCAGCTGCAGCCGGAGGAGAGTCTCATGCATTAGGACGTATTAGTGAACCGCTCTCACCGTTGACGTCTCCTTGGAGCTGTTGCAGGATTTGCCGGGATTCGAGACACGTCGACAGGACTGGTCGGCCCCCTTCACTGCCCACGAATTAGCGAAATCGTAACTGTCATCCGTCACGAACCCTGAAAAGACACACGCACTCAAGTGAGTTTACAGATTTCTCCATAATCTCACCCCACCACGACTGTTTCCCTGGCTCTGTTTTCCTTGGTATCTTTTCCTGTGCAGAGCTACTCTTCCTGTTGCTGACTGGTGACTCAAATCATTTCCTACATTTCAGGAAAAGTGGACTCTCCCTACTTTTCTCTTTCAGTTAGGCACACATGCCGCATACGCCCTCGGCTGCACATTCATGACTTTAACCCCCCCCCCCAGGTGCATCTACCTTCTTGAGCCGTGTATTCATCAGCTGACACGGAGTTGAAGTTGCCACAGAGGCCACAGGTGCGGTTGGCGTGCTGCTCAGTTAGCGTCAAGGCGATGTTGGCTGCATTATCAATGGTAACAGTGAAGCCGAACTCCTCACTCCAGAGCTTATAATAGCCCAGCTCCGCGCCCACAAACACAGCATGCGATGCGTGGGGCAGCGGCAGCCTAAGAACACGGAGCAAACATCAGGTCTGTGTGAGGACCGACGGGATTGAACATTTGCACAACGGGTCTGGCTACCTTTTATCTCCCTGCGTGAGCCGTCCGTCTGCAGACAGGTGCAGCTCGAAGGCGTCCCCCAGAAACAACGTGACGCCAATTCTTTTGCCGTTCATGAAGTCGCCTGCGGTGACGTTCACGCACGCACGCACGTCGTTCAGCGCGCACGTTGCATAGGGAAAGTTAAATGCATGTGCTTTTAGAAATAAAATCTGTCCGACTCACCCAGCAGTATGAAGGAGCGGTGGTCGCAGTCCCCAGCCAGGAGGTAGCTGCAGTCCCCAGGGAACTCATATAAAACGCCGTCAAACGTGTGAACGTGGTGTCTCCCGAACAGGCTGCACCTGCTCGCTGCACCGACCGCGCCAGCTGGACACACGCACGGCACAACGGTCCGCAACGAACTCTAGGAATAAGACCAACGGCCACTTTGAACGGACGACTCACCAATCAGATGCAGGAGAAACCAGGTTTCCCTGAAGTACCTCCTCATACGCAGCTGAAAAACACACAAATATGAACATCATCATCATCAGCCTCTGACGATCGTAAACCTTCTTCCCTCATTCTCTCGTACCTCCATGACTTCAGCCTTAGTTATGTACAGATTTGCAAAAATGAGCCAGGCACAGCAGCCAAACCAGGAACTCCCGATGTTCAGACCTCAGGATCGGGACATGATGGTAGAGCACAGGTCTATGTCAAACACAGGCTAAACCCTCAGTCACACTGGAAGCTGTTTTTTATAGCAGAAAGCCCTCGTCTTCCCGTCGAGCTATCGCTGCCTTTCCAAAAGGCCCCTCCTCTCAGCTGCTTAAGTCAAGAAGGGCTCAATATCACTCAGGGCCTGCAGACTGACACCATCAAACACATTCATCAGGACAATACCAGGAAGTGCCCACTGATCGCCGGGCTGAGTGATTAGTCTACGCGTACGCACGTGTGTCAGCGCCAACCCAAACATCTGTGGTGGAAAACACACTTACTGGAGATATCGCACGCAATAACACCGCTCCGCTGGTGCCACATGACCCGGCTGCGCCAAGATGACACGGCGCGCACATAAACACGGGTAAACACAATGGGAACAGGCACAGATCCACACTCTCAGGTGCGAATTTCACAGATCATCTGGAAAACAAAGACAGAGACAATGACATTAGAAAACAGCATTAACATTTACAATCAGTGTCAGAAATGTCAAACCGTAACCTTTAATGTCTGCAATAAAACAGCTGTGGAGCGTATCTAAATATGCGACTGTTGGAAATTCACACAGGCTGAAATAACTCCAAGCAGGTGTATTATGTAAAACATGGCTGGGACACAGGCGTGTTGATGCTTTAAACACCCACGCTGCTCATTCTGATTATATTATCCTGTTTGACCCAGTGGCATTAGGTAACACCAACTATTATAAGCAACATGAAAAACACACTTCATTCACAAGAAATATTGTGAAGCTTCTTGGAAACTAATAATGCCTCAGTTCAGACAGGTTATAGCAGAAGCAAAACAAGCGTTAGCGCCAAGTCTGGGAAAAGGCCTCAGACTCGACTGACCATCCCAAGGTCATGTTAAAAATCACACAGTAAGTAACTGTCTTATCATTTCAGCCAAAACTCCCACCTGCTCTGAAATAACCTGATTCCCTTGTTCAGCTTCAAGCTGTTTTTCCTATTAATAGTGTGTGAGCCATGTTTTGTTTTTGCAGCTTTGATCTCCTGTGTGTTTCCTGCTTTCTTTGTTACAAGTTACCTGTGAGGCCTGTCATCAGCGTCTCTTCCTAGTATTTTTCTGTTCCAGGCTATAAGCCTGTTTATTACTAAACCCTTATAATAATATTAAATATACATTTTGGATTGTACAAGAGTGATAGTTGTCTCCAAACCACATGTAGGTAGCACCGAATTTTTTTTCCTTCTTCTATTTTAACAACATTTTTAAAAAAAATCTACTGTTAAAGATTTTTATTCAACAAGAAAATACCTAATTTTTCTATTCGAGGTCATTTAATTTTGTTACATGGAGCCCATATGCGTTTTAAAAATCCGTCTAGGTTTTATTACAAATATGATACATATTTTAAAGGACGTATTTTATTCATAAGTCATGTATGATATGTATGAGGCACATGTAAAGCTAAGGTTTGTTGAACCCCGCGTCAGGACTGGTTGGAAAGCTCGAAGCAGCCAACGCGCAGCACCTGCCACGCTTCTAAACGGTAAAGCGGCTCATTTGAATAATAAGATGTTGACCGTGGTGTGTACGTGCCGTCGATCTCGGAGCGACTTCGCTCTCGAGGACAGGCTCGTGCACCGTGTTCATTCATGTACAGTATATTCATTCAGTGAGCGCGCATTGCTTTTTCTGGAAGAATTACGTCATCGCACTGCCCGAGGCGCCGCATGAACGTAGAAGCAGCCAAAAATAAAGGAGTTGTGTGCACAGAAACTAAATGAGCAGACTCCAGGTTTTCCGTAAAAAGCTACACACAAATAAATCGATAGTTTTATTCTTAATTTTAGTTTCTTTAAGGTTACTTTCTAATTGATGAAGTCGTTAGACTTCTGAATCCTTGCTACCAATTAAACTAAATTCAAATGCAATATCTTATTTTAAAAGGGCCCAGCAATTTTTCGCCCAAGCACAGAGACAGACGCGGCGCAGGGGGCGGCTTTGCCTGCGCGTTATCTGTGGGGGCGGACCACTCCGGGCGCGCACAGCACGACACAGCGCGTGTCACTGGCCCGGCGCGTCGGCGATAGCGAATAACCTCATTCTGCAAACTGCCCGTCGCCTGGTGGCTCTCTCTGCACGGCCGCCGTCGATAAGAGCGCGAGTGTGATCCGCAGCGCGAGCGTCGCCATGGCCGCCCTGTCGGGAGGAGAGACGTGCATCAAGTACCTCATGTTCGCCTTCAACCTGGTGCTATGGGTGAGTTTAAAGCGCGCAAATGCATTGTTCTCGCGGAACGGTCGTCGGTGTTTGTGTGCGTTACGCGCGTGGGTACGCGTCGTGTGCGCGCGCGCGCGCTTCCGGTCGGGAGCAGGTTACTCTTTTGAATGAAACGACACGGCGTCCCAGAAGCTGCATCGTAACCGCGCCGAGCGCCCGCAGGCGGCCGCGAGCGCTCCCCCCGTCAAACACGAAGTGCCCCGATGCTCGTGGACGCCGAGCGGCCACAGGAATATTCCCCAGTGGCCAAGTGACCCAGTTCCGCCGTGCGGGCGACACTCTGGAGTTTGCGCGCACGGCATTTTAATAATTGCAGTGGGGGAGGGGACGCGGCTGATATAACAACAGTTAACGCTCGCGCTGCGTCACGTGACGCGAGGTGTTGCGCATGTCAGGGTCCCAGTTTGTTTGTTTGACGAAATCCTGGACGTCCCATAGTGGCAGTTTGTGGCGTACGAAGCCCGCAGGGTGTGTCCGCCCGCTGGGATCCGCGTGCGGCTCCAGATGCCCTTTTTAAGAAGCTTTTGAATTTGTGAAGCTATACATAGAACCGAGTGTGACATTCTTTTAAAGAGCAAAGAGGAATTTTCCACTGTGTGTCAGTGTCTATGAGTGAGCGAGCAAGAGAGAGAGAGAAGCTGAGAACAAGTAGAGGCAGTTTCAACACTGTCCTCTTTGTTTAGTTTAATTCATTTTAACAGGAGGATCACATCAGAATCTTGCTCAAGATTCAAAAAATGCTGCCAGGCAGGAATTTCACAAGAGCCTTTGGGTCAGCGTGCCTGAACACAATCCCATATTCCCACGCCAACCTCCTAGGCGGCGTCTGCAGGAAGGAACCTGCTCCTCACGCAGGAGGATCCTCAGTTCCTGCCGCTTTTTGCCACTCCCTGCTGCGGTCAGGTGACTCCAGGTAGAAAAACTCTCGCTCTCCTCCACCTTTTTGTGGCGCTGACCCCATTAGGTTTTCGCTTTCTCCTCGTGGAAGGTTGACTATCCTGCGTCAGCATGGCCAACGGTGGAGTCACTGTCGCAAGACAAGTGATGATGATCTTCAACTTTATCTATGCAGTAGGTTGACTAATACGCTTTAGTGTGTTGTTTTGCAAACTTTAGGAATTAACAGCTTTATACTGTATTTAAAAAGCTGTGCCTATGTGTTTAGTACATATAAGTACAGCTTTTTATAAATAGATTGGTCAAAACAAACTTGTTTTCTACGTAGGATAGGCGCATGCACACACCCTGCACACAAGTACACTCTATGTAGACATTGACAATGATCACCTTTTAGTGTGTGTGTTACACACTAAAACGTTTGTGTAACTGAAAGGATGAGATGATCCAGTTTTTAGTGGGTTCCCCTGAAGCGTGAGCAGGGACTCGTGCTGCGTTCGCTCCTCCAGACACCGTGGGACGCTGGCAGTTGTGGTGGTGGGCGTGTGTATCTGGTAATTAGACGGCTTTGTGGCCTCACGGAGCCGGAGTAGGAGCTGACGGTGGCGAAAACGCTGCCGCGACTCTACGAACCGAGGACACGGAGAAGTAAAGACGGATCCCAGATGGAGTTTGTCAAGTCAGATTTGAAGCGACATCTGTTCACAGCTGAGGGGGAAAAACACAGAATCTGACACTAACGAGATGGAGATGGCAGATGTCTGAACCTTGACTGAGCCGGGTTTCTTACCGTGTACTGCTGTGTACTGTGTGTACTGTGTGTACCGCTGTGTACTGTGTGCACCATCCATTTAGTGCTGTAGTAGGTCACTGCCGTGCACTATATGTACAAATCTCTGTGTTTCAGCTTGCAGGCGTCTGTGTTCTTGCTGTGGGCCTGTGGCTGAGGTTAGACCCAAAGACCAGAGTCCTGTTCGAAGGATCAGGTTCACCATATGTGTTTTACACAGGTAATGCATAGTTATGGTATATGTACAGAGATACAGATGAGGGAAAACTGCATGCTGTTGAATTATAAAGCTTGAAACTGGATTCAGTTATTATTTATTTATCAAACTTTAGTGTGTGTGTGTGTGTGTGTGTGTGTGTGTGTGTGTGTGTGTGTGTGTGTGTGTGTGTGTGTGTGTGTGTGTGTGTGTGTGTGTGTGTGTGTGTGTGTGTGTGTGTGTGTGTGTGTGTGTGTGTGTGCGCGTGCAGGTGTTTATATCCTAATAGGAGCGGGAGCCCTGATAATTGTGGTGGGTTTTCTGGGATGCTGTGGGGCCATCAAGGAGTCTCCCTGTATGCTGGGAATGGTTTGTATCATTTTCCTCCCCCATCTTGTACTTTTACCTGCTATTTACTAATACCTACAACAGTCGGCCTCAGTCAGCAGACTTTGAATTTATTATTGGCCTTTGCTGTGTACTAGTTCTAGAATCTATAAGACACATGACATGTCTGTCTTCATCACTATTTACTGTGTCAGAGACTTCCCTCCCATTCTTAGCCTGTCTGGCTGTAATCTTCTTTTGCTAAATCTCAGGAGGAGGAGCCTGTTTAAAGATTTGAACTCTTTAACACATGCATCACATCCATTGCATTCATTTGTTTTTTTTTCTGTGCAGTTCTTCTTCTTCCTGCTTATCTTATTTGCCATTGAAGTTGCAGCTGGAATATGGGGGTTTTCCAACCAAGGCAAGGTACTGTACACGTTTCACCAATCTGACCCACACAGACTGATTCTAATAAACTGGAAAAAGAAAAACCCATCAAGCAAATCAGCCCTGAGCTGTGATTAAACAAATCAGAATTCAATTCGACCACATCACCTGTTGACACTGACAATGTATTCATGGCATCTCCCTTCTACAACATAAAATGTAGTATTGGAGTATGCACTTAAAAGTGAAATAAACATTATGCCTTGCTTTGTCTGTTCTGTTGCAGGTGGTGAACGACGTCACAACATTTTACATGCAGACATACAACAACTACAAATCAACCGGAGACGAGCTCCTGAAGGAGACACTGCGGCTGATTCAAACCGCGGTGAGACAGTTCTACTCGAGTTCTGTCCTAATTCAGACAATTTGGACTTGATTCAGTTAGAAACGAGACACATTTAGAACAGATAAAATACCATAAACAGCTTATACCTGCATACGTCTGTGATGTGAACCTGGATAAATGTTGAACTATTTCTTTTCTGTACAGCTCAAGTGTTGCGGTCCAACTGGTACTGTGGTTGATACTGCCAAGGACACCTGTCCGCAGGGAGACCCACTGGAGGAGCTCATTACTAAGGTACCGCTAACTTGCATCAAGTGCCGCAGTCGAGACAAGAAAAAAGTTTTACAAGAAGAAAGATTAGACATAAAGCTGCCTGTTGGTCTTATTCAGCGTAGGCTGAACGGCTGTGTGTGTGTGTGTGTGTGTGTGTGTGTGTGTGTGTGTGTGTGTGTGTGTGTGTGTGTGTGTGTGTGTGTGTGTGTGTGTGTGTGTGTGTGTGTGTGTGTGTGTGTGTGTGTGTGTGTGTGTGTGTTCTAGAGCTGTCCTGATGCTATTGATGAGCTGATCGAGTCCAAACTACCCATCGTAGGAGGAATGGGCATCATCATCGGAATTGTAATGGTTAGTGTGTAACTGGTTGAACTGGACTCCATCATATATCAATGTCCTGGACATACACTAACATGAGTAATGTGCATGTCTGTCTCTTACAGATGTTCGGGATGATCTTTAGCATGCTTCTGTGCTGCGCCATCAGAAAATCCCGTGAGGTGGTGTGACGCCCACTGTCACGCCAGTCTTTTAGTGTTGCATGATGTCATTTCCAGGGTCACATGACTCTCCACTGCCAATAGAAACACTGCTTGTTTAAGGGTGACCACCTAAGCCAGACTGGGTGCAGATACGTCTGACTCTCCCACTGTGTCAGCTGTAACTGTACTGTCCACACTTAGGCCCATCTCCCTGAACTACAGTAGGTAGGAGCAATGTGGTTTACTAGGCCCAGTTATAGAATGGGTGTCATCTGTGCTTCAGTGGCGGTGTAATACAGAAATGTGTAAACCTGTGGTCATTTGATTGAAATTGGTGTTTGTGAACTGCTAATTACTGAACAAAAGACGATCTTATTGCATCCTGATCACATTTCTATATCGCTGGAGTCACCTACTGGCAAAAACACCAGGCCTAAAAGGCAACCATCACTTGAGCACAATACAGCTTTATCCAATGAAATCCTCCAATCCCACCGTATCGCTGAGCTGTGAACTGCCATGAATGTGGTTTTCTCTGCTTAGCATTCTGTTCCTTCATTATAGTGACATGAGATTCGTTCTATTCTGTTTTTTAACTTTCCCCCATTTTAAACACTTATTTTGTTTTTTACATTTTGTAAATGTCTTATTTGTAAAAACAATTCTAATGTTATATAGTCTGGTCTGTGGGGTTTGATTATGTATTTTATAATGTGCTTTTCATTTTACAGAAATTGGGTTGATTTATACCATATGCACTATGTTTCACAGAGACGAGTATTAATGAGAGCAACAATAAATTAAACAAAACAAAAAAAGTTTTTGGTTATATTATGCAACATACAGTACATTCAGTTCATAATTAAAAATCTTAAATTTTTCAGTAGACACTAATGAAGTTAACCACGGAGCAAACCTTGATTCTTGTGACTTAGATAACGCGAAACAAATACCAGGGAAAGGATGCCTGCAATAACAACTTTCATGTCAATTTCCATGCGAGAAGAGGAAAACATTAAATGTTCCCACAGCTTCCCTCTCTTTGATAGTGACTCATGTACAGCTTAATTTAAAACAAACACAAAGACAAGAATAGCAGCAGTTTCTGAGTTACCCCCATTAGTTAACAGAACGTTTTCTTAAAACTAGATGTACTCCGTGATTACAGTAAACAACACACATTCATGGCAGAGAACAGTTAATCTGAGCCACTTTCTCCCCAAACAAATGTGTCATTTCTCTTTAATGTGATTACAGCCCAAGGAAGTAGCTCTTGATTTGGTTGTTGACAGCTAGACGCTGCCATTTAGACAATCCACTCCCTCTTCAGTGATAACACTGATTATAAAAAATGAGTGTGTTTGTAGCAAAACTGATAAGGGAGAAAAAAAATTACCCTAAAAGGAAACATGACTGCAATGAAGTCAACACGCCAACAGTTCCACATTCATCTTGACTGCGTGTTACAGTAAGTAAAGGAAATCACATACGCTTTTCTTTTACGACCAAGATGTTATGTATTTTGTATTTGGTTATAACAAAAACAACCAGGCTTAGGCAGGACATTGCACAGACTCTAAAACCAGTTCTGTGGAAATGCAAAGGATATTATCAAAAAAATATCAAATTAAAAGCACTGGTCATACAGAAATCATTGCAGCAGTCGATATTAAAGTACGTATTTCCTACAACTTTTAAAAGACCTTTAAAATATAGTAAGTCTTGAAACAGATGTTTTTCATTATAGGAGACAACTTGTTATTAGCATGTGGTCTCATCCATTCTAACTGTCTACAAAATGTATGCCCTCCCGTCTGTGTGAGTACAGGACAGAGTCCACACGGAGAAGACTTGTGACACACTGCAGAACAGCCAGAAGAAGTTGGTATTTACAGGAGACAGATTCAAAGCCAGAGTCCCTTCTAACGTCTTTTGATGCTGCGTCAAACTTCCCAGAACAATCCACTTTGATTTTACGATCATCAAGGGGGTCACTTGAAGCACAACCCATTATGGAGCTTTTACTTTGTTGATGATTGCATACAAGTTCAGGAAAAGGGTGGGAATTATTTTGAATAAAGCGCAGAACCCTGGTTTGAGTATGCAGGAAGTGTTGCAGATTATAGGAATAAATCTTTTGTGGAACACTGAGCAGAGCATTTGCAAAGAGCTGAGCAGTGGCAGGGACTCCCCTAGTTGTGTTGCCAGAAAGTGAAGAATAAGTTTTCTGTTGTAATAAGACATGGTTTAAGAGAAACTCAAATGTCCCACCAACAGGTACAAAATAGCCTGATCCCAATACACACTGCTGAGAAGAGGGCAGGCTTTGGTTTGCCTGCACCATAATATTAGATGCTGTGGTGGTAGGTAGACACGGAGGCTTTAGTGCTGTAAGAAGCATGCGGATGGCATCTTGAATAGCACATGCATACTGGTCGGTTTGTCCTTCCCCAGGGCCACAAATGACCAAACTACAAGATTTGACCATGGATCTTTCCTGTAAATCACTGAAACCCACGTGGATATACCTGTGGAAGACAAGAAAACATTAACTTTGTTATTTCTGCAAACAGAGTCAGAAGAGATAAATGTGATAATTTTTAAGTGTACACGTTTTATGGTATTTGCATTCACATATGTGTAATTATACTGATGAAATCCTCATACCTATGAGCTCCCAGTGTTATTGGCCGGCAGAAGGTCAGATTAACAATGTGTTCTGGTTCAATCATCCAGCAGTCAGAAACAGGTGTGACTCCACTTAGCCATAAAAAGAGAGAGAGCTCATCTTCACTGACACACTCCACAACGCACATTTCAGCCTGTGTGGCTAAAGCCAGGACAGCAGCAGACTGTTTCACCGCTGACAGAAGCACCGACACACCCAAACTCTGCAGATTTGCAATAATACATCCTAGTGACCTTTCTGCCCAAGCACTAAACTGCACAAGGCTTCTTTCAGTTGTTGAATTATGCTCCATCACTTGTTCTCCACACCCCAACTTAAGCACATGCTCTGTATTGAGAAGTTGTGGCTGCAGGTACTCAGGGAAAACTACAGCTTTAATTGGCAGGCAGTCAGTTTGGTGGAAGGGTGTAGCAAAATCCCTGTGGATGACCTGGCCCTCAACCAAACGTGAAAGGTTCACAGGAAAGCCTGACACAGGTGTATGCAGAGCAGGAAAGTTGTCATTTAAAAACTGAAGTGATGAGGAGAATTGGTCATTTTTAGGCTTCCAGTTTGTGAGCAGTTCGCATGTGAGATTGCTCATGAAGTCACAGTGGGTGTAGCCAAGACGCGTATGAAAGAATGATGACAGCAGTTTTTTAACAAAGCAATAGCTCGGGTTTGCTTGCGATTGCGAGTTTGCAGTAAAATCCTCCCATGAAACACAGTATCCATAAGGGACCACTCCCTTGGTGATGAGATCATCTAGCTTCTCTGATGCAAATGCCAACAGTTCATCAGCCAGGCGCCTGGCAGTTGCAGCCACTGCTGCTTCCCTCAGGTTATATGTGCGAGACACATTAGTTTCCTTGCAGGCGGCTGAATGAATCATGCGTAGTAATGACGCCAGAAGTATAATAAAGGTCTTGGACCCATCCCCTGTTACAGTGCTGTGCTTCCAGACACACTCCACCACCATCCTAAAATTAAAAAAAAAAAAAAAAAAAAAAAGAATGACAACAGAATTCACATTTTATTGAGTATAACAACAAAGAGAAGGAATAATTCTGTGTTACCTGGCCAGTGGGTGCTCAAGTCTAAGTGCTGTGAGAATACGTGTCCCACTACGGCTCAACATTGCTTGTGCAGTGTCTCGGGTGAACAACACCTGTCCACCCTCTGGCCCAAAGCTAGGGTGGACGACTGCTTCGAGAGCACACACTGTCTGTAGCACATGTTTAAGATGAAGATGCTCCTTTGGCGTCATCCCTATTCCCTAGAATACACACATGGACAGACTTGAAAGATGCAAAAGCCTGTGAATACATTAATACACATTAAACAAAACCACTTTATTTTATTTAAGATTTCATACTGCCTACAGGTCTGGCTCAAACAAGATAAATATCTAAATGCTTTTTAATAGCATTCACACGAGGGGGAGAAGGTGTGCGCAAGTCTAGCTATACTCCTGCTAGCTTAACGCTAGATAAGTTAGCATATGCTAGCGAGGAATTCAGCTGAATTAGTATAAAAAAAACTCGTAACCGCTCAGGCTAAACACGCGGTTTCCCGTCTGTTGAACACGGGGGCGTACTAACGACAAACAACTCAGTTTCCAACGAACGCTCTTAAATCAAAACAACTCACCACCCAGCAGCGCTTTGCTCGGTATCCTAGAGACGAGTCTTCTTCTGTGGTTCGCGTTTATACATTGTTATAAACAATGGCGATCGCCCCCTAGCGACGCCAGCGTTGAGTTGTTTCACCCTCAGGAAAAACGTCGCATAAACTGCTGTACAAGTAATTACTGTAAGCTACGCTCTGTATTTTTACATTTTTTTCACATTGAACACACATACAATAAAATGATGACTTGTGTCATGCCATTGTTTTAATGAGTGTTTTTCACAACTGGCCTGGCACATATCTCCTAAATACACTCGTGAAGTGTGTTTTTATAATTGAGCATGTGTCACAGATGTTGGGTTAAGCTCACAGGTTCCTTGTCCATCCAGCCACTCCATCCATCTTCCCCCTTCTGTACAGTGTCTGTTTGCTCAAGGTGAACGGGTGGGGCTGGAACTTGATCTCTGTGTTGCTGCAGAAACCACATCCTAAGTTTCTAAATTAGGCAACATCATCTATACATAGACAATATGAGAGTTCTGCAGCCACTGCCAGATGTACAGATGCGTGCACGCACACACACACACACACACACACACAGACTGAGCCATCCACCCTGGATGTAAATGTCCTCTACTGCTGAACTCTCAGTATGCTAACGAGCCTTTAAAAAGCCATGTCACTACTCTAATGAATATGCATCAGAGGCCCAGGGAGGGTGACCTGTGGGGATCGGACAGAGGTTACAAGGGGTGACTCCCATGAGACCTGAATGGACAGAAAAGAACATATTCCTCCCAACATTTCACTCTTGTGGGTGCGCACACACACGCACGCACGCACGCACACACGCACACACACACACACACACACACACACACACACACACACACACACACACACACACACAGGGGGCAACAACACAAGCAGCCCTATCTTGTCCTGCTCGCTCTTTTTTCTTGCTCTCTCTCTCTCTCTCTCCCGCTTTCACACACCTGCACCCCCCTGTTCTTTACTGTACGTCTAAGAACTACTGAGACAAAAACAAAAGGGTACTTACCTCACCGTTTTCCTCCTCCTCCTCTCTGGCTTTGTATTTTTTCTTCTTCCTCCGTCCCTCCTCTATGATCAAAAAGGAGTATCTGTTAGCGTGAACGCTGCTGTTTGGACAATTAGACACAGGTATGTGTACAAATCAAATTAATTAAATGGTCATAGTAATGTTGTTGTACTGTACAATGTAATTTAATACCTGTGTGGAAACCCCTCGATGCTCAAAAGACAGAAAAGCCTCTGCATCTCATTTTGCTGAATACAGATTTGGCTACAGGACAAGTCAATTATCAATGGTAATTTATACATTTCTTAGCCCTGTTTTATTGCTTTCCTGCAGCATTACCTTAAAGCTTTTATGGTCGAGGCTGTGTAATAAACAAGGCTGCTTTTACCAACAGCGTCTTGTGCGAGACAATCTGTAGATACTAAACTTTATCGTCTTTTGTTTTCACATTGCACAGTATATACTACAATGATCTTTATCTACTGTAAGAGCAGGTGCATTCATGTGTTTTTTCCATTAAAAACAAAGTTGGGGACAATGTGGCGCAAATATTGAATGACACCAGGTCATTCATCATTGCTGCAATGGCAAAAATAAACAACATTTATAATAAACATACACCATAATCCAAAGACTGAAACCTTTTAAGATACTGATTTCTTTTGGCATGAGTCACTGATAGATTGACTTTACTGTAGCTTCTTCAACTAAATTATTGTTTGGCACATCCATATAAGTAAGTAATAACATAACCAGTTCATTAATCAGATAATTGTATGTTGTAGATAATTGTATCATTCGATGTACCAGGACATTTTCTGCTTGTTACTGCAGCTTAGTGTATTAAGCCTTTGTTTTTACACTGAAAACTGAGAATTCTTCAGATTCCACCTTACACAGACATGACCTGTGAGTACAAAATGGCATCCGTAGAGCCCTGTACTTAGAGGTCAGGTGTTCACACCAGTATTTTTTTTATAGGTACACTTTGTTACCCTTAGTGAAGATGACCTTGCCACGTGATTCTCACCTCTGGCAGCTCTTTGTGGAACAGCAGTGGTCCACGCATGATGCTTCAGCTCGACTTCTCCCTTTTCCTCTCCCCTCCATGTCAGCAGGTTTCATAAACACAGCGGGCTGCATATCCTGTGATCAAGTGTTAGTGCCAGAACTGCAGAAAGAGGAGATGACATTTGACACCAATAGTCATATACAGTAGTGTCGTTATTGCACATTATATAAATAATCAGTAGCATTTATGGTGCTTTGCTGTGGAGTGAATGTGTTTTGTTTCAGTTTTTGAGGGTATGTATACTGTAGAAGTGCCTTTTTCTGTTTTGTACTGTTTGTAAAATCGCATGAGCTGTGATTTTTAATCTCGGTCTCAACCGTCCTTTTCTGCCCGTTCGCCAGTTAAAGTCAGGATCCCGAGTCGATCGTCAAATAATGACTGGAAACCGCCGAGCTGCCCCAGCTGCGCCGGGCGCCTCAGCTACCCCAACACTTCTGCCAAATGCAACAACAGCCCCTGGCGAAAAACATTCAGAAGGCCACAGTCCCAACAAGTTCATGAGTGAGCTACGCAGCATTCACAGTAAGTGAATCACTCACTGTATCGTCACAAACCATTGTCTGTCATCTGGCAGCTACAGTACAGAGGATGTAAAAGCACTGCAAGTCAGTGAACGTCCAGTCATTAATGTCCTCACGCATATAAATACTGTATACACATACGTTATTTCTGTATGTATTTTGTATAAACAACATCATTTATGTATAACCCTGGAGGCTGGTGGAGCATGTGAGGCATTATTATGCAAGTCAGAGTGTGAATCACTATTTCAAACAGAGCGATTCAGGGAATAAAAATGCTGTCGCTCAGTATTTTTTTTTTTTTTTGAGATGACATTTTTGACAACTCCAGTACAATGTCAAGAGATTTGAGAGTTTAAATCTGTGAAACCTCAAGTCACAGTTGACAGGCTGCAACGGTGTCTTTTTCTGGGGGTACGTGACTGAATTAGTAACAGACGAGCAGATGCTTGTACCAATTCACTGCTGATGAAGCTGACTGTTAAGAAATGACTGTGGGGCAGTTGTTCTCATGGGAGCCGTGCATTATTTTCTTGTAATTTCCTGCATGTGCATTTTCCCTTCATTACAGTTTACGTTAGACTTGTATATGCGCCTTTCTTGTGATGATAATATGCATAATCCACTGTAACATTACCACAAAATATGACCAGTACATTACCACAGATTTAAATCCCAATCCCTCTTATTGAGACCAGCCTTATTTACGCATAATCGATGTGTCTTATTCGGGTTTGCAGTGCCATCGTGGGCTATTGCTGCTCTGTGGGTCGTAACTTTGTGTATGGTGCTGTCGTGCGCCGTGTGCATGTGGAAGAAGTGCCTGAAAAAAAAGGACAAGGACAAAGAAAAGGACAAGAAAAAGGGGAAAGAGAAGAGCAAGGGAGGATGTGACACTGAAATGGATGGCGGTAACAACGAGGTGGGCTCCACACTGACACACACAGTCTGCCCTTGCTGATGTATGGCCCGGCCAATGCATCACAGCTGTGTCATGCAGGTCACCCAGGACTAGTAAAAGTGACGCTGTGTGTTAGGACTAATGGAGGTTTAGCGCATCATTCATGCTGCGGCGCCGGTTGAAGTACGCCGTTTTAGAGTGTCTTCAAGGATGTAAGTCACATTTGCACCCGATAATGGCATGAAAAATGCCCTTAGATTGAGAAAAACCTTTAAAAGGTGAAATGATCTTTGTTTAGTTGCCATGTGCCAACTACATCTGACTACAAAACTACAAAATGGAAGTTTTTGTAAAGCTGTGTTTTACCTCTGCATGTGTGTGTGTGTGTGTGTAGCTGTTCAAAGAGGAAGGTAACAAAGAAACAGAGCTGTCAGATAATGAGCCCAAGGAGGAGGAGAAGCTGGGTAGACTGCATTTCACATTAGACTACAACTTCACAGACAACACGGTGAGATGATGTCATTCATTTTGACATGTTCCTCCCCACCATTTGGCACATCTTAATACGTTTCGCCGTGGATTCTCCAGATTCTCATTTCCCTTTTCTGTCACTGATTAAAATCTTAGCTGGTGGTCGGCATCTTGCAGGCCGCAGAGCTTCCTGCCATGGATGTGGGAGGTAGTTCCGACCCTTACGTTAAACTTTATCTGCTCCCGGACAAAAAGAAAAAGTTTGAAACCAAGGTCCATAGGAAGACACTTGAGCCCACCTTTAATGAGACCTTCACGTTTAAGGTAATATTAATGATTGCAAGTCATTAAAATTCCTGTAGAACTAAATGTGATGATGTTGGGTTGTGTCCTAAAGGTACCGTACACTGAGCTGGGCGGGAAGACGCTAGTGATGACTGTGTACGACTTTGACCGTTTCTCAAAACACGACGCTATAGGAGTGGTGAAGATACCAATGAGCAGTGTGGACTTCAGCCAGTCTCTGCAGGAGTGGAGGGATCTGCAGAAGGCGGAGAAAGAGGAGGTGGGAGCACACTGTGGGAGTAAGAGAGGAGATGGGAACAGTGCATGAGTTTAAAAGGAAGGATGCTGTGATCAGCTTCAAATATATTAAATGTACCCAGACGTTGTGAAGTCAATGCCCCTAAACACACTCACTTTCTTTCCTATCACTGTTGCCAAATTAGAGCGAGCGGCTTGGAGACATATGTTTGTCCCTGAGGTATGTGCCTACTGCAGGAAAGCTGACAGTGGTGATTCTGGAGGCCAAGAACCTGAAGAAAATGGATGTGGGTGGATTATCAGGTGAGATAAGAAGCAAAGAGATCTAAATTCATTCTGTGGATCAGTTCAAGTGTCATGTCAAGCTTCTTTTGTTGAAGTATTGGGGATTTTGTAGTTTACAAACGTCAATGGCGTTTTAAATGTCTCAGTGTATCGTCTTACAACCTCATTAACCCCTGCTCTGGCCAAGCATCACAGCCGTGAAACAGCTTTTCTAGTGGTGTGTCCACTTTCAAGGAGTTTCTAACAGCGGCTACTACAATAGATGTTGTGTTTTACTGATGGAGTAGTTGCATCAGTGCCATTCTGTTGGTCTGTTGCTCTGACATAAAACCTCCCTGTTCTCTCTATCAGACCCTTATGTGAAGATCCACTTAATGCAGAACGGGAAAAGACTCAAGAAGAAGAAAACAACGATAAAGAAGAACACTTTGAACCCTTACTACAACGAGTCCTTCAGCTTCGAAGTGCCCTGTGAACAGATAGAGGTGCACGCACAGCATCTGCACTTCTGACACACACAACAATCCATTAGAAATTAACCTGCTTCTGTGTTTTTTTTTTATTGCAGAAGGTGCAGGTAGCAGTGACTGTGCTGGATTATGATAAGATTGGGAAGAACGACGCCATTGGAAAGGTGCTGCTGGGCGGTACCAGCGCCGGCACCGAGCAGCGCCACTGGGCCGACATGCTGGCCAACCCCCGGCGGCCCATCGCCCAGTGGCACAGCCTTCAACCAGAGGACGAAGTCAACGCGCTCATGTCCAGCAAGAAATAAAATGCAGCTTGTACTCCTACTTCTGAATCAGATTTCTACTTCGCTGCCTAATTCCCCTTAAAACCCTTTAAGCTACTTAACTGAGTGATAGGATCCTGTTTTATCTCTCACACTGTCTGACAACTACCTTCCTTTTCCTGCTTCTGCCTTGACTGCAACAGATAGAGACGTATCAACCTGTACAGTGCTAATAAATCAAATGCAACTTTTTAAAATCCTTTGTACTGTACATTTTTCATCATCATTCTGATTTGCAGGGAAGAGGTAAAGCATAAGTGTAGACTATAGTGTAGGCTGTCAGGTGCCCGTGGTTCATTGTTGGGAGTCACTGAGCTGAAGTCAGGCTAATGCAAAACTGTTCACAATTGACATAATGCTTTAAAGTCAATCATCTACTAATTAAACTCTGAGGCCTGTTGATAGTCGTGTTTCCCTCCACTTTGCAGGGCTTCATACCTTCATTCACTCATTTCCTCATGATTCAGTGAAGCTTAATAATTGTGCTTATCCTCCGTAGCTCAGTAGCACCTTAGCATCGCGTTAGCATCATGTCCTTGACCTTATCGCCCAATGTCAGGTAATGTTATTTATGCAAAGCAAAACCATACATTTACACAGACGTAGTTGTTCTGAAGGCAAGTTAAATAAATGTCAAGAAACATGAACTAAACGTTGTGATTATTTGTGACAGTTTATTTTGGGAGTTTAAGCTAGCTGCTAGCTTAACGGTCAACCCGCTCCTGGCATTTATGATTTCCTGCTTATAAACGCACCTTTACTCCGGCCCCGCCGCGTCACACAGACCCACGGACTAACGGAGCAGCATTTCTGGCCGCCGTGGTCGCTCGTTCCCGGGGCCAGGCCGACGTTAGGCTGTCCCACACGGGCAACCTGATCGCGGCGAGCCTGCGTGATGGAGCGCTGACAGCCGGCCCCGTCTGCTGGCACGGGATGCTGCAGCTCACCTGCGCACACAGGTGTGGGCTCCTCGTCATCATTCGGGGGGGGGGGGGCGTCGCCTCCAGCTCCATTTCACAGGCACGACCAGGCATCGTCCCGGTGCCATCGAGCCTCCTGAAGCCTTCCCTCCCGGGACCACGGAGATGCAGCGTTG
Source organism: Betta splendens (assembly GCF_900634795.4). Lineage (NCBI taxonomy): Eukaryota > Metazoa > Chordata > Actinopteri > Anabantiformes > Osphronemidae > Betta > Betta splendens. The sequence continues at coordinate 10,891,638 of NC_040886.2, read as the reverse complement.
ACGTTTCGGCGGTCGTTCCTCCCGGACTCTGAGATGAACTTGAAGTGCTCTGTGAAACGACTTCTCCTCATGTCTTTTTCAATCTCCCACTTGCTGCTACTTGAGGGTGAGTGCCCGCACTCTTGCGTCTCCCACTGTGTGTAATAGCCTTGAAATGACGCCGTCTACGCAGGTGTAAAGCACATTTATTAGAGGGAGAACGGGTGAAAACTCAGGTCGGTGAAATCTTTGTAAACTCAGGTTTAGAGATTCTCACTTGCAGTAACAAGTCTCTGTTTATTTACATGTGTAAGTAATAAATAACATTTTTAATAAATACAATATATTTGTTATTTAAATTGCTTTATGCTTTATATATATTATATATTTATATATTATGTATCACATTGTGGCATGTAGAGAGGAAGAGCCCCAGCACCACTACTGGACATGGATGTTTTTTAGTAAATATGAGAATGTATTTATATATTATGATAAGTTAGTCATTTTAATTGTATAACTGTTTTGTAGGAGCTCAGAGCCGACTTACAGAGACAGAGGGAAGATTACAGAGGTAATGGGATATGAATGATTGGAATGATTAGATCATGAATGCATTTATGTCTGGTCAGTGTTATGAGGATTTTACCCCAAAGGTTTTTCTTATAGTTCATTAAACATTCAATATTATCATTTGTTGTCCATTATGAAGGCATTTGCACTTTTTGTTTCAGCCACTAGAGTGTGTGACAGCGGCGGCATACGAGTGTGAGGGTGTGTGTACCTGTGCATGTGAGGCTTTAGTAAAGAGGACTGTGGAGTCTGGATTCAAGTGGTGTAAAGTGCACTTAAGTCTCCCCTCTGACTGTTTCTTCCCACTAATGTGCATGTTTGTGTGTGTGCAGAAGGGCTAATGTACTTCGGAGGAAACGGGATCTCCTCGGGGAGGAGGTAGGTACATTACACCTAAGAGAACCAGAGGAGGTCAGGGCATCCACATGCGCACAACACCCCAAACAGCACAAAGCTGTCTTTGTGAGGAACGACACACACTCACCATGTACACTTTCTCCCACTCAGCCTGACGCAACCTCCAACGCTACCATGTGACTGCGAGGCCGCTCTGGTCACTTATGCTTTATTGTTTGTCAGACTTACAGGCCGATGCTGTCGGAGGGGACTCTGTCGCGCAGCGTTCTACACAACTACACAGCCAGAGATTCCTCCTCAGGTGAACACACGGCGCATAAAGTGATCCCAAATCAGCAGTGGCAGCTTAAAACTATCATTACCCAGACAGACTGGGATCTGTGACTTTAGTCGTGTCCTTCCCAGAATACTGTGGCTGCCTCAATGGCGGCTGGTGTCAGGAGGACGGTGTGTGTGACTGTGCTCAGTTCCAGGCACTGGGAGACCGCTGCCAGATCAGTGAGTAGCCCACACTCGTCCGTACTGTACCTCAGCGCTGCGGTCGACTAACAGGCCCCGATCCTGCTGCGCGATGGAGCAGCTGGTCGCCCTTTTTAATAACAGGATACGGTTACACACCCAGTTGTCCCAGAATGAAATGTGTCCACAGTCATTCAGCAAATATTAATTACCAGCACTCGCTCCACCATTAATTATTTAATTCCCCTTCGTTGATACGAGCTCTCAGCTCTAACCACAACACACACATACTGTACATTGATAGATATAAATTACTGTGGTTATAGTTGAGGGCCTGAGTGATGCAGTTTCTCATTGCTATAGGGTTATGTTCTCAACAGAGGTCCTATACAGTAATTACACTTTCCATTTCAACAAGCGAATTCAGTGTTGACATACATGATGGAAACTTTATTGTTGCTGTACAAGTTGTAACTGGTTCAAGAATTAAATTAACTCTGTCATTAGACACAATGTATAATTTACAATAGGCAGTATTTTCTACACTCACTCCCTGAACGATGTGATTCTCTATCGCAGACCCCCCCCCCACACACACACATTCTGACTTACTGTAGGGAGTGTCTTATGCAGCATCTTGGCGTAGAGTTTTGGGGATTTCCTAAAACAAAAGGGCTTTTTAGAAAATTCCTGCGCTCATTCTCCACTGATGATTTTAAAGAAATAAAAGATGATGAAAACTATAGCAATGATACCACAGATACAGCAGAGTGTTTGACATGCCTTTTCAAATAAACCCTGTCTGCATTAATTGTCCTTTCTCCTCTCAGTACCTAACCAGGGCCAGGATAGAGATGGGATCTGCAGGTCATGGGGTCAGAACCACTATGAAACATTTGATGGAATATATTTCTTCTTCCCTGGAACATGCTCTTACATTCTGGCCCAGGACTGTCACTCGACTACACCACAATACACGGTGTGGGTAAGAACATACAGACTGATGATCTTTCACTTAAATATAAGTTATTTGTAACATATATATGCATTAGTTTAACCAAAACCATAAAACCATAGTTGTATTTATTTATAAGCTAATTAGCAGGCAACTCCTTCTTTATTCACTCTTCTAATGCTTTTAATGGAAAAAACATTAAGCTTCTTTGTAATGAAACATGCTCTAGAAATAAATGACCTTAACCTGACATACCGCCTTATTGCTAACACTGACACATCTAATGAAAAACCTTTCCTTCTGTTAACTTGCTGTGATTCACCCTCAAGAATAAGCTTCTTAATAACAACTATGCGTAAACTGAGTGGTTGCAGCCATTCAGGGGGTCATTCCCCACCAGCCATCTGTGGCCGGCTGCGTCATTAGCAGACAGGTGACAGTGTCTTTTATAATGTACTCGATCGAGTTACCGCGATTAAAACTGCTTTGACCCCTTTCTTTGATTCTCTTCCATCCCTTCTCTTCTCAGGTCCACAACAGCAGGGCGTGTGATGGCAGCGTGTATTCATGCCCCAGAGCTCTCAGCCTCTTTTTTCCGGACGAGGAGGAGATCCACATCTCTGGCTATCGCGTCCACCAGGGAGGGCGCAGGTGTGTGGGCTTGGAGGACAAATGTAATGTTATGAACCTGCAGTCACAAAGAGGATCACTGCGGTTGATTGACAGTGGCCTCTGCTCCAGGTTAAACCTGCCTCAGACCGTGGGCGGCGTGTTTATCGAGCGACTGGCGGATTACCTGCTCGTGAAGAGCGTGTTCGGCTTCTCTTTGGCGTGGGATGGAGGCTCCGGCGTCTACCTGAAAATGAGCGAGGAGCACCAGGGCGCCCCCTGTGGCCTGTGCGGGAACTTCAACCACATAGCCGGAGATGATCTCACCACAGCCCGTGGTAAGACCGGCCTGACCGGCCCCTCGTCCTCTTGTTCCTTCTATCAACACGCACTCATCTCAATTATTATTATTATACACTCAACACTGATTGTGAGCAATTATGGCAGCGGTGGGACCTGGAGAGACCAGAGTGCAGGGAAAGGGGAGAACTAATAGTTTGCTTTTGAACGAACAAGTCTTTCATCAGCTAAATATGTGAGCTGCATTTCTCGAGCAGTAAACAAGTGGATATCCGCCTGTGACGCTGCTGTGGAATAGTCATAATTTGTGAACCCACTGTACATGCTGGGTGTAAATGCAGCACTTGTGTGTGTTACAGGCATTCGAACAAGTGAACCTGCAGTGTTTGCCAACAGCTGGGCTGTGGATCTGCCTCACGAGAGAGCCTGTCCCGCGGTGGACGTGGACTTCAGTGGGCCCTGCCAGTCTGAATCAGACATGGATGTAGGAAAATAATAATATATAATAATAATAAAAATCCTCCTGTTTGAGCCCTGTTTATGATGCTTTAATGCACCTGATCATTATGTGCCGTCCCTGTTGCAGGATGCCATAGAGAAATGCAGCGCTCTTCTGTTCTTCCCGTTTCTGTCATGTCATGAAAACATCGACCCCAATCCGTTTGTGGCCAGCTGTGTGTCTGATCTCTGTGTGTAAGTCCAAACTAACTCTCACTGGCCGGTGCACACGCCCTTTTATGTATGTCTCCTCCTAAATATTGGAATCATTTTAAGTTCGGATGACGAGGACACGTTTTGTCGAGCCCTGGTGGAGTACACGCGAGCCTGTTCGCACGTTGGATACCCGGTGAGGGAGTGGAGGGACAGCTTCCCCTCGTGCAGTAAGAAACTTGCACTTTTACATGAATCAGACACAATATCACGCAAAGCTTTAAGCGAAATCAAAGAATTTGACTGTGTGTTGTTCTGACGCAGACGACGGCTGCGAGGAGAGCTTCGTCTACAGAGACTGCATCAGCTGCTGTCCACCCACCTGCACCTTTGAGAAGGAGTGTCTTGGAACCAACCTGCACTGCCTCGATGGCTGCTACTGTCCTGACGGTATTTAAACCAAACCATATAAACGTATTGCCATCATTTAGTTGCACTTGCGTGTTTTCCACCCTTTTTTTCCCCCTAGGTCTCATCCTGCAGAATGGAACGTGCATCGCTGTCTCCCAGTGTCCGTGCGTTTACCATGGAACGTCATACGTGCAAGGACACAGTCTGCAGCAGGGCTGCAGTGTCTGGTGAGTGTGGGCCTACATTAACCTATACCTATACACTACAGCGCCGCTGATCTGATGCTAACCGTCTGTTTCTCAGCGTGTGCATGGGAGGCGTGTGGAACTGCACCGAGAACAACTGCACAGGTGCGAACGCCGTCCCGACACCTCTCACAACCGTAAGGTGAGTTCAAGGGCTCCAAGGTCTGAGCCGCTCATTTGTCTTCCCGCAGCCGAGTGCTCGGTGGTCGGGGACGTCTTCGTGACCACGTTCGACGGCAGGATGTTCCTCCAGCCGGGCGCGTGCCAGTACGTCCTCGCCAAGAGCCGCGCCGGCAGCCGCTTCACCGTCACCCTGCAGTACACCACCTGCGCAGAGGTACCGCGACCACGCACGCGCGCCGCCTCGGCCCCGTCCCCCGCCTCCAACCAGCCTGTCGGTGTGCCGTGTGTGTCTGCAGCAGCAAGTGTGCATCCAGTCTATGACGGTGGTGCTGGATGAAGACGTGAGTCGCCAGATCACGCTGACCAGAGAGGGGGAGGTGATCGTTGGTGTCAACCTGGCGCCTGTCCTGCCCTATGTTGACGGTAGGAGATCACTGATGTGCTTTGAAGCCATTTGTAATAATTATATTGTATTATATTGCATTGTGGGTGTTTTTCTTCCCCTGCTACATAGATGCAGTAGAGGTGAGGAAGCTGACCTCTGTGTTCACACAACTGAAGGCAGCAATCGGCCTGAGGCTGCATTACGACGGTCGAGGGGGTCGCGTCTACCTGCACCTCAGCACCCAGTGGCGTGGGCAGACGCTGGGCCTGTGCGGGACCTTGAATGGAAACCTGCGAGACGACTTCCTGTGAGCAAGCGCCTCGCACTTCTCTGCCAATGTTGGAACGTGGCCTTGGCTCAGACTGTTTGTGTGTGCAGCTCTCCGGCAGGTATGATCGAGGGGACACCCCAGCTTCACGCCAACGCGTGGAAGGTGTCGTCTGCCTGCGTGGCGCCTGTTAACCTTCCAATCATAGACCCGTGTGAGATGAACCAGCATAATGGTAGGAATAGGCATCATTTTCTATACTATACTTCCCACCATCCCACCATTATTGATTTCTGGAACAACACTGGGAGTTGCCTGGGCTTCAGCTGCAGGCTATCTAATGTTACACGTGTTTTATAGTGTACTATGCATCCCAGTGTGAGGTGCTTCTGGGCGGTGTGTTCTCCCAGTGCCACGGCTACATCAGTCCCAGCATCTACCAGCAGCAATGCCGCTACCAGGCCTGTCGCTGCGGGAGCAGCTGTCTGTGCACAGCCCTGGCCCACTACGCGTACCTCTGCTCCAAACACGGCGTGGACATCAACTTCAGGGCCCAGGTCTCTGAATGCGGTAAGTCATTCGCTCCCAAGCAGTTTTCCTTTACGTCGTGTGGGGTCTAGAGGACTGCTTGCCTGCGTGCAGGCGTGGTGTGTCTCGGGGGCATGCTTTACCACTCCTGCCTGTCGTCCTGTGGGCGCTCCTGCCGCGCGCTGTCCGGCACCGAGCTGTGCGACCCGGACGACTGCGCCGAGGGCTGCGGCTGTCCGCACGGCGGCTACTACGACGACGTGCGCCAGCGCTGCGTGCAGCTGTGAGTAGCAGCAAAGCGTCCACGCCGACAGCGTCAGCTTTTGTTGGTGTAATTAAAATCGCCCCCCCCTCAGGTCTCAGTGCCACTGCTACTCCATGGGAGGCGTTTCACAGCCAGGGGAGGTGACGTTCAGCGCCTCCGGGCCCTGGTGAGTCTTGGCTTTCACTGAGAGGTGAAAAATGACTTTGGCCGCTCCCTCGGCTGCACACGGTGCCGCATCCCTCAACTGTTTCATACATCTGAGGAAGCCGTAAACGCTTCAGTGATTGTCAAATGAGACGTAGAGCACTTAAACTAACCTTGTGCTCGATAGCATTCCTCTCGTTTCCAAACACTCACTCCTTTTTTCTCCTCCTTCCTGTCTCCTCCATCAGCCTATGCAGAAATGGGAAGATGGAGTGTATGCCAGAGGAAAAAGGTAATCTCCCTGAAGTCCACCCCCTCCCTTCAGTTCCTGCACCGCTCGTTCCGACAACAAAGTGCTGTTTCAGGCGGTGTCCCTCTTGCTGAAATCAAGAGCCTTATGCCTGTAGTTGTAGCTTGTTTCCCATGACTGGCTGCTGTGGTTGATGTTTAAGGCAGCTGAGGCATTGATTTTCGTGTGTGTGTGTGTGTGTGTGTGTGTGTGTGTGTGTGTGTGTGTGTGTGTGTGTGTGTGTGTGTGTGTGTGTGTGTGTGTGTGTGTGTGTGCGCGCGCGCATTACAGAACCTGATAGCGTAGAGGTTGGGGAGTGTCCAGAAGGCAAAGTGTACCACAGCTGCACCGAGCAGAGAGGAGGCGTCGCCTGTGCGCCGACCTGCCGTAATTTGATGTTGAACCTCACCTGCCCCCCCAGCACCCCCTGCATCCCGGGCTGCGTGTGTCCTCCTGGGTAAAATAAGCACCTGCTGCCTCTTCTTTGCGCTTGTGTTGTACTTAAAGCGTATTAGCGAGTCTCTATCGCTCCCAAATGTATCCAGAATATACAGTTCAGGTTACAGTACATATGGGCTGTGCAGACAGGAGACTGTGTGTGTGTGTGTGTGTGTGTGTGTGTGTGTGTGTGTGTGTGTGTGTGTGTGTGGGGGGGGGGGGGGGGGGGGGGGTCTGTACATGCAGCAGAACTGTGGGTTTGACGGTTCTGTTTCCTCCGTGAAGGCTGGTGCTGCACCACAGTGAGTGTTACTATCCTGAGAACTGTCCCTGTGCCTGGCTGGGCCTCGAATACCTGCCTGGAGAAAGTGTGGAGACACCGTGTTACAAGTGGTACGTGCAGATAAACCCCATATGGAGCAGCAAGACCGTTATGTAATGTGCTACTCAACTAAATACCAAACAATCCTGAATCTGAATCCCAACGCCAAAACTTGTAGTATGATGATATGATGATATTTGATATTGATATTTCTCATTTTTAGCTTCCGTCCATGTGTTTGTCTCCTCAGTGTGTGTCACCGTGGCTACTTCAACTGCAGCTACTCGCCGTGTCCAGCCGTCTGTACTGTCTACAGCGACAGGCACTACCACACCTTCGATGGCCTCGAGTATGACTACAATTCTGACTGTCAGGTCTATCTGCTCAAGGTGAGTGGAGATCGGTGCGTCTCTGTCTGCACAGATCGAAAAAATGAATACAGTAGAATCATTTCAGCAGCTTTGATTCATTGAGGGAGTGTCAGATTATCTGTGCCAGACAGATGGAAGATGTTACGTGTTATCTTGTTTATAGTGATTTGGATCTGGTGGCTTGTTTTTAATCTCAGAAGAAAGATTGGTTTTAATTAGAGCAGATTGGGCTGTGTATGTGTGGGCTGCTGGGTTTGCACCACGGTAATGCTAGCAGACGTGGAAAGCTGTAGCGACACAATGGGACCAGTGTTTAGTCCAAACCCCAGGGCTCCGGCGCTCCCAGGGATATAGAATTTGAATTAGCAATACAGACATCCTAATTTAGGCCCGACAGACTGAAAAGAACAGGAAAGTCGTTACAGCAGACATAGAGTTGCTTCCTCTTCTGTGTCGTATGATCTGGTCCAACAATTCCTCCGCTTCAGCATGTTATATGATGTACAGAATTTGTGGTTGTTGTGATTATAGTTATTAAGGTTATGGGACATCTTGATGACACAAAGCTCTGCTGTTTACTGTATGTGGAGCAGAGACGAGGGGACTCGGTTCCTTCGTCCTGAGAGTGATACAGTATTTTGTTTTCCCTCTTGAACAGAGTGCAGGAGAACCTGAGGTGTCCATTGTTGCCCAAAACAAGGACTGCTATGAGAGCGGCATTGTGTGCATGAAAATACTGGTCATTCATGTGGGACTTACCAAAATCTACTTCACTGACAACTCTGGCAACCCTGTGCGGACTACACACACACACACACACACACACACACATACACACACACACACACACACACACACACATACACACACACACACACACACACACACACACACATTCCTGTGAATGCATTTTTCTGCGTTCATGTGCTTGTCGGTCCAGTGACTCTGCTTTGTTCCTGCGGCCTTAGAGCCCGTCCACTGTTGTAGGTCGCGGGTCAGAGTTCGAGCTGTGGAAAGCGGGCTACTACACCGTCATCCACTTCTCAGCTCAGGATCTGACCATCCTCTGGGACCGCAAGACGACCGTTCACATCAGAGCCGGGCCTCAGTGGAAGGTCTGGACGAGGAGCTTTGACTGAATGTTTTTAATTACGTACATCGTTAGTTGTTATGAGAGGGATCCCACTCAGAGCTGTCTTTCTTCTTCCAGGGCCTCCTCAGTGGCCTGTGTGGGAATTTTGACAGTGTGACAGTGAATGATATGACGACCTCCAGCCACATGGAAGTCAATAATGCGCAGACCTTTGGAGACAGCTGGGCCCTGGGACAGGTATGAGTCAGTGTGTTGATTCTCCCTTCACCTTCTTTTCCCTTTGTCTCTTTGTCCGTCTCCCACCCGCCTGCTCTTTCCCCGCTGCCGAGCTCTCTGTTGCTCCCGTAATTTATGTGCGCTCGTCTCCCTCGAGTCCGCTGTGATATTTAAGAGTAATCAGACACTCGATCACCCGTCTGTGTGTGCGTTTTCTGTGTTTTAGTGTCAAAGTGACTATGTGGTTGAGCGGCCGTGTGAAGGGGACTTAGGAAGACAGCCGTACGCCAAGAGGGAGTGTGCTATCCTCTACAGCGATGTCTTTGCACCCTGTCACAATGTGGTTAGTGCACACACACACACACGCACACACACACACACACACACACACACACACACACACACACACACACACACACACACACACACACACACACACACAAAAATGTCTGCGCAGACTGAATGCAGCGGTAGAAATCTTATCTCGCTGGCAACAGGGGAGCAGGGGTTGATGAGGGGTTATGGGAACGAGCCTTAACTGATCCCAGCAAAGTGTTTCTCCTAGATGAATACCAAACACTTCCCCAGATTCCAGGCTGCCCATGCCGTATAGTAGAACGTTATCGAAGCATTGCATTTATCGGTGTGGCCAGCAGATGGAGCCATGCATATATGAACAGAACCTTCTTTGAGCCATAAACCAACAAAAGGCTGACGCTAAAAATAACACAGGAGCATGATTTTGCCTTTATTGATAATGTGCAAATAAATAACATTTGACATTTGCTCAACAGATGATCTTTTATTATATTTATATTTATTATTATATTTATTGGTCAAGTGTTGGTGCAGTAAGTGAAGTTTGTTTGAGTGTATATCACCCACAGTTACAGGATTAAATGTGCCACATGCAAACTAAACTTCCCATGTGTTTACTTGGAGCCAGTCTTTGCTGCATTTATTCCATCATCAGGCTCATTCGATCCCCTCCAGACCAGTGGTTGACCCACATTCCTTTGTCCCGATATCTCATCGCCCCGTCCTTGTCTGAATTATTGAAAGCTACTCACCCACTGAGCGAGACCTCACCCAGATTCACCCCCAGCGAGATTTGGCCCGCTTCAGCTTCGGCCTCAGAGCTGCGTGGGCGTTTGCAGGCTTGCGTGTGGCCGCTGATGCCTGATTGCTGTGCGTGCACCCCCAGGTGGACGTGGCCTGGTTCTATAGGAACTGCCTGACGGACACCTGCAACTGTAACCGCGGGGGGGACTGTGAGTGTCTCTGCACGTCCATTGCCGCGTATGCGCACAAGTGCTGTCAGCAGGGGGTCACAATCCACTGGAGATCGCCCTCGGTCTGCCGTGAGTACACACACATGGGCACACGCTGAAGGTGCACAGATCTGTGCTATATTTCATGTCCTGTCTCTTTATTGAAACCATTCATAACGTCTTGCTCTCTTTCAGCCTATGATTGCGAGTACTATAATCAAGGTGTGTATGAGTGATCTTGTACATTGCCATTATCTTCCATTAACGTCCCTAAGTCTTCTCACCACACTTGTTTCCTGTCTCAGAACTCGGTGACGGCCCCTTTTCCCTGCTGAGCGCTGGCTATAATGACACCATGTTCGGAGCCAATCGCACGAGCAACGCGGTGTTTCCTCTGGTGAGGGAGCGACCCGGCCGGCCGCCCGCCGCTGGCGTCCTCTTCAACTTCATGATCACCGCAGGCCTTCAGAAGGACAAGACGTCTCGTGAGCGCCACAGAACTGCACTCTGCTCTGTTTGTTTCTCAGTCAAATTCACCCCCGGCGGCTTGTCCTCACAGGAGTCCCCGTGGTTTCACTGGAGTCGGCGGAGAGGCCCAACTACTTCCTGGTCGTGTCGGGGCGCAGCCGCCTTCAGCTGGAGCGCTGGAGCCGCGGAGCGGAGTTCAGTCGCAGGGCGACCTTCATCCAGCACCACGGGCTGTTCCTGCCGGGTCACACCTCGTTCGAGCTGGTGGGCCAAGCCGGACTCTTCCTGACGCTCACGCGCACGGCCGCCCGGGCCCAGAGATACGACACCTCAGAGGGCTTCAAAGCCAGCAGCAGCTTCAACCTGGAGGGTCAGAACCGCGACAGTGACTGCAGCGCACACACGCACGCACACACACACACACACACACGCATGCTCACCACTCAGGTGTCCTTTCCGTCGGCAGAGAGCAGCTTCGTCATTCCCTACCGGATGATGTGCGAGTGGCGCTACCAGGCCTGTGCCAGCCCCTGTGTCCACACCTGCAGTGACCCCGACGCCACACGCTGCCAGTTCCTGCCTCCGTAAGCGCTCATTGAACCGCCACCATAACCTGTGTCCAGCTCCAGTGCTGACGTTGCTCTGTGTTCCAGCGTGGAGGGCTGCTTCCCTCGCTGTCCCAGGAACATGGTCCTGGACGAGGTCACTAGACGATGTGTCTACGCGGAGGACTGTGAGAATCAGATAAACCCGAGACTTGGCTCCTGTGAAGTCAATGCTTCTTTCTTACCACTGGTTTCCCTCAGGTGTGTTCCTGCCTCCAACGCCGACACCCTTTGCGTATGTGAACAGAACCACCACAGCGCCGCCCACTACTCCACCTACAACCACTACGACTACCACAAGGCCGACAACTACCACCACCACCACCACAACAACCACTACAACCACTACGACCACCACGACTACTACTACCACAAGGCCGACAACTACCACCACACCCACCACCACCAGCACCACCAGAGCAACAACGTCCTCCTCCACCACCACTAGGCCCACCACCACACCCACCACTACCACTACCCCCACCACAACTCCCAGTACAACATTATCCACCGAGCAGGTCACCACTCTGCTCACCACTACGCCTCCCACTCCTCCCACCTCCACTGTCCCCACCACTGTCGCTCCCACAACCATATTAGTGACAACCACCCTGAGGACGACCCCAGTGACCCCAACCACGGAGGTCACTGCAACGGCTTCTACAACGATACCCACCACCGAAGCCACCACAATCCTAACGTCCTCCCCTCCACCCCTCACCACTCTTCCTTCCACCATCTTGCCTTCCACCTCCACCACAATTACCACGCCCCCCGCACCGGCGCCCACACCCGCCATGACCTCCACCCCCCGTCCTCTAACCTCCCCGAGCACTGAGCCGCCGGCCACCACGGTCGCCACGGCCGCCCCCACCTCCGTCACCTCCGCCCCCGAAACCACCAGCGAAGGCGCGACGACTCCGCCCACGCCGACAGACACCACCTTCCCCGCGCCCACCTCCACAGTGGCTCCGACGACCACCGCGGCGCCCCCCGCCACCACGGAGCCCACTACTGAGCCTGCAACCACAGAAACACTCTCAACCCCTTACACGTCGCCTGTGACAGAAACACCAAGCACACAACCCTTCATCTTCCCTACTACTCCGTGCACAGTGAGTTTGCTCCTGGATGCTCGTTAATAAAGCCTTAGTCCACATAATATAAATGAATCTACACATACAGTACGCTAATTGGGTTTACTGATGCACAGCAGCTGTGAAGGATCCCCGTGACACTGAACCCGGTGTGCATTTGCCTCCGCAGCCGCCGTTCTCCTACCGAATTGATGAGTGCGCCGAGCTGATCTGCTTCAACGGCGAGCTGCTGCTCCACAACTCCTCCCTGCACTGCCGCTACAACACCACGCAGCCCCAGTGCAGCCTGCTGGGCCTGCCGCTCCTCACCAGCACCGACCCCTGCTGCCCGCAGTGGCAGTGCCCCTGTAGGTTGGGCCTCCCGTGCCGTCAGCTCGCCGTCTGTCGCTTTGAATCGGACTGAGCGGCTTCGTTCTTCTGCAGGTCGCTGCACGGTGATGTCAGACCTGCGCGTGATCACGTTCGATGGCAACAACGTGGCCTTGTACGACAACGGCTCCTACATCCTGGTTAACCTGCCCAGAGAGACTATTATTGGCACTGTGGAGAAATGTCCGACCAGCCAGGTAACATCAAAAGGCTCAGACGCCGCCTGGTTAATAAGACATGAAAGCATTCTAAATCTGTTTTCTTTGTAGAGCGTGAACTCCATCAGACGACCAGTGAGTTTGATCTCTCTTTGTTAACACTCAAGTCATTGCTTCATTCTGTACTTTTAACATAGTCAGTAACGAGGCTTCTCTTCCCCACAGAGTCCTACGGGTGGAACATCAGGTCTTTGCTTCAAGAAGCTGAACATTACTACCTCCACGTACAGGATCGTCATCAACAGACTCGATCGCAAGGTGACGCCTTTTGCCTGATTTACTGCCTAAAGGCGCCGCGCGTCCCGCGCTAATCGCTTGAAACGCGCACGTCTGCAGGTGTCGGTGAACTACCGAGCCGCCAAGCTGCCGTTCTCCCGCCACTCGCTCTATGTGGAGGACACGGGTAGCATGTATCTGATCCACACGCCCGGTGGGATCAGCATTCAGTGGTACCACAGCACTGGCATCATGGTGCTGCAGTACATCGCTCCTTATAACGCATCTGTTCCCACTCACGGCCTGTGTGGTGAGTCTATGCATGCACGCACACACACACACACACACACACACACACACACACACACACACACACACACACACACACACACACACACACACGCTTATTCACTCACCAGCTCTAAGCAGGTTCAGCGACATCATTCCCGTATTATTATTATTATATATTATTACAATATTACATTATTCTGCCAGGTTGCTGTGACGGGAACCCAGAGGACGACCTGAAGCTGCCCAACGGCACCGTGGTCCGAGAGGTGGGAGACATGATGCTGTTCCTGCAGGCGTGGAGAGTGCACACGACCGACGAGACCGAACACATGCGTCGGGTCGGGGACAACTGCACCACCGGGGACTGTTCCACCTGTCTCTCCATGCTGCGCCAGAGAGCCTTCACACCCTGTCATAGCAAGGTGGCCCCACGGCTCATTTAAGGGAAATCTATTATTCATGATGTACAGTAAGTCGTGTATTTGCTGAGAGTGGACTCTGGAACATGGGCTCGGTTGCAGGTGCCTCCCGAGCAGTTCTGTGACATCATGTGGGCCGGGGACCTCCACTACAAAGACCACCAGTGCGACTTCCTGGCGGCGTACGTGGCCGTCTGCTACACCCACCAAGTCTGCATCAGCTGGAGGCGCCACAACTTCTGCCGTAAGGAAGCGCGGCGCCGCTGCACACATGCTTGTGCTTGTGGTGTGTCGGGGCCACGTCGCTAAGTGCCTGTCGTCCTGCAGCGCTGCGCTGCCCCCCCGGCAAGGAGTACCAGCCGTGCGTCAGCACCTGCACCAGCCGCACCTGTCTGAACCGGGAGTACTACGAGGAGGCCACCTGCTCCTTCATCAGGGAGGAGTGCGTGTGCCGCGCCGGCACCATCCTGCACCGGGCCGACTCCCCGTTCTGCGTGACCGAGGACCGGTGCGGTGAGTGGGGGGTGGGGGGTGGGGTCTGACATCACGTCCAGTCGTCACGCAGTGCCTCTATTTACTGTGCTTGGCTTGTGGACGCAGTGTGCACAGACAACGAGGGCAACCCGCGGGCCCCGGGCGAGGTGTGGAACGGGTCCGCCCGCAGCTGCTGCCTGTACAAGTGTGTGGAGAACGGCTCCGTGGTGGCGGTGGAACCGGACTGCGGCTCCGCGGCCGCGCCGCTGTGTGAGCGGGAGGGAGAGTACGTCCTGGATGTGCTGGAGGAAGGCGCCTGCTGCCCTAAAAAGATCTGCGGTGGGTCCGACGGAGCCGGCGTCCCGGTGTGAACCGCAATGCCTGATTTATTCAGCGCTCTTTCTTTTCTGCCTGTCAGAGTGCAACATGACCATCTGCGACAGCGACGCTCCACCCTGCGACAATGGAAACAAGCTGGTGATCGGATACAGCGCTCTGTCCTGTTGCCCAGAGTACCGATGTGGTGAGTTTTTCCTAAACTTTTGGCTGCACCTGATAATTGGGGTCAACTTGCACTAAGACCCACACCTTCCTCAGAGTGCGACCCCGTGGCCTGTCCTCCCGTCGCCGCCCCCGGCTGCAGGGAGGACCAGTTCCTGGTGGAGGTCAGGGCCCAGAAGTCCTGCTGTTACTCCTACCTTTGTGGTGAGTTTTAGTTTGCGTCAGGGTCCGCTGTGAAATTGGAAATGTACCGTGACCCGGTTTGACACCTCCATCAATTACAGCAGCAACACGTTGTGTCTTTGTGTGTTTTGTCGGGGCAGTGTGTGAGTCATGTATTGAGCCTATTCCCACCTGCTCACATGGAGAAATTCTGGCTGTGGATTTAAACACCACCAACAGCTGCTGTCCAGAGTACCACTGTGGTAAGTGTGTGTGCGCGCGTGTGTGTGTGCGTGTTCTTTCTGTCTGACTTTTTAAAGTCGCCCTTCTTCCACCATTGTGTTGCAGTGTGTGATGTCAACCTATGCCCTGATTCATCCGTGAGCTGTGCAGCTGGTCTCTCTTTGGTTCAGACCTCTGTTCCTGGGCACTGCTGCCCACAGCAGCACTGTGGTACACACACACACACACACACACACACACACACACGCACAGATACCTCCTATTTGTTACTGCTGTGTTGGGTTTTTGACCGGAACAATTTCAGAAGTTGTTCCACCTGTCAAGCACCGGCGCAAACTTTATGTAAAGCCTCCCCTTAACTTTGTTTCTGTAACTCCCAGAATGCCAGTGCGAGGACAGCTCTCTCCCCATCTGTCAGGTGGTAAGTCAGCAAAACGCCGCATCACAAGCTCCCGTCTAATCAGGCCTTTCGCTTGAAGCAGGAGAAAACGCACACTTTCAGCCCAGTCAGCACTTTTTGTTTTCTCTCAGGGGGAGACGGCGGTCGAGGTTCCCGACAGCGGCGCCGACTGCGGCTGCACTCGGCACACATGCCGTGCGTATGACGCGCACCTACGGTGACATTATGCTTCGATCGATGCTTTATGCTCTCTGTCATCTGCTGTGTGTGTGTGTGTGTGTGGTGTGTGTGTGTGTGTGTGTGTGTGTGTGTGTGTGTGTGTGTGTGTGTGTGTGTGTGTGTGTGTGTGTGTGTGTGTGTGTGTGTGTGCAGAGAAGGCAGAGGTGTGTCTGTTCCAGGGGGTGACGGTGCTGGGCCCGGGCCAGTCTCTGGTCCAGTATTTCGAGGGGGAGCTGTGTTACACCGTCCACTGCCTCCATCACAGAGATCCTGACTCTGGCTTCTACGCCATGGAAATCAGCTCTGTCAACTGCTCCCAGCGATGTGGACCAGTACGACCAGTAGCGCCCAGCACATTCCACACATTCGCCACGCGCATTGTGCCTTTTATGCGAGTGTCCATCCGCTGTGTTTCACCCGTCCAGCACCAGGTGTACGTGCCGTCCACAGACCCTCAGGTTTGCTGCGGCTCCTGTAAAAACGTCTCCTGCACCTTCACCAACGAAAACGGGACGACGGAGCTTTTCGCTGTAGGAACCGGCCGCCGCGTCCGCGTGTTTTGCCCGCTCCCGTCTCCACATACGCCGTTGCGCTGACTGTGGCTTTGCGTGCAGGCAGGGAGCTCCTGGGTGGAGAACTGCACCCGCTACGACTGCATGGAGACGTCAGTGGGGGCGGTGATTCTGGCCTCGGGCGTGGTCTGCCCGCCTTTTAACGACACCGAGTGTGTGCAGGTCGGGAGCGCTCCATGCGAAGCCTGAGTGAAATAAAAGAGCACGGTTCCGCCCCTTTTGACCTGCGTTCTCCTTGTGTCCCTGCAGAACGGCGGCGTGGTTCAGAGCTACGTGGACGGCTGCTGCAGGACATGTGAGTTCTCCCAGAATGCTTTGTGCTTGGGGTGGCGCTTTGACTGAGCGGGGTGAGCGCCTTGTTGCCTGGCAGCGGATGGGCTTCTTGGCTGAGTGGTTGGGGGTGTGGCCTGTTGTAGACGGTGGAGATTGGCTTACTACTACATTTCCCACAATGCCTCTTCCAGTTTGTCCCCAGGTCTTCTGTTGACATTCAGAAACAGTGGAAAATAATATTGATAATATGAAAATCAGTTTACTGTTAATAAGTCCGTGTCTTATTCTCCGAGCTTGTCTTTGGTGATGATGTGTGAACTAATATTGAAGACACTTCCTAGTCGTGTGGATTAAAGCTTTTAACGAACATGCGGTGGTGATGTTTTCTCTCTCTCTGTGGTTTGGCATTGCAGCCTCACCCGCTTGCCCGCTTTAGCAGTGACCTTGGAGTTTGGCCGGTTGGGGTGCTCCACGGTGAGCGTTTTAACCAATGAGGACGCAAGGTGGCCGGCGGCTTAGAGTTGGCCCTGCCCACCTGCTTTTTGTAGTACATCAAATGCCTGGACTGATGAGAAGAAGTGAAACCCATGCGCATGCCGCCTGCTGTGATTGTGTGTGATGTTGAACTGTGCTCTCTTTCTTTTTGTTGTGACTAAACGTAACCTTGTGTGTGTGTGTGTGTGTGTCCGCTCTCCTGACGTTCGAACTGGACGCCTGCGGTCCCAACGATGCTCCCAGGTTCTGGAGTGGGTGTTTTACCGTTTACCATTAATCCTGTAACACCCACTGGTAGTACTAACTGTGACACAGGTACCGCCACCTCGCACTGTTCCCACTTCTTGAGCACCTTGACTCGCAGCGGCTCCTTCGTTGCACCTTCAAGCTTTTGCGTGAATGTGTGTCCGTGTGTGTTCATGTGTGTGTGCCGCTTCAACTTCCTCCAAAACACGGTGTGCATGAACATTCGCCCTTAAATAAAGATGCTACATGTAATAGACAAGTCAAATTAAAGTGTTAACTGCCTTTCACTCATTCCTGTTCTATTCAGAATCTCACTAGCTTTGATTAGCTGAAAAATAAGGTTAAATTTAGGTCAGTAGCCAATGGGAGACACTCTGCTGTGAGAACAGCTCCCCCCACCATTCACCCAACTGTCAATCAAAAGCAGATCCTGCTGCTGGGCAACAAAGAGCCCCGCTCTGAAGGCCTCCAGGCTGCGTGAGTGACAGGTCTCTGCGGTGAAGCGATCAAAGGGCCCGTTTTTTGTTTTTTTTTGTGCGAGCATGTGTGAGCCAGCGCGTGTCTCCCTTTCTGTGCACACGTACGTTTGAACTCCCTCGCGCGTTCTGCCCCCCATTTCATCCCTCTGTGTGAACGCGTGCAGGCAAGGAGGACGGCAGGACGTGCAAGCGCGTGGCCATCCGGACCACCATCCGCAAGGACGACTGCCGGAGCAACGCGCCGGTGAGGAGTCCGAAGGCCCCAAAAGGCCCCAAAGCATGTCTTCATGGCGTATAAACCCCCCCCCCCCCCCCTCTCCCCCGCAGGTCACCGTGTACTCCTGCGACGGCAAATGTCCGTCCGCCACCATATTCAACTTCAACATCAACAGCCACGCCAGGTTCTGCAAGTGCTGCCGCGAGAGCGGCCTGCAGACGCGCTCCGTCACGCTGTACTGCTCCCGCAACGCCACGGTCGTGGACTACAACTTCCAGGAGCCCCTGGACTGCTCCTGCCAGTGGAACTGAGGCGAAGGGAGCGCACGTCTACTGTACTGAACAAACCTGAAGCCAGCCATGTGTCCGTCACTGTAGAGCCTTTTACGCTGAAGATGTAACTGAAGGTAGGGAAAATGGAATAAGCAGCTTAGAAGGTGATTGTTTTCATGTAGCGTTGTGTCCTTGTTGTTGTTGTTGTTGTTGTTGTTGTTGTTGTTAGCTTCTGCTGTGCCAACCCAGGCAGCCTCCTAGCGCTTTAAGGCCTTTTATTCTGTATTAACAAGTAAAATCACCACAACACAGCAGGAATTGGGGTTTGGGCATCTTGGTTTTGGGCAATTATCCCTTTGTGTACAAATGAAACGTGTTATGGGATGCTTTGTTTGTTTAGTGAAGTCTAATTAGATTCTAAAATGTGACCTTTGCCGTCTGTAGTTTTCTTTGGAAATAAAGTATGTGATGAAAGTGAACTGTGACCTGCGGTGTTTCCTTGTCTAGTTTCTCTCTCTGAAACCTCATTACAGACGCTTCCCATCCTGATTCAGCGCCCGCGGTGCTGACACGTGTTTGCGTTTGGCCTCTCGGGGCATATTGCGTCGTGGGAGTGGGCCTTTCATAACAGAGCTCCTCGTGGAGTCAGCTCACCCGCTTCTTCCCCTCGCATTCCTGTCATTCCGCGCGGACCGCTTCTTCCACCACACCCCACCTCTGAGCCGAACCGTTCTCACCACTGCAACGCTTCACGAGCGTGAACTTACATTAACTCACAAAGGCAAAATATGAGCCCAGCCAGCTTTGATGAAGCGCTTAATAGTTGCTGGTGCGCAGCCTTGAAGCTGAAGCTTTGCCCACGGAGCCCATCTGAATTCCTGATAAAGCCCACTAAGGTCTTACTTCTTAGTATGCCCCACATCTCCAGCACAGCCAGCTCTGGAGTGGCCATTTGCCCACGGTTGCCATGGTGAAATGCTCTTAACCTAACAAAGAGGCAGAACAAATTGAACCCATACAAGCTCAGTCTCTCTCTCTCTCTCTCTCTCTCTCTCTCTCCTCCCATCAACGCTAGAAGACTGCCTCCTCCTCCACTTAAGGCTGCGCCTCTCCACTGAATGCTGACTTTCGTCCCAACACTCTCTAACCCCACTCACTAACAGCGTGGCTGCCAGGCCGGCGAACTAACCCACCCAGCGGCCGCGCGCACTCTGCGCGCGCGCCAAATTCAAAGCCCGGGCTCTGCGCAAAAGCCGAAAGCAGGACTTCAGCCCGTGGTTGAGGATGCCCTGAGAGATGTGAGACAAACAGAAGCTGCAAACCGGGAACTGTGCGTCGCCGACCCAAACAGATGATGTATTTAAAGGATGACTTAGAATCCTAACAGTAGCTGAAAGCACAGCCGGGACTCGATGGATGCGGACAGACGGACTGATGACATTTCCAATGGGCGGAACAGCGCGTCTGTGCTTGCTTGCTAGTTTTTTCCAGGTAATATTCGTAATTAATAGGTAATATTGACACCACTTTGTGCTGATCCCGCTACACAGCAGCCACGAAGCTCGGTTTCTCCCCCTCAGGTGGTCCTGCTGACCTGCGAACAGCACTCCGGCCCCGTTAAGGTGGAACTTCTGTTCGACCCGTTCACTTCCGGTCGGGACCCGGACAGCTACACTGTCACCTGCCGGACCGCAAGTAACCATTTGGTGAGCAAGCTGGGGAACAATAGCAGAGATGCGCTGCTAGTTGTATTTATGACGGCTTTAACTTTAACTATGAGACACACCGCATGCCTAATATATTCACCTGCAGGTCTATGTGGACCCCATTAGTCCCTCAGCATGCAGCCCTAAATGCAGGATGTCACTGCTACTGGTCCGGGATCAGATGGGATATAACATCACAGTTAGAGCCAGCAAACATGACATGACGCTTGAAGCAAAGTCCTTTCACTTTGGTACGTGATCATCCCCCTAATATGATTGATTGGAATGTATATTACTGTATATACACTGATTTTAGATGCTTATGATTTCTTCTCTTCCAGTTCCAGTGTCTCTGTCTTCCCTTCGTCTGTACAGCACAACGACTACTGCCCTGCT
The DNA here is from genome assembly GCF_900634795.4 of Betta splendens. Classification (NCBI taxonomy): domain Eukaryota; kingdom Metazoa; phylum Chordata; class Actinopteri; order Anabantiformes; family Osphronemidae; genus Betta; species Betta splendens. Next base: position 10,871,048 of record NC_040886.2, on the reverse strand, counting down.
GACATGGAAACTGGACAGATGCCACAGCCTGTCCTCTTTGAGTCTATACAACACTAATACACAGTCAGTCACACACGTCTTAGGCGTGCACTCCTCTGAGGCAGAGTCACGGATCGAAGTGAAAGGTCTCCAACCTGGCACCCGCTTCAAGGCCAACGTTGGAGTGAGCACGTTCCTCGAACAGCTACACGTGATTTTAAAGCAGCAGCTCAGTATCGGCGTGGAAACAGGTGTGGTATACAGTGATCGTCCACCTTGAAATCCAACACGTGGATTTGAATGGCAGACGCGTTTATCTCTGCCTCCAGCGCGGTGCCCTGCCGGATGGCTGGCCAGTGGGAGAAGCTGCTTCACGGTGAGAGGACGGGGCCTGAGCTGGAGCGACGCCCGGCAAAGCTGCAAACAGCTGGCGCCCAGAAGTCACCTGGCTGACGTGAAGACCCAGGACGATCTGCTTTTCCTGTCGTCTCACCTTCTGAGTCAAAACAGCCCGCTTCTCCTGTGGACTGGACCTCCTGACCAGCAGGTAAGACACCTGCAGGAGTCTTTTTTAGAAGCTAACATTTTAGGCGTCTGAGCCATCTTCATCTCATCAGTGAAAATGATGGAAGTGACTGACAATTAGACTCTAGTGCATGATGCCTTTCCTGTGCCGCTCCACAGGAGAAGGGCCGCTCCCTCCGGCCTGGTGGCTCATCAAGTAACAGCACAAACACTATAGATACATTGGGGGACGACATGGCGACCTGTTTTGTCCTTCAGAGGAACGCCACGGGACCAGGATACTTTCTCACTCCATTCTTCTGCAACATCCCACTACCGTTCATCTGCCAAAGCCAGAGTAAACAAACCTTTGACTCATCACAACTTTAGGAAACAATTCTTACGAAGTCACTTAACATTATTCTAATTTTGTTCATTTTATTATTTATTTTGTCCCAACCCTTTTCCTGTGTAACAGCTCAGAGGGTAAATAATTAAAACACAAGTGTGCTGTTATTCATTGAAGTCATAAAACGTCCCTTCCTCTTTATTTTGACCTCAAGTTTGCTATAGTGCTCCTCTGCTTCTCCCTCTCTCACAGACCCTGTGGTCCCATCCTCATTCTCCTTTGACCTGGTTCAGGTGACAGAGCGACAGGTAGAGCTTCGTTGGAGCGACCTCTCACCCCTGATGTCAGTTAATTATACATCCTTGGAGATCTTTCTCCAGTATCAAGAGGAAGAAAATGGCGAGTGGGCTCATGAGGAAGACAAAGGAAAGAGCCAGGGAAGCATTAAAAAAATTGTGAAAGTACCCATCTCCGTTTCCTCCAGAGGGGTAACGGTGGCAGGTCTGTATCCAGGGAGCATCTACTCCTTCACTCTTAAAGCCTCTCACCCTGCTGGCGCGTCCTGGAGCTTGGGACAAACACGGACTGCTTACACCAGTGAGTCCGCTGACAGATTACAGGCACAGCTCTTTCTGTCACCAATTTCATTTTAAAAATGTTTATGTTCCTATTTCACAGGACCTCTGTCTCCACAAAATATCACTGTCGGCTCCATTACAGTCAGTCAGATCAGCGTTCACTGGATGCTGCCACAAGCACATTACATGGCTGGATGGACATTTGTTGTACGCTATTTGGACACGTCTTCAGGACGAGAGTGGATAGTTGGGATGACCAATGTCTCCAGGTCATCTGAGACTCCCGGGTCACACACTGTCGTCATTGGAGGGATGGAGCCTTACAGGAAATACATGGTTGAAGTGAATACAGTCACCCTGCACGGGATCGAGAGCTGTGCCCAGGTGCCTCTGACTGCACAGACCGGTGAGCATAAAGGTCTTTTCAGGTCTCAGTCGATGCTTATCGTTAGGATTCATTAAGTTAAGAAATAATTAATTAACTGTATTTCCTCTATTGCGCCTCATAGCGGCGAGCCCCCCTAGTGGTCTGAAGGTGACGAGCGCCACTGGAAATTTGACAGTCTGCTGGTCTCATCCGCCTGATGGCCAGCCGGATGGTTATAATGTTACATTCCACCCGCTTCACAGTCCCGGTGCTTTCTCACTCTGGATAAACCAGTCCAGCCCCGGTGCACGCCGGGCAAATCTGTCCATTTGCATTGATTTGGGCACATTTACTCCAGGTGAGACTTATAAAATCGGAGTGGTCTCACTGAGGGGAGAAGCCAGGAGCCAGAGCACCAGCACCATGCATACCACTGGTAAAATACCCACAACATAGAAACCACCTCTACTATCCTGGTGTTTACATGCTATGAACTATATGTGTTTCTGTGTGTGCAGCTCCACTAGGAGTTCCGGTAGCAGTCCCACTGCGGGTGGGTCCGACCTCAGCCCAGCTGTACGTGCAGCATCCCCAGCTTGGCCTGATGGATGGAGCGAGCGTGTGCGTGTGTCCTGGGCTGTGTGCAGCTGCGTGTGAGGGGCCGTGTGAGCACCTGTGCACCTGGTACTCCCTGGCAGCCGGCGTTCACGTCATCACCCTCAGCAACCTCAGTCCTGGTTCGGAGTACCAGCTCAAGGTGCACAGCACGAGCCGAGCGCAGAGGGGACCCCCGTTCTACAGCCTCCCCTTTAAAACAGGTGAGTGCCTTCGCACATGTAGTATTGAGCAACATGCGTGCGCTCTTTCGAGTGAGCTGTTTTTCATCAGAAGATCGTTCAGATATATGAAAACAAATGCAAATGCAAAATTTCTGACCTACAGTTCCAAGCTCATATTTTACACTGGTTGGGTTGTGCATCATTAAGCAGACGGATCCCTTTGTGACAAACCTAAAATAAAAGCACAGCACTGATGTGGCTGAGCTTTTCCTTTCTGCTTCCAAGATGAAACAAGACAGACTCCCGGAGGAGCACATCCTCTTTGAATCTCTTTTTCAAACAGCTACAAACTTTTTATGTTTTACTTCTTTTATCCTCTTTTATTATAATTTGCCTTTAGTTTGAATGTGTGGCATATTTTGTTTGTTTTTTTGTTTTTTTTTACTTAACATTTGTAAACACATTCTTTTCATTATTGCAGTAATGACACACACACAGGTTTTTTAAAATATCCCGACTAAGCTAAGTAGTATTTTAGGAATGCCAGAGGAATAATTACATATGGCTTGTGGGATATGGCTTGTGATTCTAGGTCTGTCTCCTCCCAGCAGACTGAGAGAGGGCTCGGTGACAGATTCATCCGTTGAGCTGCTTTGGGATCCAGCACCAGGAGAAGCTCACAGCTATGAGGTCATTTGTCTTAACTGCGACCCTTCGCACATGGTAAACAAAAAAAATAATCCTCCCTCTTATCATTTAAAAGCTTTAATGAGGATGAACATTTGATGTGTTTCATTTTTATACTACAGGTGCAGAAGGTGTTCAGTCAGAGCGCGGTGTTTTCTAATCTGACTCCTGGCAGGCTCTACCGCTTCGCCGTACGAACAGAGAAGGAGTCGTTCGCCGACAGCTCCCCTGTCTCCATCAACATCACGGCAGGTAAACACACACACACACAGCGCTCGCACGTCGCTCACGCCGCCTCCTCTGCTAACCACGCGTGATGCTGTGCTTTTTTAATGTGGCAGCACCCAGCCCCGTGGACCTGTCTCTTGTCAATAAAAGCGCATCATCTATCAACATTAGCTGGGGAACGGTCAGGGGAGAACTGAACGGGCTCAGCCTGTCAATCCAAAACCAGACATCCACTCAAGAGCTGATGATTTCGCGCCAGGCGCCCAGGTCAGTGTTGACAGCACACCTTGTTACTGCTGCTCGTGGGTTTGTGTGAGCACATGCTGGAAAACGCTGACTGTGTGTTCACAGGTCGCATACGTTCAAAGGCCTTGGTCCCGGAAGCCAGTATTTAATTGAAGTAGCCAGCATCAGTGGGAAAAGGAGAAGTAAACCTGCTTCTATGACTGTCCAAACTAGTGAGTATTTGTACTAGAACACCAGCAGGATTGTTGTGTATTTGTTTATACCTTTGGAGTCAGTTTAGTTGATTCAGGACAGAGGCATTTTAGTACGTACAGTAAAAGTTGAAGGGACTTGTGACAGTGATGATGTCATATGCTAACTGGGTTCTTCCCTCCAGTCCCAGCAGCACCACAGGAAGTGGCTCTTCCGGAGCAGGTGGTGACGTCTGTGTTCGTCACCTGGAGGGCACCTCCGGGGCAGGTGGAGGGTTACAGGGTGAGGCATCGGTTGCTCCAGCTCGCTAAGTTCCAGACAGACGTGCGCAATTGTGTGCGACTTTGTTGTTCGTCTCATACGCAGACGTTGGTCCAAATGTTTTTTCAAGGATAAAGGAGGCCACTTGCGTCAGGTTTCGCACTCACCTGTTGGTTACCTAGCAACCGCTGTCAGTGTACCACGGCTTCAGTTACCAGCACTTTAAAGATGTATGAACTCTGCAGAGCCTCAGCCAATAAGAATGACCAAGCACATTGCATACAGGTGGATACTGATGGACATTTCGCTTTTTTAAATCCTTCTATATTTCTTCACAGCTTGCTCATGGGCTGTGGTCTGTGGACAAGAAATCGTGGAGCGAGGTGTTTGTCCAGAGCACAGCTTATGAGATCAGTGATTTGATTCCAGGGTCGGACTATGGTGTCAGCATTCAGAGCGTGCTGGGTTCAGACACCAGTCAGACCGTCAGCAGGGAGTTCAGCACACGTAAGAGCTGCACGCCCCCCGTACAGTGCACAGGACCACTCACAGAAACATACAGGCGAACAACGAACAAACGAGCTGCACGCATTGATGTTTCCAGGCCCGGCCGGACTGTGCAGCCTCCATGTGGACAACGTGAACGCGTCCTCTGTCGCTCTAAGCTGGGACGCTGCGTTGGGAGAGTTCGACTTTCACAGAGTCACGGTGGCCAACGCCTCAGTCACGAACACGCTCGTCATACCCAGGGAGGCGCGGGTTGCTGTGGTTACGGGGCTGGCGGATGGGTGCAGCTACAACGTGAGCGCCGAGCGAGTGCGAGGGGTGACGACGGGGAGCGCTGCCTTCCTGACTGTAACCACAGGTAGCCCACATATATCAACCACCCCCCACCCACCCCCCATTATCATCACGCACCCTGATTGCCTCTTCATTAAATTACAGATACTTCAACCACTTCTCTCACTCTGTCTCCTCTTTCTGTCCTCCATGAGTGCCGGCCCCCGTGAGAGGATTTCGTTTTGTGAATGTGTCTGCACATTCTTTCTCGCTGCTGTGGGAGCAGGCAGCGGGGTGTGTGGATCGTTACCAAGTGAGCCTGCTACCTAATCAGGGGACGGTCGCGGTCCGGCCTGCAGCCCATGGGTACATACAGGTTTGTACACACGCTCATATCTAAAAGCATCCACAAGCATGTTTGAAAGGGAGGAGGTCAGACACAATCTGTGGACTGGCACACAGGTAAACATACATGTATTATCTCTCCTCCCCTTCAATCAAGTCCCACCCCGTACCGGCCTCTTCCGACTGCCAGGTGTCAGATACCCCCCAGAATGTAACTTTACACACACACACACACACACACACACACACACACACACACACACACACTGCACAGAGCACCTAGTTGAGTAATAGATCTCATTATTTATTAAGTTGGCCTCATGAGCTCAACCCTGAATCATTCATTTGCCTAAGCAGCTCTCCCCAGAGAGCAAACGAGACCTGAGGGAGAGCATTAGCCCCTTGCTAACGAAAAGACACGTCACCTTTCCTGGTTATCCACTAAAACTGGAAGAGCTGAAGATCTGCGTTTTTTATCCAGTGCCTGGACGACTAACTCTGTGACTTTTTGCTCATACCACGCGCCAGCTTTTAGATTGGAGCTAGGCGCGTGCGTTCACCTCAGTGGATTACCTGTAGACCTTTTGGCAAGGCCTCATAGCTGCTGTGACCAAACTAAAGCTAAGCCTGCCACCAAGCATGGACTTGCGCTCCCTCGTCCTTCTGATTGCAGTCACACTGGAGCAGGGGCACTCGCAGGTAAGAAGTGAGGCAATCTGATGGTAGATGTTACAGTTTTAATCGTTGTGAATGGAGAACGTCTCAGGCTGTTAAAATGAGGGCATGAACGCACGGGTGTAGGAAAACAATGTCTGAGGTACTGTAACATAAGGTGTGTGACACACTGCAAATGTGCCGTGTCCCAAATACTGTACAGGAAACACATCATCGGTCTCTGATGTAAACAAATATATGAAGGCATAACAAGTGCAGACACAAGATGTCATCCATTAACAACACGCAGCACGGTGGAGACTGAACGCCACAGGATGAAAAACGGCAGGTGGTTGGCTTTCGTTTAATTCCGTGTCCGCTTCAATTCACAGGCCAATGTGAACAATGTCAGTCCAGGGACTCAGTACAATGTCATGGTCACAGCAGCGTCCTCCTCCAACACCAGTCCTGGAGTCAGCCGCATGATCAGCACCAACGACAGCGGTGAGACGTTTGTTGTCGTTGTTTGGCTGGCTTTGGTTCGTCAAGGCCAGTACAGTGCACACTAGTGGTGTGCCAGGATCGAGTTTTACATAATAACAATAATGTGTCATATTGTGTTATTGTTAATTCACAGCAGAACACAAATGGTCAACACTCTCTGTTTTCATAATAAAATGTCTGATCATGATAAAGCTCTGGCAATACAGAATTGTGAACTTTTAATGTACATTTATTAGGATTAATTTCTAGTTACCCTTTTGAAGTTTCCCCCAAATTTGGGATTTGGAATTTTTCTGGTGTGTAATTTGATATTGAAAAACAGTATTAGTCTTTAATTTGGTTTTAAATAACATGACTTTGGTGCATAATGCAACACTAGAAGTTCCTCATTCTAGGGGAAGTACTGGAGTATCACAAAGATCATTTACCGTATGTTTTAGGATTTATGGGTAGTTAAACATGTAATTTGATACTGAAAAATAGTATTAGTTGGTTAACTTGAGTAACAACATCAAAATACCAGACTGAGACTGATATTTCCTCATTTTAGAGGAAGTAGTATCATGTCAAGATCTGTGTACTTTTACTGTATAGTATTAGTGGTTAGTCTTTTTTTATCAAGTGATAGTACTGTACATGCTCCACAAGTGTCACAAAATTATTTTAGTTATTAATAAACAAATGCAGTGAGCGTGACGTCCTGCAGCAGAGCTTTGTCTGCCTGGACCAGCAGCCTCTAGTGTGTGATGGGGCCATTGGGTTCTACTTGTTCTGTGGATTTACAATTAAAACAGATGGACTGTTATCAGTGACAGTATTTCATTTTAGGAGATGGATGGAAATGCCCTTCATTATCTTAATACACGCTGCTGTCTGAGACCTGCAATCATTGATAATACATGTTTTTTTCTTACATTGTCATAAATACCATTATCGCAAATATCATGATATAATTTTGAGGCGCCTTATCGCCCACCTCTAGTGCGCACGCACACGCACACACACACACACACACACACACACACACACACACACACACACACACACACACACACACACACACACACACACACACACACACACACACACACACACACAGGATTTAGTACAGTTGCTGGGTGCTCCCTCCTCTGCTTAATTCCTTTTAGGTAACTTAAACCCAGGCTTTTGAACCACAGGATGAATGGGTCTGCAGTGAATGTCAGTAAAATGCCACTGCTATGTGAGCCCTTATTCATCAGTTCAGCCTTAAACACACACACACAGACGCGTAGAATCAGCAGCACTATTTGTCAAATGACTGATGCTGGGTAATGCTTGGTGGTGATGTCCAACGTTGTTATTAATGAAGCGATTTCTCCTCTCGTCTGCAGTTCCTGGTCCGCCTGTTAATCTAGTTGGAGACGCAGTAGGTTCCAACGGTATTCTGCTCTCCTGGACCATGCCAGATAACGCCAGAAATGTTGAGGTCTATGTTATCAGGTAGTTCCTTGATACGTATCTATTAATCAGTCAGTCAGAAAGTCGTTCTGTGCTGAGCTTTACTAACTTCGTCTAGGCATAAATCTAATGGGTTCCACTGAGTTCACCTAATGTGATTTTCATAATAGTCTTTTAATCTTTAATAACTTCAGTAAATGTTGTAATACTAGCATAAAGAAACCTAGGCTACAACATTGCTTCTTAAAGATACGTATGCTTATTATTAGCAAAGTTGGTACAAGTCATTATCTAAAATTACCCAGTTAAATAAGTGCAGCTTAGATTGAACTATTGTTGTACTTAATTCATAGTGAATGTACTCCACTGTACTGTTTGTTTGCAGGTACAGGGAGGTATGTCCCTACCCTGATGTCACCTTCACAGAGCTGACCAGGAACCTCTTCATACCAGAGACTCTAATCACAGACTTCATCTCAGGTTCCACGTACTTCATTCAGGTAGGAAGCATAAATCATGACTAGAAATGTTACTTCCTTAACACTGTAACCCTTTTTTGAGCATAATGTTTTCATGCTGAAAGATTTTTATGGGTTTTACTGTTGTATTCTTTTTATTTACACATTTTTACAGCATTGATGCAGTATTTGTGTTTCTCATAGCGAAGCTAATCCTGGAAAATCTACTTCAGAGCCCACAGGACCCCACTGTTCTCTTGATCTAGCCGAATAAGAGTATTTGATCCTGATTGTATTATTAATCAGGTAAACAGATCTATGGATAAGCCGCGGCTCTTTCCACTGACTGTTTTCACTGAGCTTGAATGGGATCGCGCTTATTAGTTTTCAGAATTCATTAACCTGCCGTGACCTTCATACGAATGGACTCTGACTGACACACGTGGTGCTCATACCTGCACACGCTGTACGTGTGTGCGTGTCGTGTTACCGCACCTTGTCATGTGTGTGCTCCACTTCTAAGCCGCACGGGAAGCCGGACTCAGGCGCCTTTGTTTGACACCCGATGAGCAGCGGATTTCCAGTGAACGTCATACAGTAATATTTGGAAAAATGAGAAACTCTGCCCTGAATCATTTTCTGTGCACAGGTACATTATGTGTTCTCCGTCTTCACACTCCAGACCTGATGAATTCATCGTGTCTCTCTGTAGGTAGCAGCTGTGTCTCCTGCTGGAAAGGGACCATTCAGCGAGGGTCACTATGTAAAGACCGCTGAGTCTCGTGCGTATCTGTTGATGATGATGATGATGATGATGATGATGATGAGGATGATGATGATGATGATACGCGTGTCTGTTTGCAGCCCCTGGCCTGGTCACCAACCTCACGGCGTTTGCTCATAACCACACCTTCGTGGTGGTCACCTGGTTCCTGCCGCACCGCATCAACGGCCTCATCACGAAGTTCGCCGTCAAAGTGAAGTTCGCGCAGGGCAAAGGGGGCCACATTCGCACCGTGGAGATCAACGCGGAGGACATCATGACCGTAGCGCTGCCTCACTGCAATGTACGGTAGTCTCATCTTCGCTGAGCAGTAGCTCTCTGCCTGACAGCTGGCCTGACTCATTTTGTGTCTCTATTGTAGGATGCAGCTGATATCCTGTCCCGCGCGACTCTCAGTCCCCTGGACATCACTGCTTCGTCTCCCCCCATCACTCTCTCCGCCGTCCCCCCCTCTGCCTCCTGGAGCGTCCCTATATCTGTGGGAATTGATCAGCTGCGGCCTTACACCGCCTACCTGTTCGAAGTGTCGGCCTTCACGTCCGAGGGGGAGGGTCAAATAGCCTCCACCATGGTCCGCATGCCAGAATCAGGTGAAAGCAGAGGCTTTGGTCAACATCATTCTCTTTGTGGTTTCTCTGATCACTCACTTACTGCTGGTGTCTGTTTGTGTGCGGCAGCGCCGGAAGACCCACCACAAAACTTTGCTGTACTGAGTATGACATCAAGAGCGATTACTGTGTCCTGGAGTTCTCCAAGGAACATCACTGGAAAATTCACTTATGTTCTCTACCTCTTCGGACCTGCAGGTTGTTAATTAAATACAGAAACACACTTTCATGACTGGATGTTAAATAAGAAAAGCACAGACTGCTGTATTTCTTGTATTTTCTAGGATATTTGTATGAGAACAACACAGCAGACCTGCGCTTCGCTTTCATGGGTTTGACTCCCTTCACAAGGTACAAAGTTGTCGTGCGAGCCAAAGCTGCAGGAGAAGTGGGTCCAGCGGCCGAACACCTGTTCATCACACCCGCCGAAGGTACGGACACTTCCACAGATACGCAGCTTAGTGTCTCTCTGTCTGAGTGGGAGCAATACCTGCCCCTGTGTTTGTGTCGCTAGCACCCAGCGCAGTGCGGGGCCTCATTGCCGTAGCCAAGGATTCGGTTTCCATCCTCGTGAGCTGGAGGATTCCAGCCCAGCCCAATGGCCCCATCACACACTACAGGCTGCTGGTCCAGGCGGACAAAGCTCTGCTGCAGGACATCACGCTCACTGCAGAGGTAGGCAGCCAGGTTTCACATCTCCCCACTGCAGCCGAGTCCCGAGACCAGTAAGTTTTAATAACACTTACTCTATTGTTCTTTCTTCAGAACACAACCTTGGTGTACGACGATGTGGCACCCCCCAGTTCCCAGATTCGCAGTAGGAGAAGTGAGGAGCCACTGACCACATCGCCGTCGGCTTTCACCGCTACTGTTTCTAAACGCACGCTGCCCGACTCCAGCTTCACGACCGCTGACCACGTCACTAGCACCTACAGTCAACCTATGGCTCAATCCATGGTCACAGAGAAGCCTGGAGCCAGTTACGCCTCTGCTTCGCACACCTCCAGCTCACATACTCAGTCTGCTGCCTCTGAGGCTTTGGGCTCCTCTGCTCATTCATTCACCACCGTGCCACCCGCGACGCTTCCTTCCTGGCTGACAACACGGTCAGATTCTGAGGACATGACCTCAGACTCCTCCCCCTCGGGCCTAACCCCGAATCAGCCCCGCCTCTCCACACGCGATGCTATGACGGCATTCTTGTCGACACGCAGCGCAGCATCGTCTGTTCCTATAGGTGGGCTTCTGCTGACATGTAACGCTGCCTCTCGGCATTCTGCAGCCTCCCATATTGTTTGCTGCACGTGTGTGTCCTGCGCGAGCTCCTCCGTCTGACTCTGTTTGCACATTGCAGGGGTTAAAGTGAAAAAGGAGGCAATGAATCTAACCGAGGAGTTGTCGTACCTGGTGTCAGAGCTGGATCCCTTCACCGAGTACATGTTCAGGGTCTCTGCTTCCACCACTGTGGGGGAGGGTCCTGCCACGTACATAACCGAGAAGACCAGGGAGCAGGGTGGGTGGGCACATCTACAGGATCAATTGGCTGTAAGAAACTCAGTAAAAGCTCATAGCCTGTGCGTCTTCTAGTCCCCAGCTCCGTGCTGGACGTTTCCTACCAAAACATCAGCTCCACTTCCATCCTGGTGACCTGGGCTCCTCCACTAAACCCAAACGGACGGATCACGCATTACACCGTCTATGGCCTCAACCTTCACAGGGATCAGGCCCTGAGCTGGAAAACAAACAATACCAGCATACTTATAACAGGTTTGCAGAGTCCCGTCCAGTTATTCTGACAACTGTAGCTATAAGAATAGCTATGGTACATCATACATGTCTGTTCTGGTGTGTAGATCTGGACAAGTATACTGGTTACAAGTTACGCGTGGCTGCATCTACAGCTGTGGGGGAGAGCTCCCTGTCTGAGGAAGATGACGTCTTCGTCTACACCTCAGAAGACGGTATGTACTACACAAAACACAAGACAGATCCAAAAACACGTATTTACCCTTTCATCACGATCATGTCTCATTTATCCAGTACATTTGTAATTAGATGTCAGTTTAATGTGATGAATGTTGGTGTTTTACCCTCAGAGCCTGACTCCCCCCCTGTGGACCTCACTGTGGTGGACACCAGTCCCTCCACCACCACACTGACCTGGTCTGCCCCAGAGAAGGCAAACGGGCTGATTCAGTATTATGAGGTGCTGTATGAGAACGAGTCCTTCTCTGCTTTGGTAAACGCGTCCACCAACAGAGTCACCCTGACGAATCTGAGGCCATTTTCCCTCTACAACGTCTCTGTGAGGGCGTACACGCGCTACGGCCACGGGAATCAAACATCAGACACTTTACAGCTGCTGTCCGGAGAGGATGGTGCGTACAGAATGACAGCACACACCCACAGAAATGCGCATATCAATTGTCCTTCATTAGCTGTTAGTGAAGGTGCATGTGTTGACTTGTCTCTCCAGTCCCAGGCAGTCCTCCGTACGGCCTCGCCTTCGAGTCGCTCAGTCCCAGTGAGGTGAACGTCACCTGGCGGCCTCCCCTGCTGCCCAACGGGGTCCTCACCCACTACAGCCTGGAGCTGTGGAACTCCACCCACAGCGTGAACCTCACGACCGCGACCCACTACATCTACATCACTCACCTGAGGAAGTACGCGCACTACCGCGTCTCGGTGCTGGCGCACACGCGCGTGGGGGCGGGGAACCACAGCAGCGAGCCGCTCAACATCACCACGCTGGAGGACGGTGAGCGGGGCGGGCGGGGCGGGGGAGGGGGCGTTAGCGCCGATGACACCATGACTGGCTGAGGGCTTTGGAGGGCGTCCGACCGAAGCACGCTCCCCTCACTTTTTTCTCCCACCTCACTTGAACCTCTCTGTTTCAGCTCTCCTTAGCGTTGTTGCATCACAGGTGTGGATCCCATGCAGCCGCCGCCGTCTGACGAGCACAACTAACCCGTTTTCATTTCAGGGGACTGCTCTTCTTCACTTAGTGGCTTCTGTACATGTGTGCTTACTCTGATGGGCCCCGGTCCTGTTTGTGTTACGTTACTGGAAAGTCTTTGTCCTGCGTGTCAGCTCCAGGAACTCCTCCTCAGTTTCTCCACGCCATAAAGCTGTCTGATTACGAGGTCAAGTTGTCATGGCAACCGCCAGCCGAAGCCAACTCCGACATCCTCTACTACAGTGTCAGAGTTTGGTGAGTTATTTACTTTGCTTTGCCGTCCCAGTTCAAAGCAGTACAAGGAAAAAGGAAAACAAATGTAATGCAACACGAGCGTTTGTGCTCTCGCTCAGGAATGAAACGACTGAGCTGCGGCAGAACGTGACGGGGACATCGGTGGTTATCGCCGTGGATTCTCAGAGTGCCTCCGTCTTCAGCTGGACCAGACTGGGTGACTGGGCTTCACCAGCACCTTTGCACTTTGATCATGACCGCGTTCCGATGTCTGTCTTTTCTACACAAACAGAAAAACCCCTCCCTCTGAAACCTCTTCGCTTTGTCTGCAGAGCCCTTCGACCCCCCCGGAGACATGACTGTCGTTAACGTGACCGCCTCCTCTGTGACCGTGCTGTGGAGCAAACCTACAGAACCCAACGGGATCATTGTACACTGCAGCATTTTCTACTCTCAAAACAACACCGAGGCCGAGCAGGTGAGACATGAAACCTAAGCTCCACAGCACAGGATGCTCATCTGGTGCTGAGGAGAATTTTTTCTCTTCCCCCACAGACAGTTCCTGTCTCGGTCCCCCCCGCTCCGGATTCACCCCTCTCCTACACTCTGACTTGCCTGGTTGAGGGCACGAACTACACAATATGGATGACCTCCAGCACTGTGCAGGGGGACGGAGGGGTCCGGAGTGAGCCGCTAGTCGTAATCTTATCTGAGTATGGTCAGTCAGGCCCACACACACAAATACACGCACATCACCATTATATATGTCGTTAAAACAAATAGACAAGACATACATGTACACGTAAAGAACCACACATACACATAAAGAACCACACATTAAACCCAATATTTTGCACACTTATATGAACTTTAACTGGAGGGCTGGTCTGCACCCTTTTTTAGAATTCTTTAACTTAAAAAAATTACATAAAAACGTGGTGGAGGATGTAGCTTTGAGCCTATTAGTGAGAGGAGCCCGTCTGGATCTGTTTTTATCCACCTGTGACCTTTTTATGTTTGTTTTCCCTTTTTACCAAGCGTGGAGGAAGACGAAGACGATGATGGAAACCCAGCGAAAACGAAAGCGAAGACAGACGATCCTTTGTTGACAGAGAAAAAAACAAATCCTGCCATACTTTAAGAGCCTCCACGCTGTGCTTATGCTGCAATTGCGTCGTTACCGTGGAAACCATAATTACCATATCCACACATAATATGTTGTTGTGCTTTGATATCCTCAGCGAGGAATGAAGTGTTTGTTTTTATGTGATTTTGGGAAAAAATGGTGCAGACAGCTGCTGCAGCTTTTGCGCTTAGTCTCATACAGTTTCTACAAACGTGCACTTTGTCGTTTCGCTGACGTTGTGTTTGTGGATTGTTCGCTGTCACACACTGACTCTGTATCTCTGCCTGTGCTCCAGCTGCTCCGCTCTCAGCCAAGCACCGGACATCCAGGGCACCTTGTCTCTCTCACACAGACGGACGAGGCTCGCCCCCCCCCCTCGGGCTCAGACCCCCACACACGCCTGGCCCCTCACAGCCACTCATTCGTCTCACTCATCTCTGGCGTCTGCCTCCTCTTTCCCTCTTGAACCTCCCCTGTTGCTTCCCCTCTGTGCACCATGTGTTGTGATGATGAACAGGATGAGTATTTTCTCCTCAGTCAGTTCTTCTCCTTCGCCTCTGACGGCGCCGTTCGTTTTTTAGGGCCTCGACTCTGTGTTTGTTTACTGAGCTGTTTCACTTTGCTGTTTGCTGTGTTTCTAGACAAATGTCATGCTGTATTGTTTCACTTGATTTACTGTTGTTGGTTTTGTCAGCTGCAACAATGCCGCCAATGATCCTGCCTCTGCCTTAGACAGATAATGATGATGATGACTGCTGTGCTGTTCATTCTCCCTTCAATGTTTATGGTTGATTGATGCCTTGAATCATTGTGTTATAGTATGATAACCTCTTATTAAAGGCACTTATTTGTGTACATTAACCGTGGTTAATGTCAGTAACACGTTTCCATTTGTTCCTTTTATCAGTGCCAGGTGACTCTGTCCGGAACCTGACGGCCCAGATCTTCAGCTCCACGGCCATCATTGTCAGCTGGGAACCTCCCCTGGAGCCAAACGGCCGCCCATACTACCTGCTCACCTTACAGGAGGCCAGCCCCCCCGCGGACGCATCCAGCCAAGGAAGTCCGGCCGTCAACAACACAATCAATGGTACCACCTCTGACGTCATCTACCTATTTACCAAACTCAGGAAGTATTTCCCTTATGTTCTGACCGTGATCCCGGCAACTGGTGCTGGCCTCGCCTACAACCACAACAGCACTATGGAATTGAGAACAGATGATGATGGTAAGTTGACCGACGTAATCTCTTACTAAGTGTGTTCTGTGGCTCCACTGTGACGACGTGCATGTGGGGGTGTTTCTTTTCAGTTCCTAGTTCCGCTCCCTTACTGGTGTCCATCAGGAATGTGTCCTCGACCTCCATCGCCGTGACATGGGAGCCCCCTCTAGAGGCCAATGGGGAGATAAAAGAGTATACCCTCACGCTTTACGGCCCTGGTGGTTCCAGCATAACACAAACCCCCAACACCTCATTCGTCTTCACTAAGCTGCTTCCATACACGGCTTACAACCTCACTATAACAGCTGCAACGCGCAAAGGCCCAGGGCCTGCCCTGCCTCTGCAGCTGCACACTGATGAGGGAGGTAGGTTGGAAAGCAGGCTTAATGTTTGAGGATTTAAACCTACTGGATTTACTGCGTGCACGCGTCTATCTCCTCCATCTGCCCGAATGTGCGTTTCAGGGCCAATGTCCCCTCCCCTCAACCTGACGATATACAACCACACGGCCGTCTCCGTGTGGCTGAGCTGGGAGCCTCCCCTGGAGCCAAATGGGGTGGTGATACAGTACGGCTTCAGGATCCTAGACCTCATCACACACACCGTTACACATCAGGTACCATTAATTTCACACGCTAAAAGCCACTCCGCAGTAACGAAAACCCGCGCGCAAACACACACTGACCGGAGGAAAACACACACAAACCAGACTGGCAGTGGTTCTAATTTCACACTCCAGATACCACTTAGCGGTAACATTTGACTCAGCACACGCCTGCACTTACTGTATATGTGTTCTAATACAAATGCTATTATTCACTCTAGCAGTCCGGATTGGGTGATGTAATCTTATAATTTTTGTTTGTGTATAGAATTCAACTGGTCCATCAACCACAGAGCATCTATCAGGCTTCAGGCCTCACAGCTCCTACGAGATCAGTGTTTACAGTTACACAAGGGTGGGCCATGGGGATCAGTTCAGCAGCCCTGTGACCTTCACCACCAATGAGTCAGGTAAAGTCCACACAGCCGGATTCTCACTGTTGAAAGCTCAGGTTTCCATCGAAGCGTCAGAATGAAAGTTGCTCAAAATACAGAACCAGAGCACGAACGCAACACATTCCTGACGGGCTTAATTCAAAGCCACAATAAAGGATGTGTGAATCAGCTAATGAACACATGTGCCTTCCTGAGGATGTGCAGATGGGCGAGCTCTCTGTTTGCCAGTAATTAAAGCTGGCGTTAATGATAGCGTGCAATTAAGAACGGCGAACCAGCAAATAAATAAAAACATTAGAATAGTTATCCATAAGGAGCCTTCAGAGCTTCCAGCACGCTCACACTGATGAAGCTGAAGATTTTCAGCTTAAATTAATTTATGTTTCCATATACAACTTCAAAGCACATCTCTGTTAGCCTATGTGATGCAATAACTACAGTATAAGCTTAACTTAAACTCAGCTTCCTTTAACTCTGGGTAAATAACTAAATACTACAATGATGAGTTTGTGTCTCCGTCTGCAGCGTCTGATGCCGTGGGGAACCTGTCTTGCTCTGGGGTGAGCTGGGATTCAATCAGACTGTATTGGGAGCCTCCTGAAAACCCCAATGGGCAGATTATTGAATACGAGGTTCTAGTCAGGGGGGGCGTGGAATCGCGCACACTACATACTGACCTGCCAGGGTACAACATGACTGGGCTGGCACCGGACCAGGAGTATGCAATCACGGTGGCTGCAGTCAACTCCGCAGGAGCCGGGGAGGGCGCGAACTGCACCGCCTCCACGCTCGCAGAATCAGGTAATCAAGCGACGACGCGCGGCTGATGGTCCACCAGGAGGCACCGAATTAATACGAAACCCTTTCTCCTCACAGTCCCGGCTGCCCCTCGCTTCCTCGCCGCATCCCAGGTCACCCCCAGCAGCGTGACCCTAGACTGGGCTCCGCCGCTCTCCATCCCAGGCCAGCTGAGGGCCTACAACATTAGCGCCCAGCTCCTTTTCGATCATTGCAGCCCATCCGCTGCACAGGGCGAGCTGCCCCCAAACTGCGTGGACCGTGAGTTCACAGAGATAGTGAACGCTTCGGATAGCGGCAGAAAGAACCACACGCTTCGGGCCCTGGCTAAATACAGAGAGTACCGCTTCAGAGTCGCTGCCGTGACCAACGCTGGAGTCGGGGAACATTCACCCTGGATTTATCAACGCACCTCTGTTGGAAGTAAGAACCCCACAGAACTACGTGGTTAGTCAGGAAGTCGGACGTAATATTTGACGAGGAAGTCAGTGTCCTGTTTTGGGCAACGCTCCATCAGTAAGATTCATATAAGCTGAGTCATTTCACTGACATTTGAATGTGTTTCATCCTTGAAATCTCCCCCAATAGATCCAAGCTTGAGTCTTGCTTTAATGCTTTTTAATCCTCCTCAGTGTACAGCATGTGTTTTGTCTTTCTGTTGTTTCGTCCCTCAGACCCTGATTACCCTCCCCGGGACCTAAACGTGACCCCCACCTCCAACAGTCTCCACGTTGAGTGGAAAGCTCCAGATGTTCTCTCTGGACCGACTTCGTATCTTGCAAAGGTGATCTTGTGTTAAATCGGAACAGACGCGCACGCTAGCGCGGACGTGCTGCTAATAAAGCGTAAGACGCGGATGTTCTCAGAGCAGGTCAACAGGGGTTTCACGTTGTTCAGTTGTTTTAAAATGGCGGGAGCTAAACACCAGGTCTGCATTCTGTATGTGGAAGGTAAATGCTAAGCGTTGTGCTGCCCTGTGCTGTGATGTCAGGTGGTCGGTCCTGGTTTGAACGTCTCACTCGTCCGGGCTCCAGGACAGTTGATGACCGTCGTTGTGGGCAATCTGACTGCTTTCACCCAGTACTCTGTGACCGTTATCGCCTTCACGGGCCCAGTGGAGCACGCTGCCAGTGAGGGGAAAGCCGTCGGGCCGCATGAGGTTCGAACGCTGGAGGAGGGTACGTGGCGTTTAAATCGGTCGCTCGCCCACCTGTGAGCGCCTCCGCACGGCCGTGATTAATCATTCCCTGCGTCTTTCGCCGATGCCAGTGCCAAAAGACCCACCGAAGAACGTGACCGTGTCGCTCATCCCAGAGGAGGTGAACAGTGTGAAGGTGACCTTCGTCGCCCCCGAGGAGCCCAATGGAAACATCACCGTGTACTTCGTGTGCGTCTATGACAAGGACCAGCTGGTGATGAACATCAGCCTCGACAACGTCCAGCGACACAATAACACGCTGACTGCTGTCATAGACGGCCTGAAGGGAGGACAGAACTACAGCATAAAGGTAACGCCGACAGAAGCCTCCTCACTGAGCTCCCCCTCGTCGAAGCCTCTATTTTCTTGAATTCATATTTGTCTGTCAGATTTCAGCAAGGAATGGAGTCGGCAGTAGCCCCCCAAGCCAAGAGGTCCACATAACTACGGGCATCAAAGGTACGGGTGTTTCCTCTCCCCGTTGTTGCCCAGTGCGTCTGCAGGCAGCTGTTCCGACAAGGCGAACGTTACCCCAACGTGTCGCCACGTCTGCCTTGCTGAGCACAGAGGCTCCGCTTAATCCAGCTATTCTTAGCAGCTGCTAGGCTAAAATCAGCTCCTCGCACCGTAAACGCTGTGTGTAAATGCCGCCCTGCGCTCTCACGTGCGTGCGTTCCAGCCCCGGCCAAGCCAACCCAAAAACCCCAGGCGGTCCACGGTCCGGTTGCCACGGTAACCCAGAGGAGTTTCCCAATCCGCAAGCCTGCCTGTTTCTATAGTGACGATCATGGACCAATCGCGAAAATTCAGGTCATTGTGGCCGAGTCAGTAGGTATGACTTCCCTTCCTCATCACAAACATTGACAGCCATCACTTTCTGTTGGCTGCGTTTGAGCACTGGTTGTGTTTGTGCCTTAAGCCTCCAGCAGAATGTTGTATGGCAGTAAGTCACTCTGTCAGACAATATAAGCACAAAGCTGAAGGGCTTAATGTCATGAGGAATTTGACTTGGATTCCCAGTGAATTCCTCGCTAACATCCGTCCCGTTACAGTGAAGGACATCCAGAATGTGACCAACTGGAAGCAAGCGTTCATACGTCCCGCCCCTTACCTGACTGACAACGGCTTCAAAAACCCGCCGTGTCCGTCCAGGATGGCGGCGGCGGGCGCCGGCACGCTCATCACAGACGCGGACATATACGTGGTCGGAGAGGACGACGCCTGCGAGGCGGAGAACAACACAGAGAACCTCTGCAACGGGCGTCTTAAGCCCAACACAGCCTACGTGTGAGTCGAGGACGCACACACTCGACCACACAACAACTAATACGTTTGTGGTGCATACAATGATAATTATGTCTTCACATGGGCCAGGTTTAAGTTTAGAGCCACTAACATCAAAGGACAATACACAGACTCAGACTACTCTGATAACGTCAGAACCACAGGTATTTATGATCAGCTCTGTATCACCAGCTCTTATTCTTTGGTGGCGACATTGACTCTTGTCTCGGGTTCTGCTCGTCCTTGTAGGAGACAAGCTGTTGACCCGAGAAGAACAGATCATTCTGGGAGTTCTGCTCTCCTTCTGTCTGGCTGTGTTACTCATCATAATCATTTGTAGCTCAGTCAAGTAAGATTCAGCTTCAGTGGATTGATTGCACGTTGCGTAGTTTTGTGTTTTTTTAATTTACCTAAATAAATACCTCATTTATTTGACCGACACCGCTGTCATCAAATGCCAGGCTTCACCAGCGCAAGAAGGAGGGCGGGACCTATTCCCCCAGGGAGGCAGAAATCATCGAGACCAAGTGTAAACTGGATCAGCTGATCGCCGTGGCGGATCTGGACCTTAAACAGGAGAAGCTCAACCGGTACGTCGTTCCTTCTCGTCTAAAAGCATCACCTCAAACACACCGCACACGCATTTCTGGCGGCTGCGGTCGTGGTTCACACTCCGTGAGTCAAGGCCCAATTTAGCTGCTCCAGACAAAAGGAAAGAAACAACAGAAGCCTCTTTAGTGCAGCCAACTTGATGCGTGCTCCTGCCAACGCAAACTCTTCCAGCGTAGTAGTGATGGTGCAGAAACGGAGCAGCAGCGGCGGCAGCACTGTGTCACAACACGGCACCGCTGTGGCGTTCGTGTTTACCTTCCATTCTCTGCAGAACAGACGTACAACACGCCCGCGTCTCCCTAAACGTCCTCGCGTACGCATTTCTAGCGTCGCGCCCGTCTGCTCTTGGTCTTTTCTGGCGCGAATCAAACGCAGCCACTGTGTTGGCTCTTCCTCCTCACGGTCGCGCTCGACGTCGAGATCAGTGGCAGCCGGAGAGAAGCGAGAAAGCAACGGGCGCCGGAGCAGGAAGCAGCCTAATCCAGAGACACACAGATTTCAGTTTCCTTATAAATAGATATAATAACAACGCACAGTTTAACCAACAACCAATCACAAAATTCATCATATGCAGAAGCCTCAAACATTAGACGTTCACCATGATGTCCTTTCATGTGCCGTGTCTCTTTGTAGATCTGTTCCTGAAATAATAAAAAAAAATCATGCAGATGCTGAGAATAATTTCCCATCCGCTCATTTCATGTGTCAAACTTCCCCCATCAGCGACTGTGGGCTTTGGACAGACTCACTGTTCAGCTGTCTTCAAAGTTCACGCTGGCTTCATTAAGGCAACGCGCTTCTCTGTTTGTCTGTCACTGGCTTTTCTTCATGCCTTGGACAGTGAGGTGTGATCTCTATGAATAACGTCCCTCTGTAACCAGCTGGTCTTAATAATAACACACTCCTTCTGTGCATTAACTTGCTTTGGCTTTATTTCTCTCTCACTGACTGCTTCTCTCCCTTCAGGTACTCTTCCTTCTTCTTTAGGCGGAAAGAGATTTATGTCATTCAGTAAGTCAAAGAGCATGTGTGTGTGTGTGTGTGTGTGTGTGTGTGTCATATTCTGACGTGCATACGTTGTCCGCATGCTGCCCTCCACTCTGCATCCACCTCCTCAAGCATCTAAACGATGCCGACGTATTCGCCCCCTGCTCCCGTTGCTCCTTCACTGGCGGGGATTGCAACTGACACCCCGCGGCTCGAGACCGCTTTAATTTGTTTACCCGCTCGCTCGCTCCCTCGAAATAAGCCGGGGAGGCTTAGCGGCCTTGGAGGGCGCACGTGGCGAGCTTCATCAATGGCTGACCACCCGAGTGGCTTCAAATCAGCCATGAACGCAGGCGACACGCGAGCGCAACATCTGCCTTCGCTGCTGTTTGCGTATCCTTTCAGAATAAAAGTATGCGTTTATTTAAAATGGCTAAAGTTCATAGGATGTCACCCACTCGTTGCCAAGCGTATGATCTCAGCTGTCATACTTCAGTTGGACCAGTGTGGGTTGGGAACAGTGGTCTAATTTGTTCATTTCGGTCTATTTTTGTTCAGGCTCCTCAGCTACAGGAAATCGCTCAAGTAAGTCATCCTGCATAAATAATGTAAACATGCACGCAGCAGCTGCAGCGCGGATCAACATCACATGTTGCAACCTAGAATACATTTACAGAAATAGTGTAATGGTGTGGATTCTTTTGGGTTCTTACGCTCGCTCTACTCCTCTGTCAGGCCCATCAACAAGAAGTCTTTTCTGCAGCACATAGAGGATCTGTGCGCCAACGACAATGCCAAGTTCCAGGAAGAGTTCGCTGTAAGCGTTTGGCTTCATGAATAATAAACAGGGAGCCGCTTTCTACCAGAAATACAGTATATGAGATGAAGGTTGCACAGCGCTAAGCCGATCAATTGCTTCCTCACTGGTTCTCTTGACCTGAGCTCATGTCAACACACATTACATAACGCCCTTTACTGCGTGTCCAGGAGCTTCCAAAGCTGCTGCAGGACCTGGCAACCACAGACGCTGACCTGCCCTGGAACAAGTCCAAGAACCGCTTCCCCAACATCAAACCTTGTAAGTGCTGAGGCAGACAGTATCTACCAGACAGTGATATGAGAGTCTTTATTTCTATGTTTTGGCTCTAACATTAAAATGATTTCACCCCCCCCCACCAGACAACAACAATCGAGTGAAGCTCCTGTCAGAACCGGGCACTGCAGGGTCCGACTACATCAACGCCAGCTTCGTCTCTGTGAGTACATCTTATGAGACGTTTAAGGGCCTGAAGTCAGCTCGGAGGAATGCTTCCATTTGCGTCATTAGAGGTTCTGAGGGTAGTTTTTCAGCTAAAGTTTGAGGTGTTTGCTCCACATATTTCCGCATCCCTCCCCACCTTCTAATTCTGTCACAGATAAAAGCCTCGGCCTGTTTTTCTGCCTTCAGGGCTACTTGTGTCCTAATGAGTTCATCGCCACCCAGGGACCTCTGCCTGGCACAGTGGCTGACTTTTGGAGGATGATCTGGGAAACAGGAACCCGCACCATCGCCATGCTCACGCAGTGTTATGAAAAAGGCCGAGTACGTCACGAGCGATATGATGCGGTTATGAAACACTCTGGTATCAGTATTCAGGGGACAAGCTGGGCTCTGATTGGGCTCCGTTACAGCTCTGTGACCAGATCTGTGTGTGTGTGTGTGTGTGTGTGTGTGTGTGTGTGTGTGTGTGTGTGTGTGTGTGTGTGTGTGTGACATTTCAGATTCGGTGTCATAAGTATTGGCCTGAGGATAACAAGCCAATGACGGTGTTTAGTGACATTCTCATCTCTAAAGTGTCGGAGGAAGTCCTTCCTGACTGGACTATTAGGACGCTGAAAGTTGAAAAGGTGACAGAGCTGGTCGTTATATCGATGTCATTATTGTGATTACAGCGTAAATACAGTTGCTGATGTGAATTCCATAATGTTTCACGTCTTTCCGGGGGCGCAGCATGGACACCTTGTGCTGGTTCGACACCTCAACTACACTTCATGGCCGGAGCACGGGGTCCCAGACTCCTCCAGCACCCTCATCAAGTTCGTCAGAGCCGTCCGAGCCCACAGGCACGACAACACGCCCATAGTGGTTCACTGCAGGTAGGCTGGCCGCCCCCTCACTCACACGCCCCTGACCCTACTCCCTGTTTGATCATCGCTGTCTGTAGCATTTCTGCTTATAAATGACCTGCTGCGCTTTGTTGTTCTCTCACCGTTGTTCAGCGCCGGTGTGGGACGAACGGGTGTGTTCATGGCTCTGGACCACCTCATCCAGCACGTCAGAGATCACGACTTTGTGGATATTTACGGCCTGGTGGCGGAGCTGCGCAGCGAGAGAATGTGTATGGTGCAGAATCTGGTGAGCCACGGTTTCCACTCTGTCTTTCAATATCGCAACTTTATAACTAAAGACTCAGCAGAAACGCAAATGGCAGCATTGTTGTCCTACTTCTCAGTGTCCTGCTGGAATTCCATTCGCATAAAGAAGTATCTGGAAAATTCCTGTTTTGATTAAAGGAAAGATCTGCCAGCAGATTAAAGGCCCATACTGAGCAGGATTCCCTCTCTTTAAACAGCACAAGCCTTCCCTAAGATGAACCCATTATTTATAGACCAGCAGGCTGCGTTGTTTCTAGATGGTACAGTGTGTAATCCTTGGTGTTTACATTTTGTCAGTGTGCTTTGAGCCCGCAGCGCCGAGCGAGTACATAATTCATTGAGACAGCAGTGCTCCCTGTGCCACGTAGCATGTTCTGGTGGACCAGCATTTGCATACTGCAACATATACACCCGTGGCAGTGGCAGCTTATGTCTTCCACATCACAGTTGGAGCCTGGAAGGCTTTTGTTGTTTTTAAAGAACGATGCAACGAAATATGCAAATGTGCTCTGTTATGTTTGCATCTGGAGAAACAACACATCATCAACACCAAAATGTATTTTTTCTTGTAGATGACATGACTGTACAAAATGCATCAATGCAGGCGTTGGCTCAGTCTGGTCTTAATATTGAATAATGCATTAACTATATTAAAGGTTGTAAAATGTGTCCCAGGCCCAGTACATCTTCCTGCACCAAAGTATGCTGGAGCTTCTGAACAACAAAGGCAACAGTCAGTCCATCTGGTTTGTAAGCTACTCGGCTCTGGAGAAGATGGACTCCCTGGAAGCTATGGAAGGTAAACAACACGGACAAACTCAAAGACACGCACCCACCGCACGCTTCTCATTCTACACACACTGGTCCTCAGGTGATGTTGAACTGGAATGGGAAGAGACCACTATGTAAAGGGAGAGGGATGCCGGCCTGTCTAGATGTGACCAGTGCACAGACCCTGGATGGGACCACCTGAGTGGGAGCAGGCGGTGAGCTGTCTGAGCGGTCCGTCAGCTGTCCAAGACTTCGTTGCTCCACTTTAAACCACTTTTTAGCACAGTTCTCCCTGTACTGATTTCAAAGAGCGAGAGAAACAAAAAGGGACAAAAAGGATTTCTGAAGAAACAGGGATGAGAAGCAAACTTTGAGCTAAGTGGCGGTTTATCACATCTGTGAGCCTAAAGGTACTTTGCACAAATTGATTTCACTGTGTATTGTAATTACTTTACTATGTTAATATCATTGATGTTTTTGTAAAATAATTTATTAAGCCAAAAAGGTTTTTTTTTCGCTTTCTTTGTAACTCTGCCTGTATTGTGGTGTTATTTAATCTTTCTCAAGTGTGATTTGCAGAAATAAATTGACTTGTATTTTTTCAGGCCTTGATCCTTAATACTAAAAGATCTCTTCTCAGATATAGTACTGTGGAAGTCAATCATGTGCACACACACACACACAGAGTTACACACCTCCTGATATTCCTCAAGTCGGATTCAATATTGCTTTGAGGTTGACCTCATCCTCTAATGAATGAGTTCACCCGGTGTGTGGAGAGGGCACAGGAACGCCGACGTAGACTGATTTCCCATAAGTGCCTTCATTTCACCGTCCTCCCTGCACACCTGGTCCACATTCCTTCATCACAGAGGCTGGCAAAGATATCCATGCCGCTGCTGCCGAGACAACATCGATCAACATCGTCAAACGCAGCCAAGCATCGCGGCGGACACGTCTGAGACTGAGAGTAAAAACTACTTTATTCTTTCATTCTCTTCAAACAGAAAAATTAGAAATATTCCAGTAGTAAACGGATCTTTAAGAAATCTCCTTTTTAGAAACATCGTGAGGGTGCAAAGACTAATGACAGTGCTCCACAGTGAGGATGCAGGTTGGTGCGTCTCCGTGACAACTGCGGAGAAGGCGGAGGCTCGGGGGGTGGGGGGTTGGGGAGGAAGCAGAGAAAGGGGACAGAATGACATCAATCGACCCGACATGCCCTGACAATAATGATACAACCACGTAATTGAAGTCCCCCCCTTTGTACTGTAAATGAAAAAAAAAACAAATCTCATGCTGTATAGTACATGTCACTCAGAGCTTAAGGTAAACAAAGTAGGAAATCAAGCCATTTCCGAGGTGAATGTAAGCTGGATTTGCTTTGGCAGCTACCGGATGTGCACGTCATCAGTAGCAGTGTGGATATGTTTGTGTGTATATATATATATATATATATATATATATATATATATATATATATATATATATATATATATATTATATATATATATATATATATATATATATATATGTATATGTATATGTATGTATATGTAGTATATGTATGTATACATACATATACATACATATACATATATATATATATATATACATACATAGACATACATATATATATATACTATATATATATATATATATATATATATATATATTATATATATATATATATATATATATATGTATTATATATATATATATATATATATATATATGTATTATATATATATATATATACTGTATGTGTGTGCAAGTGTAGCCTGCATTTTACTGTATGTGTTCACCAATACAGCATAGCCCTTTACACACCTTTACAGGTGACACAGCTATCTCCTAATAAACCTGTAGTAATATGACATGGTAATTGAATGACAAATGTGGATCGGTAATAATCTCTGTGTGTTACCATGGTAACTGGAGCGTGTTCTATAAAAGCTGCCTGTTCCCCCTCTCTCGTAGCAGTAGGATTTAGGACACCCCCTGATAATAAATGTGAATAATAATAACTATAATATCTATATTATGCTTTTTTCTTTTAAACTAGATCTTCTCTGTACAAATACATATGTAGATACACACACGGCGCAAACCAATCACTTTCTCAGAATAAATCTATATTATCTATTTACAGTATATCCAATATATTCTGTGGTGCAAAAGTACAAGACATGGTCAGTGTCTTGGTTAGATTTGTGATCTGCTGTACAAACTGGCTCAAGCGCGAAACCGCCGACAGCGTACGGACGACGGGCTCATGAAATCAATAATTATTCCGTGGACATCTTCAGTTTACCCCGTGATTTATCAAAGGGCTGCGTCTCTGCTTATGTAACATTTCCAGTGTGCGAGGAGAAATATCATATGCAAGATGGGAGTGATGCTTTTTGTGAATCTAGTCTGTGCGGAGCAATTTTCACTCATTTTTAAACGAAAGCTACTGATCTTCAGAGTGGAGATATTGCCTAAATCCAACAGGTAACATCAATATTCACACTAGGTAAGTCATTAGGAGTAAATGTACAGGGGGGGGGGGGGGCTTCAGCCTCGTCTGGGAGGAAACCAGCCCTGCTCACTGCTGCCCATGAGCAAGCAGACTCAACACGCAAGCACTCGGCTCCACTCAGAGGTGCAGGTTTTAAATGTTCCAGTGCAGCAAATCCTTTCCTGAGCTCTGCGAGGGCAAAACACTACAGAATCAGTTACTGTGGAGATGTTTGCTCACATACGTTTTGGATCAACACAACAATAAAGCACAAAGAAATATGATTGTCAGGATATGAAATAGACTTTGCGTGAGTGGCAAGGCTTTGGCTTGCTACACTGTTCTATACAGATACATGACAGGAGATGGATATGAGCGCTTGTTACCTTTGCCTTCTCCAATACAGATACTCATTATTACTTTAGCAGTAAAATGATATTTTTGTTGCCCATTTTTTTCAAAGATGAGAAAAAACTCGATGTGCACGTTTCTCAGCAATTGTTTTGTCCAACTTTGCCTAATCTACATTTAAGCTCAGCGCTTAGATATTATAAAAAAGGAATCCACCTTTCCCGTCCTTCGTATTTCACGCTATCCTTCCTTCCGCGGCTGCTTTTCTGACATTTCACAGTCGTAGCTCAGATACCTTTGTTGGACAGGTGACATTTAAAAATGCAAACGCACAACATCTCTCACGGAGTGTGAAATCTAGACAGACAACACCATTGGCTACTGGGCGACAATTTGAAGACGAAATCAAAAGAGAACTTGTCTTTCAGAAATGACATCAAACCCACTGCGTGTTCAAAAAGAACAGCTCCGTCGAGATAGTTCTGCTGCTGCTGCGACTCCCCGTCTTTTCTCTCCTTTTCTCACTGTTCAAAGTGAGCCGCCTACTGCTTAAATGTGGGCCTCGGCGTCTCACACGATGCTGCGGGAGCCGCTGGAGTTGCGGCGGCGGGTGAGCGGCATGGTGTGGTGGAGCGGCATGGGTGAGTCCGGGGGACAGAACTGGTGGGGGTGGTTGTAGGGAGGCGGGGGAGGCGGCAGGGGCGGCTGGGGGCCGTCGCCCTCGCGGACGCGCACGGGCGTGGACAGCGCCGACTGGATGAGCTGGTGGGCGGCCGGGCCTTGGCTGAGGAAGGCCTCCATGCGCCCCCGCCCGCTCTGGTCCACCACGATCACCTTGACTATTTGCTGGCACTGGATGAGCGTTTCTGGGCGGAGCTCCCCCGGCTGGACGGAGCTGAGCAGGGCGGGCGGCGCCGCCAGGGCCAGGGCCGTGGACTCAGCGGTGGGCTGGCTCAGCTGATAGGTCTGCAGCCTGTTGTGAATTGACACCTAGTTTAGGAACAGTCAGAGAACGCACGAGGAGTTACCAGCCTGAACGCAGCCTCTACGCAGCCCTCCGGTGTGTTACGCACATGGGCATGCAGGCATGCAGGTCGCAGGTCGTATGCAGAGCCAGAGCATGCAGAGGACACACACTGCTTAGTTTCCTGTCAATCATGTGGTTGCTTTACATGATTCGTTCTCACGTTCAAATGTTACACAAACACACACCAGCCCAGAGAAGGGTTGTTGGAGTAGGAGGAGGTTTTAGTAAAGTGTGTGTGTGTGTGTGTGTGTGTGTGTGTGTGTGTGTGTGTGTGTGTGTGTGTGTGTGTGTGTGTGTGTGTGTGTGTGTGTGTGTGTGTGTGTGTGTGGCCAGTGTCAGAGCAAAGCAGGAAGCTAAGAGATAAAGGGAGTGACAGGAGCGGAGAGAGCTGACACCGAGGGCCTGGTGTCTCCCTAACACAACTTACACACAACGCTAAGGGACTGACTGAGAGGCGGGAGAGAGCGAGGAGAGAGATGGGCAAAGGAATGGAAACTGGGAAGTGGAGAAACAGCCTCGTTCTCTATGCTTAATTAAAGGATGGGCTGATTTCACGCACGCGCGCACGCACACACACACACACACACACACACACACACTCACTCACTCACTCACTCACTCACACACACACACACACACACACTCTCTCAGCAAACTGTTAACGGTATCAAGCTTATCTGGCTTTGTCGATGGTATTCTAGGAGCCAGCAAGGCTTACGGTGGCTCGTGGAGGCTTATACAGTAAGGCTGGCAAGCAGCTGATGAAGGAGGGGATGTTACACGGCGAGTAAAGTGGCCGCTCATCCCCTCACGAGGCGCAGAGAGAGAGCGCCCGTGGCGCCGCTACGCCAGGCGTCTCTCGGCGCGGCGGGGACGCGCCTCGGCCAGAGCTCTTTTAAAGCGAAGCGTAAAGCAGCGTTCTCTCCAGCATGAAATCGGCCCTGTCTAACCATCACGCACACACACACACACACACACACACACACACACACACACACAGAAAGCCACGCCCTCACAGCCGACGACGCATACCCACCTGAGGGAGACGAGAGGAGCTGTGGCACTCACCTCTACAGTGTTGTTGCCGGTTTTATCGTACGCGTCCTGTTGCCCTGTGGGAGGGAAGAGGTCTGATTGTGAGTCAACGGGCACACTTCACTTCACACACACAAAAAAAACAGACTTGCTGATGCCTTTGCCAAAGCATAAGTGAGAAAATCTAACATCTGTAGGCTCCATAAACACAGTAATAGGTTCTGAAAACTGGGAGAAACGGTGAGTCTGGCGCTGTGTGCACGTAGGAAAATCCAGCTCTCAGCACCTCTTAATCTCATTAATTAGGCTGTGACAACTCAACTACAGGGAACGGCCGCGACTGATGACGGTTCCCAGCGAATAACCCTGCACTGAACCACAGCTTGTTCCTCGTCTGCGTCTGAAGTAGAAACAACTGGTTTAATATATGTGTTCTTTAGTGAGCTTCAGAGCAGCAACATGGTCCCTGTTGTTTCTAGTCATTAAGGTAACTGGTTGCAGAGCTTGCATCACAGGTGTCGACGTTCACGTTCACCTAATGAAACTAAACAAAAATGCCGCCTCAGAGTCTAATTTGGAGAAACTACACTGAGAAGTGACTGGTGGTTTTTCCTGGAGCGCTCCTCCGTGGAGTTCCTCTATTTTCTGCCTGCTCTGGAGCACCGTAGGGCCTGTTATAAGTAATGTATGCAGCTTTGTGCGTTTTATGCTGCGTGAGCAGAGCCGGCACCTGAGGGGGAGCCGCGTCCTGTGTGTGCGTCCACTTGCCCACCATTGGTGTGTATGCCATGTGGCTGAATGCCCTGCTGCCTCTCCAGTTCCCCTGTAACAACAGAAAGAGAGATTGCACCCGGCCCAACAGAGCCTATAGATGTGTGTGTGTGTGTGTGTGTGTGTGTGTGTGTGTGCGTGTGTGTGCGTGCGTGCGTGCATAAATTGAGGTCTGCGTCCTTTCCTTACACTGGATGTGTATCTGCTCCATTTCGTTGACCTCTGCGATTGCCTCTCGCAGCTCCTCGGCGAACTTCCTGAGCTCTTCCCCGCTCGGGGAGCAGAAGCTCACCAGCTGCTTCTTCTCCGAGGTAAACGGACTCAGCATGGTGATGCCGTGGGCATAGTCTGTCAGAAAGCCCAAAGAGAAAACGCTTTCACCGCGGCTTCAATTCTAAAATAGGACGCAGGGGCCTTTCAAAAAACGTCTTTTTATAAAATACTTCAGCGCTGCAGTTTTGACTTCACACGACGGTGTGGCTAAGAATACTCACAAACTCATATTTGGAGGATAATGACCAGATATATTTCAGCGGCAGCTTAAAGCAGCTCAGAGACCTGAAGGTCAGTGGTTCTCACGTCTTCTTTTCACACAAACAGCTTGAGCGTACTGACCATAATCACAGCACATAAGAGATTAAATTTAGAACAGCATGAATGTGTGTCTTACGTTAACAGCTACGGTACCTCACGCTCCCAGGCCTCTGGTAGAGGACACCAGCTTGCAGGAATAAGACAGCTCCAAAGAAGGGGCGAGTGGGGACATTATATATGGTGTGCTGTCCTCTATATGCAGCTTCATTCAGAACTCTATAAATTATCATAAATTACCTCCTCTGGTGAATACAGCCTATAATATTGTGATTTTTTCCATGAATGATCATTGAAGGTCACATTATTCCTTAAGGTACTGTACGTTCACACTTTACTCTGTGAACATGTCTTAACCTTGAACTATTTATTCATATAAACTCTATAACAGTTCAGAGAAGGACTGGAGTGTCTTTCTATTGGTGGATGTCAACAGCTTTGTGCTGACTATTCGCTGGGTGTCCTGACTCAGACTCCAAGGTAATACTGAAAACCACCGACAGAATCTTACATTCGTTGCTGAAGAGGTGAAACTGCATTCCCAGGAGACCCATGGCTTTGCAGAAGGTGTATGAAGCCGAGCTCTTCTTCTTGGGACACATTTTGAGGATCTGCAGTGAAAGCGTGCACACAGAAAGATGTCCGGCCTCATAGTTCGGCTCACGCGTTCATTCAGATCACAGTAGCGCGTCAGTGGCAGACGCTCACCAGCAGCAGGTCATTGAAGAGGAAGACCTCCCTCTGCAGCTGGGACAGCTTCTGTTTGTGAGGCTTGTTGGCGTCGGGCACCTCGAACAGACGGCAGCAGCACACCAGACGTCTGTGAGGCACGGCCAGGATCTGCGGGGCGGAGGTCAAAGAGGCAGACGCGGCAATAGAGCGGTGCAAACGGCTGCCCGCGTGTCGAGGGAAACGGGCGACCCTCGCTCAGACTCACCGTCTTCAGCCCCAGGATGGACTGCTCCACGCGGCTCACGTAGGTGACGTGGTCTTCGTTGGAGCGCAGCTCTCGCTGCTGGATCCGCTCGTAGATGCCTGCCACCATGTCTCTGGGGATGTCTGCGCCATCGTCCACACCTGAGGAAGCGGGACACGTTACACGCAAAGGCAACTATATTGTGTGAAAATTATATTGTTTTCTTCGTAAGGTGTATTGTTGAAGGTACAAACAAAAGTCAAACTGGTCTATTTTAAGCCCGAGTTGCAGCTAATGTATGTATCTGTTCAGCCACTGGACAGAGGCAGAGACGGGAGCCTCGGGGTGTGCAGTGAAGGTGATGAATTGTGTCCACAAAACCCAGACTCATATCGTTAAATCTAATGCTAAGTGAGCCTCAATTAAACGGGTCGACGCCACGGTCTGCGTGGCAGAGTTAAAGATATCAGGAATTGCCTCCTGCACCGCTGATGGTTTTCTTGATGGTTGCAAGCAACTGATGCCTTTTAGAGTAATTTGATTCAGTTCAAGAACCTGTCACTCACAAGACAGAGAGCGGAGTTTAAGTGAGGTTGATGAGCGACTGAATGTTGTAAAACTTTGGCTTCCTCTGCCCTCTTCACATTCTGGATCAGGCTTTCAGGCATATCTCTGCACTAAAAGGCTCCAGGTGTGTATGTGCGGTTACTTCACTGCAGAAAACCACTATTGTAACCTATCTGCAAATGACCAGTCCAGCTGTGTCCACAGGGAAAACCCACGCATACTATGAATACTGTATTTATATTATTAATATTTATGGAAACACTGTCTCTCTGTCTCACACACACACACACACACACACACACACACACACACACACACACACACACACACACACACACACACACACACACACACACACACACACACACACTCACTAACCTCTTAGGTTGCGTATGAAATCATCAAGGCCCATTTTGCGCTGGGGTTTGATGTTGGGTGAGTACATGTCGGTGTTAAGGAGGACAACAGCAAAGGCCAGAATGAAGATGGTGTCAGGGTTGTGGAACTGCTGGACCACATCTGGATTACACATACAGTACCTCTGGCTGTGGAGGACAAATGGGTCGACAGGGTTAGAAGAAAGCGCAGGCGCTGCTGCTGTGTCTCCAAAGCTTCCGACGGGTGAAGGGCTGTCCCACGAAGACAGCAGCAACGCAGCAGCACCAGCACCAGCATCTGCTGCTTGGTGCCAGGACGAAGAGGAGCAGCATCGCCCTACAGAATGACCTCCAGCTGGACACCGGTGGGCCCAGACTGTTGGAAACATCCCCCAATACGACCTGGGGTCACAGCCCAGCACCATGCAACCTGCGCTAAGCATTAGAAAAGCCTGGAGCCCGCTCCCTGAACAGCAGAGAGCGAATTCACACGAGCACACGTAACACATGTGGAGGATTTCAGGAGTAGAGCCTCCCCTGCAGCCAGTGCATGCTGCTGGACCAACATAGTTTGTTCTGATTCAACACCTTTACTAAATCTTCCTCTTATGTTACACTTTTGTACATTTTTAAAGATACGACTAAACCTTCTGGTCATTTTGGAGGCTGTAATGTGCCCTCCTGTTCCAATAGATACTCTCCTCATATTCGTTGTTTCAATCTGTTTGCTCCATATTCATAACATATAAAAGTACAGTGAGTTCACACTCTCCTTAAAGCTCTGTATCTTCAGGCTTAGAGCCAATGAAGCCACAAAACCTAACGATGCATTCGCTGACTCTGTTCTTGTGCTCAATTACACTCCCCAGATTTTCTCTCAGTTTTGATGAGTTTCAAAATATCAGCAGCAAACCAGGAGGAAACCTTGGCTTTTATGGAGGTTGTAAGTGAACGGAATAAAAATTGATAGAGTTTCATTCCAGTACATGACATCAGAGTAAATTCCTCGCGTTATAAAAGGCAATAACGGCTGCGTTTATTCCACGAGCATTTACAAACATGTACATCTCTCATCATACAAATTCGTGGGAATTCGATTCATAGATTGATGGACTGTAACTTCTATTCAGATGCGAGGAGCCATCACTCTGCCATAAATGAGACTGGCAGGACATAGGAGACATTTGACAGTGCAAAATGATTTATGCCCTAGGTAAAGTAACGCTTCCCTGTCTGAGATGTTGCATTTGGACTTGCTTTCTCCCACCGCTGCTCACAGGCTTCATAAAGCCTCCTCTCCCCACAGCTCCCTCCCTATCTTTCTTACTGTCACTTACACTTACACAGCGGGCCATTTCAGGGGTGGGAGGCTTTTATCTCTGCAGTCAGGCAGAATGCAGACACGGAGAGGGCTGCTCGTCTCCAAAGGACTGTGCATTGTCAAAGCATATGCAAGCGAGACCCAGAAAGCCTTTTTCCAGACCCCACACAAGATCTAAGGCTGGAGAACTCAGTGGGGATCAATGGACCGCAGCCCGGTTCAATAGTAATGGCTTTGTGTTGGTGAGAGGGATCCTGCTCATCTCAAGCACATTTAATACGCACAGGCACAGACCAGATCGGCTTCGTGTGTTTGTAAAAGGGACATATGCATAAAAGGCATAGTGACAAATACACAGTGGCTATATGTGTGCGTTTGTGCTTCATTCACACATTTCTCCATCTTACGTAACCACCTTATTTGAACACTAGGTCTCCTATCGTCATATCTGCCAGCTGGCACAAATACAGTTTCGTAAAAAAAAGCACTACTCATGACAAGGGGGCAACACGCTTCAAACAGATGACATAACTCCTCTTACGTAACACACATGGCACTGGATGTCTGGCTATGCTGGAAAATCCCGCCCGCTGTGACCCGCGCCTGCATCTCCAGCTCCGCAGAACGGGCCCCAGATCGCTAATGAATTTGCGATCAGCACCCGGGGGCGCGGCGCGTTCCGACTGGAGCTCAGATTAGAAGCGGAGACGTGTCACGACTGCTTCCTTTAAGAGCACACAAACGGATCCGTCTAATGAGAGCTGTCTGCGCAGCCGGAGCGTCCCACGGCTCGTCTCTCGTATTCTGAGGCAATTAGTAGCCCAAAACACATCAGTGATCCACAGCCCTGGGTGTCAGGGTCCTTCATTGCAATAAAGTCTATCGTCAATAAGTTCTGCACATGCAGTAATTATGCACCAACATCTTCCAGAGTTAAAAATTATCTCCAACAAAGCCACTACTGACGGCTGTTTCAGCAAAGGTTCAAACTACACTTCCTGCTTTGACACAATATACACTTCAACTAATGGATGGATTGAAATATGGTCCATACACACAGAAATAACTTCAGCGATTCAATTTTAATCTGTCCAGTACTTTACAACCAGATTCCATCCGCATTGATGAAATTATTTCAACCAATTAATGATTCAGTAGGAAAAATCATTAGTTGAATTTTAATTGTAAGCAAGTTAACATTGTCATTGAGAGATTAACAATTTTGCTGCTGTGTCTGAGTTTATTGCTCTGACTGTGGACTGGTGGATGACTGTGCTTTGGGCTGAGAGCCAGATAAGGGAGCAAATGTGGAAAATGTAGCAAGCGGGACCAATATGTTGTTGGTTTTAGTGTTTCATGGGATTTGTTGAAGAAAAATATTGAACACCGTGTTTGTCCTTTAAGAAGAAAGCTTCAACAGCACAATAGCAGAGAAAGGTCAGATGCTCAGACAAATAAAGGCCGCGTAGAGAGGGCGATGAGGACATGTGCAAGTAAAAAAAAAAGAGAATAAGCATAGGTTCGACACAGTGAGCGCACACGCCTGATAGCATTTAAACCAGCTGTTGGATAAAGGGGGGGGGGGGGGGGGGGGGGGGGGGGGCAGATGCTGGTCACATAATCCTGAGGGAACGAGCAGCGTATCAGCAGAGGGAGACCAAACGTACGTATCAGCGTAACCAATTACTCCTCCAGCAAACAATGACGGGCGTTTTTATTGCTTTTCTAGTCCGGGGGCCGATAATTGGATGGTACCAGGACAATTCAAGGTGAGGTCCAGGCCATGTGATAAGATGAGTTGCAGAAGTTTTATGTCTGGTCTGTTTTTCCCACAAATGTTGTTTATGAAACGTGAAACAGTATGAATCTCCGTGTTGCTGTTTGTTACCTAGACAGTTGAAAACTACAGCAGGTCTCTCAATGTCTCAGGTCCTGTCTGTGTTTAAAGGACTCCTCTTCAGGAGATATTCTCATTCTCAGTTTGACGGGTCGTCCAGAAGGTTGGGAACGACGGCGTCTATTTCTGGGCTGATGTAACGCACGCTGATTGCCTGCGGCTCAGGCCTCCGTTATGATTGGCTGACAATCAAAGCCCGCTGAGTTTAGTCAAAGGTTACAGGCAATCATAGTAATTTGTTAATGATACAGGGCTTTGGTCTCATCAGTGTCTGCTGCAGTGAGTTGGCAGAACTCTGCAGCACAAAGCTTCGTAGCTCCCATCCTGTCCAAGGCTGTGAGATGGAATCATCATCAGATATTTTTACCTGATTCTGTTACATTGTTATGTCCTGCGTGCATTTCTCTATTGGCCACAGGCAAAAGGTGTGTTCAGTCCAGCTCCCAGCAGCAGCCGCGCTCACGTGACGGAGCGCTATTGCGTCGAGCCGCGTGAAACAGCGAGTTGACAGTCTCACCTGAAGGCTTCGATGAGTCTTTCCACTTTCTGCGCCTCTCCCTGCACGCGGACGTGCGCCTGGAACTTTCTCAGGGCCTCGTCGAGCTCCATCCCCGAGAAATCCATCTCGTCCACGACGCAGCTGCGAGGAGACGGACAGACAGCGAGGTGAGGAGGCGGCACGTGCTCGCGAACTGTGAGGAGCCGAGCGCCGACGGCAAATCTTCCTCTTACGGTCATACTTTCTATGCCGAGCAAGTGACCCGGAAGACGCACGTGCGCGAACGCGGCTTTGTGCGAACGTCAATGCAGAAGAAAGGTCTGACGACAGCGGGAGATACGGGGGGAGTAATGACATGCAAAGAGCGAGGGGGTAAGAGAGAGGTCCGTGAAAGGCTGCGGTGGCGAATTCTCCTGCACACACACGACTGTGCATGAGCGCATGAATGTGCACGAGCGTGCACGAGCCCATGCATGCGGCGTGGGGACGCATGGAAGTGTGCTCAGTGCAGTGACCTATTTCTAGTCTCAGCAACAACCTCAGCAAAAAGCCTCCCTCTCTTAGGCTACGGCGGCCGCGTGGGGAAGCACTGAGCGTCGTATTCATGCGTGTCGGCCGTGACGCGTGTTACATACACACATGTGGGTATTAGCTTCCTGTTATCCGTCAGATATTCTACCTGAATTCTTAGTCAGATTTTCAGATCTGTCAGATCTTAGGTAGATTCTGACAGATCTCATGAGTTTATTCTAGGTCTTAGTTTGTTTTTTGGTGCATTCAGGGACCGCAGAATTACCCGGCCTTGAGGCAAGAAACCCTGTTGACCTTAAGGTCAGCGCGGAGAACAACATCTTAAGATGATACAATAGGATTCATTTGTAGATGGATTAATTGCAAGCTCATGGCAACCGAGCAGCTGAATCTGCTGCGGCTGTGTTAATCAACCCTGAGACTGTTACTTTCAAGGAGGTCACGTCGTTAGGCAGCCAATGAAATCACTCCTGCAAGTGGACAAATATGCGATGACATTTACAATAATTAATAAAAGCGAGTCATTAATAAAGCTCCAGGAATCAGTTAAAGTGTGGACTGTTAATTCAATATAAATAAACTGATTATGTTCGACATGCTCCATAGCTCCTAGGGATCAAATGGTCAATTAGAGGGGACCTCGTGGTTAATGAAAGATGGATGAGAGGTAGTTCACCAGTATAAACAGCGAGAACTCACTCAAGGACGTCTCTGTTGAACTGCAGCTTGCTGTTTCCCAGGAACTCTCCGATCATCTGGCGGCTCAGGCCCTTCCTCTGCAGCAGGAAGTGAGCCACCCCGATGGCCGTGTCCGGGACGAACCCGCGCGTGATCAGGAAGTGGATCCCTCTCTCGGGGTTCCTGTCCGCGCAGCAGAGCAGAGGGATGCGAGTTAGATCCGAGCGGAGGAAGGAGGACGTAGGAAGTAGGAAAGTGACAGACTTCTGGACTGGACCACTGATGCGTGAGTTCATGTACTTTAATTTGTGCAGTTCACGCCTTGACTGCACCCTCGTCTTCTATCTCTCCCCCTCTCTTGCTCATTTAGCAGCAGCAGCCCCCCCCCCCCCCCCCCCCCACACACACACACACCCGCCGCCTGTTTTTTCATGGACATCACGACATCACAGGATGGCAGTGGAAAAGCGGCTCCTCCCAACAATCACACACCCTAATGAGCAGCTGCTGAGCGCAGTTTGCCGGGCCGTTGGAGATTTGTTCGACACAAACAGTAATAAGTGTACTTTGAACCCTGAGCCAGAGGGTGCAGAAATATTAAGCAGCTTTCTGTCTGCGACAGAGCGTGTGTGTGTGTGTGTGTGTGTGTGTGTGTGTGTGTGTGTGTGTGTGTGTGTGTGTGTGTGTGTGTGTGTGTGTGTGCACGTGTGCGTGTGTGCGTGTCGCTGGCCCACTCACACATTAAAGAGGTTGAGTCCTATCCGATAGAGGCGTTTGCGGTGTGTGTCCGTGGACAGCGTCGGTGAGCGACAGGAGGCTGGGTCCTGGCAGCGGTCCCTCGGCAGCGAGACGACCAGGGCCTGCAGGGCCTCGGGGCTCGGCCCCCCGGGGATCTGCTGAGGATGAGTGTAGTGGTACTGCTGGTACTGTGTGTAAATCTGGGCGGGCTGGTTGGACTGGGTGGAGGTGGAGATGGACGTGGAAGTAGAGGTAGATGTGGAGGTGGAGCCCAGCCTGTCGGAGGCGCTCTCGGCCTCCATCCCGCCTCCTCCCGGAGCCGGCACCGCGGAGCCTCTCCTCGATCCCGGATCCACCATTTCCAGCTCCTCGCTGGGCGGCGGCGCCGGGAACTCCGGCTCCTCCGCCGACAGCCCGTCCCCCCCGGCCGTCCCGCTCACGGACGTCTTCCTGCTCCCCGGCTCGCCGCCGCCTGCGTTGCCCAGGGAGGTGGTGGTGGTGGTGGTGGCTGAGGAGATGGTGTAGGAGCTGTTGCTGTCGATGTGAACCGTGACGTCCCTGAAGGCCATGAGCAGCGAGCTGGCGCTTCGAGGCATGCACGCGCTCTCGGCAGCCGCGCGAAGGGCCCCGGGGTCCATCAACAGCCCCTTCCCCTCTCCACCCTCTGACAAGCTCCAACCGCGAAGGGCTTCGTCGATTGATTGGGCCAAAGAATGCAGCTGCAAATTAGACGATAAAAAAAAAAATGCACTTCAAACTAAATCACATGATTCCAGCAGAGGGATTTGATTAGTGAATAGGAATGTCGGTGGGGGGGATGCTAATTAGCGACTAGATAGATAAACAGTGATGAAGGATGAGCTACTCATCAGACCATCGCATTCAGACGGAACTGTCCGTCAAGCCAGAGGGGGGCCGTTCAGCAGATCTAAACGCAGAGAAGCTGCTGAGTATCTATCTCACCTGGATCAGACTGGCCTCACCTGTTCTGAAAAGCAGTCCTCCAGCTGTGTGAGCGTGGGCCCGGGGGTCTGAGGCGGCGCCGCGGTGGAAGCGGGGGAGGGCGGCGCCGCCGGGGCGGCCGCCGGGGACGGCGGCAGGGAGGTGGAGCGGCAGGGGGGGGGGGGGGGGCGTCTTGGAGCGCAGCGGGACCTGCCCCCCCCCCGGGTGCAGACTGTAGCTGTGCCTCTGGGCCGCGTTGCGGCTGCGGCCCGAGGGGCTCGGGTGGCGCAGGGAGATCCGGCGCGGCAGCTTGCTCTCCGACAGCGAGTTGCGGATCTTCTGGAAGTTCTTGCTGAGCTGGTACTGCCGGAACGCCGTTTGGATGCGGCGGGCGGCTCGCCTCGCGATCAGGTGCCCCCCGTACTTCTGCTCCAGCTCCTCTATCTAGGGAGAGTCAGGGGGCAGTGAGGCTAAATATCAAGTGTGTTTACAAGGGTCCCACACGCACTGACACTGACTCTGCAAGTGTTCTATTGTACACATCGGCCGCTGAGGCATATTTATTCATCAGGCCAACCATCATGTTGCCATTTTGAGCCCGGGTCCAGAAAAGAATCTGCATGCTGGCCGAGTCGGGATTCACACAACCATCTTAGTTCACTCTTTTGTATCTGTCCCACCCTTTTGAACCCGGTAACGGTTTAAGGTATTAGAAGCCAAAGTAAACATCATTTATCATGCTTCAACTGCTAATACTGGCTGAAGGGCCAGGGGAAGAAGGATGGATGGCTTGCGACAAAGGTGCTGTCGAGCAAATTAGCAGAAAGGTAAACACCTGCACAGGCCTATTTCTGATCCGTTTGCTCCCAGAGCAACTCATCCTAAAACCTCAGCATCCGCCAGAAACTCTGCCTCCTATATTCTCAGGAAGAGAGAGAGATATGGAGGATGCGGTGGGAGGCGAGGGAAGAGACCGAGAGGGAGAAAAGGAGGACAGTCACGCACACGCACGCACGCACGCACGCACGCACGCGCGCGCACACGCACACACACGCACACGCACACGCACACACACACACACACACACACACTCATCATACACTGCAGCAGCATTAGCAGTGGCAACAGCAGATCCTTCAGTAGTTTGCTATGAGAAATAGAGATCTCCAGTCGCCAGGAGCAGTTATTGGCTGTTACCATGACGACATAGCATCTTTTGAGCTCTTATGGCTGTGGCAGGGGAGTCGTTGGTGCTCCTTTTCATGTCAACAGAGACAGAAATAGACGTGAACTGGGATCTTGTTGGTTGTCATGCAAGACGTGTCAAATAATCATGCTTCACACACCTCCTCAAAGTAAAAGAGCGAGAGGAGTCAGCATCCGTGCCCTCCCTGAATGCTCTAATGGGCCCACACGCCTGGAAGACACACGTACCTGTTTGTTCTTATTCTCCAGAGAGATCTCGTACTCGCTGGGGCCCTCCCTCTTGGTGCCCTCTACTTCCTGCCCGCCGCCGATGGACGGTCCGTCCTCCAGGCTGAGCATTCGACCGCTGCGGCGGAAAAACAAGAGCAGAAGTGTATCCGCGTTCCCCACTGACCTTCAGAGCGCCGGCGTTGCCGCGGCGTGCGAGCGCCGGCAGGTCATCAACTATGCACAGTGCGAAGAGGTTCATTAGGCAGCAGCAGGTGGAGCGTGATGGCTGTGGTGGCTCAGGGCGAGAATGACTCAGTTTATGTGTCCACTACTGTTTGGCCAAATTCTGGCCCCAACTCGCTGGTGTAAAACTCTGAATATGTGACTGGGATCAGAGCCGTACATGCCTTTTGAACTCATTTTGTATTTTACAGAACATAACACTCGTCTAAAATACTGTCTCACAGGCATCCAGCTCACATTTAACTTACATTTAAATAAAATAAATATCCAGGACAATTTATCAAACTCGCTAATCCCTATCAGCATCTCTATCAAAGAATTAATATTAGCAATATCCAGCCTCACTACTATGGCTGTTCACAGACTCAGTGGTTTACTTCATCACTCAGATGTTTATAGATATACGCTTCAATATGAATAGATCACCCTCACCAACATCACCAAGGCAATTCCGCTGCACACCACACAAGACGCATATTTATATATGAACCCACTCATCACTCGAGTGGTTGCAATCTGCATTATTAAGAGACAATCCGGTGCCAGACAGAACTAATTAGAGCGCTGGATAACACTGTCTGATACCCTGAATTCAAACGGTGGTGCACTGTGCATGTGTGGTGCAGTAGGTACTGTGGGAAATGGATGTTTTCTAGAAAAAAAAAGCCTTTGAGCAGCTCAAACATCCACACGGAGATCTACAGTCTGTGCTGATGCGAGTCTGCAAAAGCTGATGTTTTTCTATAGTAGTTACATCATTTCTATAGACATTTGAATGTACCTCAACGACCAACTCTGGCGCCACAGATTTATAAGAAACCAGCAGTACAAACTCGACCACCTCTAATCCCCAGGTCCTGATGGAGCAGCGTTCTTTTAAATGTCCGCGTTATTAAAACTGAGAGAGAGCCGTGAACTGCTTAACGGAGCAAATTACAGCCATGTCACCGCGAGGACGCTTCCCTGCTACACTTTAAGGTTTATCCTCGGCTTTCTCCCGCCTACTGTGCCATGAGGTAGAACACTGGCATTCAGCACTTTTTCTGCAGCCTGGACTGCTGTAATCACAAAGCACTGATGACACGTAAGAGGTTTTGTATCGATGTACAATTATGAGAGCATGCGCACAGTTTTGTGTGCCTGTGCACTCCTTCCTCCAACCTGATATTGCTTACTCTAATCATTTTTACACGACGAGGGGGGGGGGGCGTGCTGAACAGCACCGGGGAGAAGAAAAGCCTGCTCATAACTAAATAATGAGTGCATCGCTATAGTTCCTCTCTGTCTGCTCTGATTGCTCTGGAAGCAAATATTTTGCAGCGAAGGAATCAGCGACAGGACCAATGGAGCTTTAAAGTTGATTAAATTAAAGAGAAACGTGGAAAATTAATATTTACAGTGGAAGCAGAGGTGAGGCCGTGGAAGAGAAGGAGAAGATATACCAGGCTGGTGTGTGCAGGCTGGAGGCTGTCTCTATCAGAAAGTCTATTAAAACACTGCCATGCCCCAGTGCAGCCTCAGAATACATTAGAGTACATTAGTATACATTAGAGGATTTAAGAGCATGAGTGGAGCTATTAATGCATCTGGACAGCAAAAAGCCTCCGTAATGATATGGGTGGTATACTCTCTAGCTCTCCAGCACGCCGCCCACGCATGCTCACATATGTGTACTGTGGCAGCAGTAACAGCAGGCAGCGCGCACGCTCCCGCGAGCGGTGACGTCACGGCGGCAGAGGAGTGAACATCTGCCAAATTGCATCACTCAAGGTCCCGCCGGGAGCGGCGGTGCTGCACGTGGCGGGGGGTGAAAACGCAGGGGGAGGACGAGGTACGGCAGGTCGGGCCCCACGGTAAAGTCCTGGGAGGTTCGAGTCACGCGCTGTGACGACGATGACGAGCCGCAGCACGCGGCCTTTCTGCGTTATTAGTCCGTCCAATCAGGACCATGCGGGTGTGGGAGTTAAGTCATGAGATCAGAGAGAAGGTTTCCAGACGGACAGATGGTGATAATGGTAAAAACAGAATGAGGGACTCGACAGGGAGGGGCGACATAGAAATAATTGCACGGAGATGATTAGAAAAGGCGAAAAGACGAAAAAGAAGAATAATTAGAAGAGAGACAAATAACTAACAAGGCGAAGCGGAAATGACTGCATCTAAAAAAAGAGGCTTCAAAGATGGGACAAATACTAAACAGGAGGTCGGGGAGAGACCTGACAGCAACGCGGGGCTCATTCATGCATCCCGGAGTGAAGCGTCACGTATTCACAGAAAAAGCAGAAAACAAAAAAAACCCGAGCAAACTCATACGATAAACAACGCCGCGCGCGCGAAAGTACTGGAGCCGCGGTGTTTTCTCACAGTCAATACGTCTCCTCTGCCGTTCCCATGGCTTCGCAGAGTCAATACCCGGGCCCGTCTCCCCTGCACGCGAGTTCCCCTCGCGGCTGCAGCTTGTTCCGGGGGATTTAACGCGTTGGCGGGTGCGGGACGGCGTCTTACCTGGACAGGCCTGTGGCGTCCGCCTCCGGGTGCTCAGGGGCGGGACAGCAGAACTGATGCAGCACGGTCTCACTCCTGCAAAGAGACAGACGATGAAGGTCAGAAAGTCACTTCCGACAGGCGCCTGGTTTCCCGCGCTCCCCGCATGCTTCCTTAACGTCCATTCTTAGCCTCAAATCCCCAAAAAGGTTCTTAAGGGACTTTCATTAGAGTTCTGGATTATTTCCACGGATTCTGTTTGCAATTGGGCTCTGATCCCGGGGTAAATACCCTATGTAGGTCAATGCAAGGCTGAGAAAGCTCCCAGTGAGTGAGTGTCTATGTGATGGCGTCTTGGCCTCCACACTCGTCCGATTCATGGAATTTGGCGGGATCCGCGCCGACGGTTACTCCAGTTCCGCTCCTCTTTTTAAGTTCCCCCCGTCTCTCGTCTTTCTCATGCATTTTACATCCGCATTCATATTTTAGGTGTTTCCCCGGCGCTCTCATGTGGAGCAATTTGGTAGCATAGAGAACGAGAGTAGGAGAAACAGTCGGGATGTGGGTTTAGCAC
The DNA here is from genome assembly GCF_900634795.4 of Betta splendens. Lineage (NCBI taxonomy): Eukaryota > Metazoa > Chordata > Actinopteri > Anabantiformes > Osphronemidae > Betta > Betta splendens. The sequence goes on along the minus strand of NC_040886.2, from coordinate 10,827,242 downwards.
CGGGCACCCCCCACCACCGCAAGCGCGACGAAGCAGCTCGGTGGAAGGTGTGGACGTGACGTCACGCGAGGTCGCGCCACGCCGCAACGAGCTGAAAGCACGGGGTCGACAGTGGATTTCTCGGCCACGCTACAGCGAGTCTCCCGACTTGGGCGCAGCATATTGCGCGTGACACAGACCCACAGTGACAGGCGTTCAGAGTCAGCGCGAGACTCGGAGTGACAGTGCGGGCTATAAAAAGCTACCTTTTCACAGCGACTTCCACACACTTAAAGGCACAGCGATTTTTTTTTGTTTAAACATCTCGGATCGACGCGCGTCACACTCTGCTTCTATGAATAATACTCCCGTCCGCAGCACGCGCCGATGGGACACGCGCGCGAATAATTTCCCCTCCATTTAGCTTCCTGTCGGCGGCGCTTCGCGGGAGGCGACATAAAAGCAAAGTACCTGCTGCCTTTATGGACCTGAACTGTCAATATATTTGTCGTCGCTTGTATATGGCGCTTAAGCAATTAAGCTTTTGAAGAAGTACTCTCAGCAGACAGGCAATTGCCTTCTGTTCACCAACTCCCGGGAGGTTTCGGCTCCACGTTCATCTTCCACTGGGCCTCGAGCGTCGGGAAAAATTAAGTTGAGCACGTCACTTAATCACTGGAGCTAATTGCAAATACAAGCACATCAGTCAGTGGGACTCATCGGTAAATATCCAGGACAAATGCTATTTCACCATACTTCTAACGAATATTACAGAAGAAAAAGCTACCTGTTGCTCGTCCATGTCACTGTGAGATGAATCTCTACACAGTTGGACTCATTATTAATTTCTCGTGTTTGTCCAACGTAAAGATCTCCCTCATGACACATGGCTCCCATGGTTCTCCTTTGTTAAATATTTCATGCTCCAACAGCAACGATCAATTCAGTTTTGACGCATCTCTGAATTCTTCCTCCTAGATGTGCAAAGCGCTTCGAGCCGATAAAAGCCTTGAAAAAGTCCAAATGCTCCGTCCATTTGGAGCAACCGTCCACGGACGATGTTTACTGTAATGCACAGAAAATGAATTCCAGGACATCGGGAGCAGTTAATTAGAGGAACGACGCTTCTGTCACAACCACGCTTCACGCTGTAACAAACAGTCAGAGAAGGAATATCTCAGACAGTGTCCGGATCAATAATCAATAAAACGCCCTCAAAGGAATAGTTCAACCTTTTGGGAAGTGCACTTGTTGACTGTCTTGCAGTGAGAAGATCGATTCCTACCTCATGTCAAAGACCCAACATGTGGTTTTACTGAGACTATTGTTATCTTTTGATAACTTATCGGGAGCAGGTGCATTTTGTAACTGGCATGTAGTATTTACTGTGTGTTGAGCTAAATAGAGGGAATGGAAATGCAAATAAAATTTAAAATGCAATATCAGATTGGAGCTGAACTATAAATAGATTACAGTATAAAATGTAAATCAGGGCCAGGGAGCGAGATGTGACATTACACTAATGTACACACACACACACACACACTCTCAGCGGGTCCATCTGTCTGCACGGCGCACGCGTCGCGGCTCTCCGTCTCCGCCAACGGTTGTGAAGCGAGCAGGTGAATATTTTAACAGTACATGCCTCCTGCTGTCGGCCCGTGTTTTCTCTCTCCGCGCCGCCGTGTCCTCCCTCACACCATCACGCTCCTCTTTCCTGTTTTGTACCGGCGCTTTCAACGCAGCGCCTTTCATCAGCCACTATCCAGTGGAGGGAGCGGGGGGGAGGCGGGTTGACACGCAACAAGAACAGCTCCATTCGGACCCAAACTTTTTGCTCCTACATCGTGTGATCTCCACTGCACCACATCCTGTCTAACCTATTTGTCCGCCAGAAAAACAGATAACCCGGAACGACAGCTTCCCCAAACGCACTCTTTTGTAAAACAGAAATCCAACTCCTCTCCGTTCGCCCCTCTCTCCCTGCACCTGTCTCCCCCCTCTCCCTGCTCCGCTCCCTCTCGCCGGTCCACTCCGACGTCAGCCTCCAGCTCCTTCCTGCAGACACCTCCAAGGGCTCCATCAAAGACAACGACCGAGCGTTCATCTCTCTGTTTCTTTTTCTCTGCCTTTTCCTCTCTCCTGAGAATGGCTGATTACCATTCGCTCCATGGGCTAAGTGGGGCAGATAGGAGGCTCAGCTGGAGAGAGAGGCACACACATACACACACACACACACACACACACACACACACACACACTCCTGTCTGTCCCCCGTAGGCATATCCACGTGCACTGGCAACGGTGACAATGCAGAGCCACCAAAACGTGCTCACAGCCGACCGCATGCCTTTTATCCGTAGCGTGGAGAAACTGGGCTCCGATGTATTAAACACTAATGCGCGGAAGAGAGCGGCTGTACAGCTGTAAAACAGAAATGTGCTGACACACTCAAGTCCCTGCCAGCAGGAAAAGCAGAGGGCAGATCTGATCTCCAGTCAGCCGCTGACAGGATGCAGGCGAGCAATGACAGGAAGAGGAATCCTTTAAACATGCAAGCGAACGCCTCGCCTCCCCCTCGCCTCCCCCTCACCTCTGCGGCCTGCCAGCAGCCAAACGAGACATTAGGTGTTAAGTTACCGATCTTATCCAAGTGGACCTAAAATCAATGAGGAGGTGGGAATGCCAGCTTGGATTCCAGGACACAGCCGCCAGTGTGGGAGCAGGAAGGCCATTTAATGAACCTGTAGCCCACGAGAGGTGGGCAGCTCTGATGTATTCACCTGCACCTTCCTTTAATTTCCTCATCACCAGGAGGTGCTAAACTGACTCCCTTCAAAGACTAATAAATGCAGCCGCTATGCAGCACATGGACTATACGCAAGCTTATAGTGGACAGCGGCAAGGGCTACACATACGCACTCAAGAACGCACAACTCAAGAGGTAGGCGTAAGTTGGGCAGATTAATATCAACAGCAGCTCGTTTTAACATGTAAACCCCCCCCCCCCTTTTTTTGTACTCCTCTGCTCCTCTTAACTCCTCGCCTGCTCCGCTGCTCCCCTCAGCGGAGGTGGAGTCCCAGAGAGACCAATCAGGCCTCCTGCTGGGATACAACTTACAGAACACACACCTACAGAGAGACGCGGAGACAGAGAAAGATGGGTTTCTCTCATTAGACGGCGCTGACGTGCGCTCCGATGCTCCGGCTCAGAGCGGGAGGGGGGGGGGGGGGGGGGGGGGGTTGCCGATGATGTGTGTCTCCGCTGTGCGCGTGTGCGTATGAGAGTGGCTGCGTGCACGTGTGTGTCTCATCTAGCGTTGCAGCATCAGAGACCCACAGGTCCCACGAGGGCTCCCGGATCCTGTGCAGTAATTAATAGAGAACCGAGCAGCACCATGGACAGCAACAGGGGGTGTCTCATCATTGCACTTCCAGCTGCCGCTGACCGCTGTGCTGGGAGTGTATTCAGACACACACACACGTTCGGGCCTACAGCTGTTTGTTATGTAATGATCTAGTGATCGCGATCCAGTCTCTCATTAAATAATCCACCTCTTCCTCTGCTGGCTCGGTCCTTAGAAGGCTCACGGCTGAAAATTGGGGAGAGAAAAAAAAATTGCGAGCGACTTCTTCATTAATTAAACGTCTCTCAATCCGCAGGACACGCACGCGCCCGCGCACACGCACGCACCTAATTACACCGGGTTTAGCTGGCGCTTGACGAGTACCATGAAGGATTCAAATGAGCCCGCTATGACCAAGGTAGGAAATCTAAAAAAGAAAATGTACAAATACTAGAACCGATTTGACCACGTCTAAGGACGGATACAGATAGTGGACCGTCTACTCACTCGGATTTCCTTGCCAGGGTCAAGGATCGACAGAGGGTTGTGGGGGTCATCGGAACCAAGGAGCGGCAGCTGGGACAACTTGAATCGTTTTCCGGATCACTTTCAACCGGAGAGACCGTCGATGGATCGGCAGGAACGAGCTGCATGTCCCCCGGGTCCATAGGTTGAGGAGGCAATGGTTGGACCCCCGGTGCCGCCTCGACCTGTGCTGGTGCAGTCGCATGGTCTGGCACGGACCCTGCGCGAGTCTTGGACTGGGGATCCTGAGGATGGTGATGGTGATGAAGGCAACTGGGGTCCAGGTGATATTGATGGTGATGGTGGTGATGGTAAGGATGCTGCTGTTGTACCCTGACGTCCCGAAGGTGCCTATTTTCGCCGATGAGCTCGTCCACCCGCCGGTCCAGCTCCTCTATCCGTGCGCGCTGTGTTTGAATGAGACTCTGCTGGTTCTGGACGATGGTGGTGAGCTCCCGCAGGTACAGAATCGCCTGCACTGGGTTTTCGAGCAGGCTGGAGCTCATCATATCATAGGGCGAGAGGAGAAAAGAGAAGGAGATGAAAAAGGGAGCTGGACTGACGGATGGAGGACAACCGAGATGCAAAAATATCCGTGAGTGCGAATGAGAGGTGTTCTTCTGCTCTCCTCTCCTTGATTCTGCCCGTGGATGAGTGGCTTGTGGATGAGGTTGCACCGACCGAGCCAGCCTCAGCCTCTCCGGTCGTCCTCCTCGCTCTCTCTCTCTCTCTCTCTCTCTCTCTCTCTCCCGCTGCGCTGAGTGGTGCTGAGGAGAGAAGCCAGATCCAGATGTGACAGGAGAGAGGAGGGGATGAGAAACGCTGGAGGATGGATACGTTATTACGCACAGGCACGAGAACGCACCAGAGCAGGCACGCACCCTGTTGGCTGCAAAAGAAATTGTATTAGGACAAAAAGGACCGAAGGTTTAAGACCGAAGTATCTACACATACTACAACAACAATAACTACAGCAATCAATATTAATAATAATAATATTTTTAACATTTTGATAGGATAACTTAGGCTAAGTGTAACGTACTTACTTATCTAAGCGTTCCAATCATAAAACACATATTTCCGAGGGTACTAAAGGCAACTGTATTACGCCGTGGTCACGTGGCAGGGGACGCGGAAGAACAGACCCGTTGTTTTGCTAAACTAGTAGCTGTGTGGCAACCAATAATCAACTTTCCCCTGACTGTTTATCTAGTTTGCATGCGGTAGCGGGTAAACAGCACACATGGTCAGGTAAGAGTATGATCCCAGTGTAAGCTAGTCGGCGTTAGAGTATAACGTCACTGAACCGCTTAGCATTGACGTTAGCCGACGCTCCTGACCCTTCTTTGCTTAGCTTTTCATTCGGCATTTGTCGGCACCTCTTTTCACCAAGACGTTACTTAGACATCGTAACGGATTTTCCTTGCGAATTATTAAAGTACATGTTTTTTCAGTTGATAGCTGTTAATATTAGCAAAACTACGGAGCATCAGCTTTGCAACACTTGTCATGTGAGTGGTCAGGTGAGGTCTAGAAATACGGTGTCTGAACGCCTTAGTCAATGATCCGTTATCGAATGCGCCTAAAAGACGCAACGAGACCGAGGGCTCCTGTGCTTCAGCTGCACCTTGTCACTAAAATGACCGCAATTACGTGCAAGTTGTATTTCATCCAAAGCTCAACGTCAAATCCAATATATAAACTGAGAAAATGTGCCACTTTAAGAAAAAACTCTAATTTTAAAATTGATAGCACTGCACTCCTCAGCATGTTGGAAGAGGACCAGCACCTGTATGTCTAAAGCCTGTAAATGTTTTGAGTTTGGCTCAAAGCTTTTCCAAATGATGAAAACTCTATTGCCTCATGGTCCAAAGGTTTATTTCTACAATACACTTGTTCTTGTAGACTGTGTTGTTTCGGAATCTGAGGTCATAGCATCTGGTCTTCCTGCTTCATTGTTGCTTTATTTTTCTAGGATGACACAGAAGCACTGCCTGGATGGACAGGTCTACTCAGTGCCTCTCATCCAGCCAGACCTGAGGAGAGAAGAGGCAGTCCATCAGATAGCAGATGCATTATTCTATTTGGAGACTATCTCCACAGATATTTTCAGAAGGTAAACTTGGAATTAATTACACAAACAAAACAGTTTTATCATATTTGGGATTCAGTGCCAGGCAGAGTGTGAGGTTTATGTCCTGGATTTTAGAATATTGACGTATTTCCTCTGTGTGTTCATGTTCACATGTGTGCATTGCTTCTAGGGTGTCTGAGAGCGTAGAGAACAACCGCCGCCAGCTGCAGAGCGTCACTGACAGGATCCGACTGGCTCAGGCTCGTGTTGACAAGATCAAAGGCAGCAAGAAGGCCACCAAGGTAATGCGGCACCGTCCCTTTGCAAAAGGGCTTTACATATTTTATCAAACAATACAGACAAAGCAAGCTGACAAGATGGTTATTATATATTAGCTCTTTTATGCATGTACAGGTGTTCTCCAGTGCCAAGTACCCCGCCCCAGATCGACTTCAAGACTACACTTCTATTTTCACTGGAGTGACAGACCCCTCCTCACAAAGCCAGCCCAGGCGCCGGATACAAAGCAAGCTGCGACCCTTTGATGAGCAGGCTATGCAGGTGAGTTGAATACCTTAGGAAGCTGATAAAATAAGATCTGAAGTTTTAGATGCACCATGCGTCTCAAAAACGTTCCATCACACAGCTGATTTACTGTCCTAAATACATGTTAAAGAGAAGAGCTGGTCCTTTGCCTTGCACTTTGCATTGCCTGTCGTTGGTGCTGCTGTGGCATCCATAATAATGTACAGTAACACCTTGAGCTCAGTTAGAAGACAGGACTCAGCTCCCACCCACCCACTCTTAAGGCCAGCGTGTTGGTGAAGGGGAAATAGACCTAGTGCTTCTCCCGCATGTTGAAAAAGAGTCACTTGAGCTGAGCATCTGTTCTTTTGGATGACTCATTTTGAATTGCACATGCTGTAATATTTGACCTGGAATCACCTTAGGAACCTTTGGGTGAGGGTAATAACAATGCAGGGAAGGTATTCGGTGGTAGTCTGCATAGTCCAACATGATCCAGAAGGAAGTAGTGTTTTTAAAATGAGAACAACAATAATCTCTCGGTATCTTTCTTTCTTAAGCGTCTCTGTGTGCGTGTGTGTTCTGCTCAACACAAGCTTCTGCATTATTCATAGCGTACACCACATCTTTTTCTTTTACCAAGTCAGAAAAACATAAAAAAAGCACATTTCTGCTGCATTCCATTGTTGTAGTGATGTCAGTGTGTCAGCAGAAGCATTTTGGTGGTACTTGTAATTTGCATTATTCAAGGTTTAACCGGCGCATCTCATGGAGCCCTTCTCTGTCTTCCTTGCAGGATAAGTTAACGTATTTCCCTGTGTGTGTGAGCAATAAGAAGAAGTCTGAGAACGAGACCGAGGAGGGGCTGGGCAGCCTGCCGCGCAACATCTCATCTGTCAGCTCACTGTTGCTCTTTAATACGACGGAGAACCTGTGAGTCTGTGAGAACAGATAGGCACAAAAGCAAACTGTAAAGGCTGATTGATGTTTTTTTTCTTCCTCATATGGTTGTGTTTTTTTCCAGATATAAAAAGTACGTGTTCCTCGATCCTCTGGCGGGCGCAGTGACAAAAACACACACGACGCTGGAGACGGAAAAAGAGGAGAAACCGTTTGACGCGCCGTTGTCCATCACAAAGCGAGAGCAGCTGGAGCGACAGGTACCGTTAACGTGACTTTTGTTAAAGCATTGAATGATTGAACACAAGAATCTTTTCTCTTTGACAGACAGCAGAGAGCTACTTCTATGTGCCAGACCTGGGCGAGGTGCCCGAGATAGATGTTCCGTCCTACCTGCCCGACCTGCCAGGCATAGCAGACGACTTGTCCTACAGTGCAGATCTTGGACCGGGCTTCGCACCTTCTGGACCCACACACAATATCCCTGAGCTGCCCTCCTTCTCTGAAGAGAGCAGTGGAGCAGGTACACGGCAGCACAAAATCCACACTAGCCTTGGCTTGATTTAACTGCATTTTTGGCTGTGGGTGCATTTGTAAGCTCAGATCTTTCACCTTTCTGTTTCTTCAGGATCTCAGCTCCAACCTAATGCTGCTCCCCCTCCACCACCACCACCACCACCTCCCCCTGAGCCTGTCCTTCCACCTGTGACTCCTGTAGGTGCTCCCCCTGCTCCACCGCCTCCACCACCTCCTCCTGTTGAAGTCTTTCAGGCAGCGGTTTCAGGTTTGACATTTTATATACAGGACTAAAGATTTACAGGGAAGAATCAATAGTGCACACTGTTTATATACATTTACACTAAGAAATTCTGATCAATTTTGTCTGCCAGCAGCTCCGGTGTCTGGTGCTCCCAGCGAGGTGGTCCAGCCATCGGACGGCCGTGCCAGTCTGCTGGAATCCATTCGTAATGCCGGCGGCATCGGCAAGGCCAAGTTACGCAACGTTAAAGAACGCAAAATGGAGAAGAAAAAACAAAAGGAGCAGGAACAAGGTGTCAGACTGTTTGGAGATGCAGTTCTGTGCATGTTTTATTTACAGCTACATGATGCAGCCTGACGAATAATTCATGAAGTCAAGGCAGAGCACGACCAGCCCCTAGTTAATGTTCCCCCGTGAGTTTATAGTGTCACACCGCATGTTAGCATGTGTGTGTTGTATTCACATCTCATGTAGTTATCCTCAGTCAGTTGCCTTATTCTATAGGCCAGATTCCATAAAAGGTTAATTAACAGTATTATCATAAATACTGATTTAGTATTACATATGAACTTAGTCATGATCAAACTTTATCTGTTGAGTCCAAAGTGCTGGATAATAAACAAATCTAAACTATTTCCGTTCTCTAGTATCTAATTTGAGAAAATTGCACGAGGTTTAATTCCTTTCTTTGTTTTACAGTGGTGGGAGCAGCGTCCAGTGGGGGAGACTTCATGTCAGATCTCTTCAATAAACTTGCCATGCGAAGGAAAGGTGAGAAGGACATCATGTGGTATTGGGAATGTTGATGCATGGAAGTAGACATGCCTGAAGTCAGCCACGTATCCTGCCTGCAGGTATATCTGGGAAAGGGCCAGTGGCCGGGGAGTCAAGTGAAGCTCCTCCTGTTAGCGGTGGTGCTTTTGCCAGGATGTCCGATGTCATCCCACCACTTCCTGCCCCACATTCAACAGCAGATGACGATGACTGGGAAGCTTAATGTGATGAATGTGATTGTTGTACAAAGGACTTTAGCAGTTTTGCTTCAATTAATACGATGATTATGAAAGAAAAGTGCCAATTGTAACAGAATCGTATCTTGTAAAATGACCCCAGAAAGCTTCTTAATGCTCATAGGTGAACAGCACTAACAGTATAATTTATTCATACTCACTGCAAAACATTTTCAACAGGTTGAACAGACATATGATACAAAGAACATAGAAACAGTTCACTAACATCTTTCTATAAATAAAAGTAATCTTTGCATTATATAACCTTTACATTCAATGCTTTAAATATTTAAAACGACTTCAAGGCAAAATGAATCTAGACCAGTGTGGTGCTGGATATTGTTGTTGCTGTTTCAGGTTCTGACGTACATAAAATTTTCCTCTTTCAGTATGTATAGAGGTAAAAAAAAATCCCTGAACATAATTTCAAATGTAAATTGTGAAAACAGACTCCGCCTGATTCTAAGATGCAGAGTAAGAGGATGTTGTGATAAGGAACGGTATCTAAATGCCTCTTATTTGCTCTGAGCATTTCTTGAACTCGAGTTGCATAGCTTGAGTGTTTTGTTGCCGTCTTGTGAAACTGCTGGAGTGACGCTACAGCTGTTTCTGCTTCTTCCCCAGGAAGAACTGGAGGAAACGGTAATATAAAATGTTAGTCATGCTACAGTGCTTTGACTGTTATAATTCTACAGTTATTGTTGCTCCTCCTCACCTTCCGCAAAGCAGCAAACGCAGGCCCAAAACTCGCGTGTGTACTGGTGCGATCTTTGATCCACGTGGGAAGCTTCGAGAGAGTAGTGGGTCTAGAGTAACGTCTGTCGCACAGCACAATGGAGGAATAGTCGCCACGGTGACGGATAGCTCTTCCTTCAAGCAGAGAGGCAAACGCTCAGGAATCATATTATAGAACAAAGAGATTTTTACTGTCTGAAGCTGCATCATTACCTATGGACTGATTAACAGCCTTCATGCAAAGGTTTTCTATAAGTGCTTGACCGGGGCTCCTCCCTCCAGTGTGAGGCTGAAGGTAAAAGAGATGTGTGAGAAGTGACACAGTACTGACCCTACAGTATTATGCTATGTTAATAGATTAAGGACTCACCAGGTGTTTGTCCAGATAGGACATCTTTTCCCGCAGCTCTGGGGATTTAATGTTGGGATACGGCATTCCCACCATCACCACACACCTGTTACCACATACACAGGGAACATTGGATATTATGACTTGTTTACTGTGGGTAGCTCCAGCTGCCCATGTGCCCTGGCTTTACACACACACACCTGCCCAGGTCATCGGAGAAGTTGATGCCCTCACTCATCTTTCCTCCAACTACTGAGAACAGCAACGCTCCCGTCAGTCCACCACCATCCACTGCACATCTCTAAAACAAAACACCATCACAAGTGGCTGTCGCTGGCAAATACAAATGGTTTATGCCTGTTCAGATGTGTCAAGTAGAGTCACGTTTACCTGGATGCAACGGGAGAACTCGCTCAGCACCTGTTCCACCTGACTGGCCTTCTTAGGCTCCTGGAAGATCTGAAAGTTTTTTTGCCAAAACTCAGAGACTGATGACTGTTTCACAAAAGTTACTTCCTAAACACTCGTCAAGACACGAGAAACAAAGACATGAGGACGATGGCTTATTTGATGGAGAGCCTGTGTATCTAATGCACCTTCTTCTTGTTAGCCAAGCGAGTCAGGGCACCGCTAGCCCCCCAGTGAGCAATGATCTTCCTTGAATAGTCATAAGATGGGAAGAAACACACGACCCCTCCTGGCACCACGTTGCAAACGTTAGTGAGAACGCGCCCCGTCTCGTCCATCTGTCGGCGAACAGGCACAGATTTACAGCAAATTCTGAGTAAATACTACAGCTCCAGTTTAAATCCCATTACAGAAGCAGCATGTGTAGTGCATGCTCCTCGTACCATGCGTGGAGAGTCTCTGTTTTGGAAAGTAAAATCCAGCTCCTGACCGGACGGACCGCTGCACAGGATGAGAGGAAGAATGTTCTCGGGAGGAATTACGTGACCTTCAGACAAAATCACAGGAGTAAATTTTACTGAGTTAAATAAGAACATGACATATTTAAAACTTTTTTATTATAAAATAAATCTGTTAAGCTAATTTATGTAAATTTTATTTTACTCTGCTCCTTTGAGTTTCAGAACATAATATTGTCCATCTAATATTAGCCCAACCAGTAGGCGGTCACAAGGTCTTCAGTCTGCAAAGATTTAACAACTCAGGTTTAACTACAAGTTGTTTGTTTCTATCTTTGCTCATCATCATTGCTGTCATATTTTTAATCGATACCTTTTCTCTGTGAATGGCGACATCATCTGTCACCTGAACCAGGCGTCAGCCTGTGTGTTATTTATTATATTTAGTGACTCTGATCACTTCCAATTAGTATTCATACTAAATATAGACTATAATGGATGAGTGTGTGAATGAAGAATCATTTATTGATCTGCCATTTGAAACATTACCACAGTTAGACAAGACAATAGTAAGATGAGACATCACAAAACTACACAAAACAAGGCATTGTAGAATGAGCCACTCACCACAGGAAAACTCAGTGATGCGCTCTGCTCCGACTCCAGCAGAAAACAGTAGCTCTTGTTTGAAGTCAGAAACCTGCACACAACATCTTTTAGAATTCGTAAACCTACACAGTGAAGACTTGATTTGTATTCTATAAGGTATTTAAATTGGCTTACAGGTTGCATGGTTCCTCCTGCAATTATGACTGCTCTGCACTCCTTCAGCACCTGAGCGAAGTGGACCGCGGGATTCAACAGGAGGAACTTCACATTGCTGTCCGACAGAGTACCTGAACAAACATTGAAGGGTTTGTAGTTCTATTTCATTACAGACCTTTATGGTGTGCTGCATGTGTAAACGCTACCTTGTCTGTGCACCACCACTCTGCCATCAGTGTTGCTGTTAGTGAGAGCCATTAAGAAGCTCTCCACCTGCATCATGGGAGATGCAGACAGGACTTTGTCTGCCTCTACTGACCCCTGCTGGTCCGAAGAATAAACTACACACAAAAAAGAAGACTGATCAAATCTCGAACATTAGACTAGAAAAAAATGGGACATTGTTCATTGAAGAAGTACTTTATCAGCACATCTTACAATAGCTCTGGGCTAATTGCTGCATGTACGCAATTAAGCATCTATGCTGTACATTACCTGGTGCAGCACTCTGGTTGCTCTGCAGCGCTTGTAAGTAGCGGTTCAAGCCTTCGGTGCGCCGGTTCTCCTTGTTTGAGTTGCTCTTCGTGTGCAGACTCACACCTGAACCTGCATACTTCTCCACAAAGCCACAGAGCTGCAGATACAAGATGTGTGGTACAGTAATTTCAGCAAATCCCCCTAAATAAGGTATTTGTAAATTCATATATGCATATATACACCTGTTGACATACCTTTCTGCTGATTATGCTCTTCTCAAAATATTTCTGTAACTAAAGAGAGACATTAAAAGAATAAGTTTTGTGTTAAGGGGGTATGAGTGAGATATTTGGTGTTTACTGAATGATATACTTCATCACTACCTTGAACAAGTTGATATTGTCGATCTGAGCCTTGAAGAGGAAGTTGTTAATGGTAAGCATCTCTGTTTCTAGAAGACAAAGGCATAGTTTAATTAATACTTAACAATCATACTTACTTCTATTAGTGTGTGTGAGTTGACACGCGTAATTTACTGACCTGTTTGTGTAGTCTGGGTCTGTGGATTCTGTCCCACCTTACCTGCAGAATTGCATCAAGAGTAGTTATTCACAACCGCTGACTCCCCCCCAATTCCCTCCCCCACGTACGCTGCATACCACAGATAAAAAAAACCCAAACACTATTAGATCAGAAACGCTGACCTCCCAGCACCCGGACAAGCCCTTCAGTCACAAACAGAATCTGCTTGATGTACATCAAGTTCTTTGCCTTGAGCCTGCTCCTATGGCGAAAACAGAAAAAACATAAATAGTCAAAATGGTACGGCTAAATTATGACATGCATAGTGTGAGTGTGTGGACTCACCTATAGCGGTCAGAATACTGGGTGAGCTGGCAGTGGGCGCGGCAAAGCTGCAGAAGATCGCAGAAATTCAGCCGTGTGCAGAGAACAAGCAGAAATGAAATCTTTACTTCATTGTGTGGTTGACCCTTATTACCTGCGCCCCATTTAGCTCTGCGCTGTGTATACAGGAGAGGGTATCACTAAGATTGTGAGCTTCATCTATAATCACCACCTGAAAAATAAGTAAGAGACGACTCAAAGTATGTCTAATTTCATCCAGTAAAAAAACAAAAAACAAATATAAAAATCAAACATGCTGAAAAAATACTGTCTGATTTTACCTGTCCATTCAACTTGACCCCCGCTGCCTTCCTTGTAGCTTCGTGTAGCACCATCTGATAGGGCAACACAACCAGCTATACATACAGAGAAACAGAGGTTAACTCTGAACCTCCTGAATATACAAATGTACTGTATCTTTGAAGAAAAAGATTACAAAGAGCTACTGGAGGAGTGTAACCTGTGCAGGAGGGACAGCAAGGCGTGTGGTGTAGTAAGGGCATGACTGCGTCTCCCGGCCCAACTTCAGCAGCTGCTCTATGTCGCGGACCATCCCCAGAACTTCGTCTCTCATCTGCTGCAGCGCTGATGTTTTATTGTAGGGACACACAGTCTTTGTTGGGCCTCGCTTACGCTTCACCCCATCCTCAGGATGTTGTTTCTCTACGACAGACAAAGCTGCAGCATTAGAATTGCACTCTTAATAAACACTTAGATCTCAGATCTCAGCAGCTATAGTGCATATTTGTACGGGCTCTCACCATGCTTGTTCCTCTGCATCTCCATGCAGCGGTCATTAATGCGCTGGATGCTGCCCAAGCCACGCACCTCCTCGTTGACGCATAGATTCTACAAGGTACGGTGGGAAACTACTGACACCATGGCTCAGCAGTTAAGGCATTTACAATCATAGGCGTGGGTTCATCCAAAACACTTTACAAGTTTCAGTAGCACACACACACACACACACGCACACACACAATGAACGGCTTATGTTTCATTGTCAACGGCACTTAAGCACATGCTGGAAACTGGAAAAACCAGGAATCAAAATCGGTTGATCCATAACAAAGTAAGACACTTTAACAAGAAATACTGCCTTGATCTGGAAATCAGTGAACCGAAAAGGAAAATAACTGACTGCAAGAGAGGATTTTACTGTTTATTCTTATTTGTGAAGTGAGTTTCTTCAGATGTTATGAATCCTCTGAAGAAGAAACAGAATCTCTCACTTATTTTATTTTACAGCCAGCCTCCAATACTCCACTGCCATAAATAGATCACGGTCAGGGGGAAACAATCGGGTCCTTTACCTCATGCTGCTGAAAACGGTCATGAGGCCTGTTACTATTACTAAACTGCCACTTTAAAATGTTGGCATTAACAGGCCTTTAAAAGAGCGAACAGACAAGGAATGGCTGCAGTGACAACAGCAGGGGCCGCAGTGAGTGGTATGTGGGCGGGGCTTCCGTTGCTAAAAACAACAAACTTCTCCATAAAGACCTTAGCTGCTCTGCCTCCTCCTAGAATGTTCTGGCAGCTTCCAGACACATCTGATGATGTAACTGATCAAAGGTTTGTGTTTGTGTTTGTGTGTGTGTGTGTGTGTGTGTGTGTGTGTGTGTGTGTGTGTACGTACACATACCTGCCGTGAGGCTAATGTAACCAGACTGACATCCTTGCTGAAGGGGCTCTTTTGAACCTCATGGACAAACTGGGCTAACTGGGAGTGAGTGCGACTGCAGTAATAAATCTGTAAACATGCACAATTTTTAAGTTTAATTCAAAGATTATGTGACACTTATCACCATCATTCCTGTGGTTATATCAGGACACCCATTCTTGCAGCTACAATGTTACCTTAGTAACGTGTTCTTCAACCAATTCGTCGTCGTCATCGTCGTCTTCAGCAGCACAAAATCTGAGGCAGTGAGTAAACATCATCTGTCGTCACTGTTCATTTACTGCAGGTTTTTACAAGGATGATAAACCTTATAAACCACGACCCTGTCATGTCAGCCCTCACCTGCTTTTGCTCTTGGACTCATCATCACTCTCATATTCTGCAATAATAAGGTCCTCATCCTCTTTATCTTCTGAAGAATCTCTTTCTTCTTCCTTACTGAGATGAAGCAACTTGAATGCCTCATCATCCTCACAGCTCTACACACACAAAATTAATATATATCAGCTGTAATAATCCACATTATAATTGTAGATGCAATTGAGTTTAATTTTCTGATGCCTGATACTCTTGTGTAAGACGGCTTACCTTTCTTTTCATTGCATACTTTAGCTGAACATTATTTCTGATCATTTCTAATCGCTCCTCCCTCTTCTTTCTTTTCAATTCCTCCTCCTGATGCAAACACCAAGATAGAAATCAAAGAATTTCCAGAGATCCGCCGCTAGGTGACATCTAAAATATAATATTCCCACCTTCAGCTTTGACACCAAATCACGTTCAGCCTTTTTTTGAACAAAATCGGTGATCCAGTCAGGTTCTGCCGAGGAGCTGGTAGAGGAGGACCGAGCACTGGAAAGCGCTGCTTCCCCGTCCTGCAGCAGAGCAGCTGCCTCCTGTCTTCTCCTGTCCTCGTAGTCTGTCAGCCAGCTCAGAGCCCCACATATCAGACTCAGTGACTTGCCCTGGACAAAAGGAAGAGACACATGGGTAGTCAGGTCTTTGTGGAGGTAATCTGCATCTTTTCATCCAACTCTATATACACACCGTTCCAGTAGGACTTTCAAAGATGCCAACTTTGCCTTGCTCAAGAGCACAGTACAGTGCTTGCATAAACTGCTCCTGAATGTCGTAGGGCTGGAAGGGAAATGGAAAACGGGCCCTGCCACTCTCCATTCTGGTGAATTCCTTCGTGGATCACCTAAAGTTGGGGAGTAATCGCCATGTAATCTCAACACACCGTGCTTGTATCACGCACTAGCCATAATACCCGATAGTGATGTTTTGTCTAACATTGAATGGGACAGACAGGTGCGACGTCGAACCAGACGAACTTCACATTCATTTTAGGTTAATTTAACACCACGACGTAACTTGTTTAGACAAATCCAGCCCGTAGACGCGTTTAGCTCAGAAGCTAGCGTCTGATATTGGCCGTTCAGCTGTCAGCCGATCACTAGTCGTAACAGGAAAACTACGAGGCTATAAGCTACGTCGAAGTCATAGCTAATCACAAGCAAACTGATTACACACACTGGTCGATGCATTCTTACACGCTTACCCGCAATTTTTACAAAATAGAGAATACCTTTACTTTGTATTTTTACTCCTCGCGATTGAACAACCGCGCCAACAGACTGTACTGGCCTCAGAAATTGACCAATAGGGAGCGAGCTAAAACAAGGAGCGCGTGTCTAAATATACTTTGATACATGGGTGGACGGAGCTACTTTTAAATTCCTGACCCATTTGGATACTTTAACTAAGTACTGCTTGGTTATTAGATATATTTCACACGACACCGTTAACTGTGTATGCAATGATAAATTACAAGTGGGGAGCGTTGCGTTTGATGAGCTCTTTTTAATGTTTATCTTACTCCGGGACAAGCGCGTCGTAATATGTAACGCTCCCAATGTGGGCCCGTCCCCCTGGTTCCTCCCAGTATGTCTGGAAAGTTCTCTGCCCTTCTTTAAGCGCTTGTCGGCTGCCAGACGGCGACAACGTGGACTTGAAGTAACTTAGCCTTAAGCCCGTATTTCTGGTGCACACCAATAACAAAGTGGTGTCGTAGTAAGCTGCAAGGTGTAGCGTGTTCACTGCTCAGAATAACGTTCTCGGGTAGTTAGGAGGACTTGCAAGGCGCTGCGCCGTTCACACGCCGTTAACGTTAGCTCGCTAGCTTGCGTTGGCTGTGGTTGGATTTTCATAAGCGATTTAGCCGTCGATTAGCTTCGCTTAGTGAGGCGTTTGCAGGCAAGTGCAGGAAGAGAAGGAAATCTGCTTCGAAAGAATGACTGCAGAGGAGCTGGCGAGTGAAGGGCAACACACCATCCCAATGGAGGGAGAGGATATCACACAAAAGAAAGATGGGGGTGTTTTAAAGGTAAGTGGCAGCGTTTTGATACTTTGTGTTTGCTAATCCAGCTCTCTGACTTATTATATGGCTGCACGTCGATTACTCATTCGGCTAGGCTAACGTTAGCCGTTGATGACTAACTACGCTATCTAGCTCACCGCCAACAAAAGCTGCGAATTTAGGTTAGCGTAGGTTAGACGTTAATAATATTTATTGAGCCACGTCCACCGTCCACTTTTGTAGAATCTTCTGGAACCTTGGAGAAAGACCAGAAGCATCAGTTGTGTTGTCATTTAACTAATCGCATCCAATCGCATTTGTAACAATAATTACATAATCTGTTATTTGCAAAGCAAAACATTGCACAGTGGTTGTAACTATACACGTCCCCCATTATATGAAAGCAGCTATTGCCCAACTTGAACAAAAATAATGCTCAAAATGGAATATTATAAATGTATAATGAATATGATTCTGTGTCTTTTTCCAGTTGGTGAAAAAGGAAGGTACTGGCACAGAGCTGCCTATGACTGGTGACAAAGTCTTCGTACATTATGTGGGCACACTTCTGGATGGCACTCAATTTGACTCGAGCAGAGACCGAGGGGAGAGGTTTTCCTTCGAGCTAGGCAAAGGTTGGTTTCATATCTAGCCGAGGCATGAACGTTGCCTGACCTATTTACACAGACGGCTTTGGTAACTGCTGTTCTCTGTTTAGGTCAAGTAATTAAAGCATGGGATATCGGCGTCGCTACTATGAAAGTGGGGGAGCTGTGCCAGCTCATCTGCAAGCCGGAGTATGCGTATGGATCTGCAGGCAGTCCTCCCAAAATACCTCCCATGGCCACTCTTGTTTTTGAGGTAATCTTCATTTGTAACAAACTGGATGGCTCATCTGATCTGTGGTTCACCTATGCATTTAAAATCGTATTTTCCAGGGTATGTAGTTGAATTGCTGTATCAAATATCAGGATATTAATTTACATGTAATTTACACTTGCAGGTGGAGCTGTTTGAATTTCGAGGTGAGGACATAACCCAGGATGAAGATGGAGGAATCATTCGGCGCATTGTCTCTAAAGGCCAAGGATATTCCAAGCCGAATGAAGGGTCTGCTGTTGAAGGTAGCACATCAAGTTAAAACTTCTTGTTGCTTATTAGCGAATGTAGTGACAATAAGCACACTTGACCTAATGTTTGATTTATATCCATATTTTGGAAGGCAGAGTAGGTGTATATATTTTTTAATTTTCATGCCGACGTGCATTGTGTACTACTATTTGTGGAAATATTCATTATAAGCATAGAACTTTTCTAACTGCAGACGTTAACATTTCAGAGTTAGTGCGTCATGATTTCAAGGAGGAAGAGATTAGGCAGTGATTCTTTTTAACTGCACTTCCGTGTTTTTATTTTCCTAAACCATCTTTGCGGTAACTTGCTGCAACACGCCAGCCTTGTTCCTTCGATTATTTTTAGCAAATCTTAAAGGGTTGCAGGTGGGTTTTCACACTGATATTTGTTTATATTCTGACTGACATGATTAGTATCCATGACAAATTGAATCAGTTGCACTATAATTAAAACCTACCAGTCCTGTTGCGCAAACTTTTCACCTGCAGTGCTAGTATGGGAGAATACTTCATTACAAATGTAATAGAATTGGACAGTATGAAATGAGTGAATCACGCGTTCAGCATGTGTTTTCCAAAGTAGAAGCAGTTGCTCAACTGATGAAGAGATTACCTGTGGCTCAAAGTTTATTGTATTGTTTTAATACTGACAAGCAGCATTAGTTAGTCTAGCACTGTAGTGTTTAATCAGTATATAATATGCAGCAAATAATGTGTGGGCACAGGAGTTACAATTTGTTTAATTTGTAAAAGGAGCTTACTGTAGCATTTTATCTTCCTTTTAGTTACTCTGGAGGGCACATACGAGGGTCGTGTGTTTGATGAGAGAGAACTCAAGTTTGAGATTGGTGATGGAGAGGGTTTTGGTTTGCCTCCTGGAGTGGAAAAAGCAATCATGGCTATGGAGCAGGGAGAGGAAGCACTCTTCACTATCAAGCCTAAGTATGATCACATGTGCAATGTCTGATCTGTTGTATTTTTGTGAATGTTAATGTACATCTCAGCCTAATATGTGATACACTTCTTAATCAGTGTATTCGAGCTATACCTAATAATAACAGTGTCACATTTTAATTTGAAATTAAAATAAGTGTTTGTAGGCAGTATAAAAAAACATGTTTTTCAAAACTATTTAATGTGTAAAACCAGTTAGCTAGTAATTTCAATTTATATGTTTTTTCATGTGTATATTAACTGTTGCGCTTTAAAACTAAATTATTTTTATCTGATTACTCAACTAATCACTGTAGTTAAGAAAAACATGCATGCATACTGTATGTTTCATAACCAATAAGTGTCTTTGTATTGTAGATATGGCTTTGGGAATGCAGGAAATTCAAACTATAACATTCCCGGTGGAGCAACGCTGCAATACAAGATAAAGCTCACAGCTTTTGAAAAGGTAAACTGATCTCTGCAGTGTGTATAATAACAAATCTCAGCTTCAGTTAAGCGATTGTGCAGAGTGACACTCACACCCTCTAAGATAAAGATAAATATTTTCTTAAGGCAAAAGAATCATGGGAGATGACCACAAGTGAGAAACTGGAACAGAGCATCATTGTTAAAGAGAAAGGAACACAGTACTTTAAGGTATGTATTGGGCAGGAATGGAAAGCCTAAAGAATAATTTAATGCTTGGGTGACATTTTTTTTCTGTCATTTTTTGTATTTTGCTTCAGGATGGAAAATACAAACAGGCATCAGTTCAGTACAAAAGGATCGTGTCATGGCTGGAACATGAGTCTGGTTTGTCAGAAGAGGATGAGAAGAAAGCCAAAGCGCTGCGGCTAGCTGCATATCTGAATCTGGCCATGTGCTTCCTTAAGCTACAGGAGCCAAACCAGGCTCTTGAAAATTGTGACAAGGTGCTTGTCATTTTTATTTACTCTTGAATTGGATGACAGCAAGTATGATGAAGAAAAGAGCATGCATTTTAATTATAAAAATGTTAAAAACATGCAATTATACTCTGATTGTAGGCTCTGGAGATTGATGCCTCTAATGAGAAGGCTTTGTTCCGAAGGGGAGAGGCACTTTTTGGTATGAAGGAGTTTGATCGGGCAAGAGATGACTTCCAACGAGTTCTTCAGCTGTATCCTGCTAACAAGGCAGCCAAAAGCCAGGTACTGAGCGAATAAAGCAATTTAAGCAGAGACGGCAGAAAATTTACACCATGACAATCACATTTACCAAAACGCTGCTCCTTCAGAGTAAACCAAAAAGATTAGCTCTTGTATGATTGGACTGGACTACCAGGGGTCTCAAGTGTTGCTGTTCTACGAATGGCTCTACGTGAAATTTTAAACTACATCCCTGGTCAGTACTGTAGAGGAGTTGGTAGCATTTTTAACACACAGCTAGAAAGACCTGGGGTCAAATCCTGGGTTCCGACTGGTGCCGTTTTTCTCCGGTACTCCGGCTTCCTCCCACCTTCGAAAGGCATGCAGCTAGTTTACTTAGCGACTTTAATGCACCCATGGTTACCCACACTTAGGAGATTATGGAGTAGAGATGTACATCATACCTTTTTGTCTTGCTGCACCTGTTTTTTTCTGTCTGACTGTATGACTGTTTCTTGGCCAGGTGGTCCTCTGTCAGAAAAGCATCAAAGATCAGCATGAGAAAGACAAACGCATCTACGCCAACATGTTCCAGAAATTTGCTGAGAGGGATTCAAAGGTAAAGAAGTGAGTTTTTTGCACCAGTAAGAAGAGTTTGGTAGCTCTTTCCATTGTCAAAGAGACTGAGCGAAAGAAATCAAATAATTTTTTTTCCTCTTTTCCTCTTCTTAAACAGAAAGAAGCTATAAAGACAAAGAGCGAGAGCAAAGAGAACAGCGACGAGGAGATGGACGTTGAGAATGGAGTAAAGGAAGATGCAAGTGAAGCAAAAGCATAGAAGCTGTGACTGAGATACGGTTCATCTGTAATTGACAGATTTCTTTTGTAATTTCAGACATTTGTGTTTAAGGTGTGACTGTGTGTTTGAGAGATGGATTGAAGTGTGTGTTTGTGTGTGTGAGAGAGGAAATGTCTTTAGGTGCATCTTTGCAGGCTTGTTTGTGTTCAGGGTTTTGCTGTGGCAGCTAGCTGAGCAGGCCTCCCCAGGTAATGGCACCAAGAGATGTGGATTTAATAGATTTGTGCCACAATCCTTAACCCTTTCAATCCCCGGCTTTGAAATGTGCATTTGTTTTAAGGAAAGGAAAAAGTGTAACCTAAGTGTTCAGTGGAGTTACAAAACCCTCACCCATCAAGGGCTATACCATTCCCCTCCTCATTGCATTCTGTCCTTTCTTCACATTTGTGCTATCCACCCAGTCCTCCATTCATGGGCCTACTGATCAATTTTTGGAGCTGTGATGGATGTGTGCATAGGTATTTGTCTGAATATTAATAGTGCCTGTGTCCCAAAGTACGTATGTAGCCGTACTGTGGATATGTGGAGTAATAGGAGGTTAGCCTGGACTAGCTGTCAGGCTTTGGAGCTTCTCAGTCAGTTCACACATGGAGCTCCTTCATAGCACCCAGGATACAGGACTGTTCATGTTTCTTTGGAAATATTGACTTTGTACTTATTTTCTTGAGTGTTGTGCTCGTGTTTTCTGTATTATCTGAATGATGACTACAAGCAATTGCTTAACTGGAACATGTGTGTTGTAAAGCAGCTATATTAAAAAGGACATTTACTAGCTTTCCCTGGACAAACTCTACTAATAAACAGTTAAGTCATGGTATTTACTGTAAAAACTTACATGTACAGATGTTTGTTTATTCCATTTAAGCTGTTTAGGTCTTTACTAAAGAGGAGCCCTGTTCAATTAAGCATCTGTAGAGGGAAGCTGAAATTAGGAAAGGGCATAAATTAAATCAAACAGGGTTGTGAATTTTGTGTTCAGTTATTTGTCTGCTGGACAAGTTGCTGTTCGGTCTGACAGAAGGATGTAATAAACCGTATAGTCACAACTTGATGGTATCTCAATTTCTTGACTTTCTGTCTTATCACTAATCATCTTATCATAAAGACTTCCACAAATATATTTAATTTGAACTGTTTCAAGAGGGCTGCAAATGGTTGTCAGCCCAGATTAAGATTTCCTCCATTAAATGATTCATTTATTTATTTAAATAGTCATAACACTGAAACAAATATATTAGACATCTGAGATGCTATGAAAGCTAAACCTCCCTTACTTTTCTGTTGGCATGACTCCTTTGTGTATAATTTTGATATTGCACTTTGTCTGGCCAAAGTTTAATTGCTGTCTTATTTTGTGCTTCTACAGGTAAATTTGTTTAATTTCAGTTTATTGACAATAATTTGAAGGACTAAGGAGAAACAAGTCACACGTATGTGCTGTGTTGTGTGTCACTACCAGAAATAACTCAAGAAGGTGTTGCAACTGCAGCAATCACCTGTTAATAGTGATTGTAAAGGTGAAAAATGGGTGTTGCCAATCACGCCCCCTCCCTTAAATTTCAGATTAAGTGGTGCAAAGCTGGCTTTAAACAGAAGCGTATTATCTGTTTTCTATTTCAAAATAAAGCAACAACTGAGCTTTTGTTGGCGTGTGTGACAAAATACAATACAAGAGTAAAACACTACATCGGGTGGTTGAATTGGATGTAAGAAAGACATTTGATACCGTTTCTGTCCTTTTTCAAGTCTAGGTGATACGTTTTCCCTCCACTGACATTGTAATGCTTTTATTTTAAAGGTCAACCGTGGTCTGTTCCGCTCGCTTCTCTGCCATTATGTGCGTCTGTCTTCACGAAGTTTGTGTGAAGCGGAGCGGGCGTGAGCTTCGGCCGCTTCACTGTTGGCGCTGCCGGATAGACGGAGCGGCAGTTCCACAGACACTGGAAACCTCGTATAAGTTTTAGATGAGCCGGAGCGCTCAGTGTGGATTACCGGGGGCACGGTGGGTGCTGTAGCGGGATGAAAGGAGCCACCAGGGGCCGCGCGCGCTGGGAACATCCAAGGCACCAGTAGAGCGCGGCGCGGCGCGGCGCGGCGCGGCGGAGCGCGCGCACCGGGAGCGGACGGGGCCGCGACGGGATCGGTCCCCTCCTGATGACAAAGCGGGTGACCTGACCCATGAGTAACTCGGGGTGAGGCTTCGCCCCCAGAGCCAAGATGGTCTTCTTTTTCCCACTGAAGAAACTGCGGCGCAACGGCAAGTGTCTCCTGAGCGCCGCGATTCTGCTCTTCGTGACCGTGGCCGTCTACCGTGAGATGTTCGCGGCCAGGGAGCGTCCCGGCGACAGCGGTAAGTTCGCGGTTGCCAGGTTGGATGCAGTCGCGGCAGACCCCGGACGACGCGTGACGCCGAATCTCCCGAGCGTCGTGCAGTTTCACGTGAGCCCGTAAATGCAGCTCGAAATGCGCTTGCAGTGTGAATCAACGTGGAGTGAAGCGTACACGGCGTTTTGCTTTAACACATGCACATTTGTGCAACATGAGAAACAGTGCAGAGAGGGAGACCACAAAAGCAGAAACGAAGGAACCAGATAACTTTGCTCTTCACTTCTCATCTGTCACTTTTTCTTATACATGTTTGTATTATTTATTAATCGCCCTTATTCACGTTTAAAGATGTACATCAGAAAGAATGCAGAACCAGCTCGCTTTAACCACGTTTTTAACCACCACTCAGTTTCTAATGTTTCACCCGCCTCCTTCATAGAGACGCACAAATCTAACTGATGTACGTCCTTTATTTAAATACAAGTGACGGCAAAGCATCAAAAGTGACCGCAGGAATTATAATCAGCAGTGATTTTAATTCCATGTGGTGAGGTTTCTCAGCGAAGAGGAAAATAAATTTAGCTGATTAACCAAAAAGCTATTCAAACCACAATTAAACGCACATTGTCATTCTGTTGTACTTGTACACAATGAGAGGGGGGGGGGTCTCTTTAAAATTAGTGTGAATGTTTTGTAAAGATGCACTAAGTTTACGTCAACTTTCGTACATGACGCTGGATTCATTTGCACATGAAACATGAGCCTACAGCAGGTGAAACAACACGTAGATCTGTGTTTGTGGCGAGAGAGAGAGAGAGAGAGCTAGACTGACAGCCACATGGGGGGGATGGGTAGGTCAGAAGGTCACGTTGTGAGTTTACACTCAGAAGGAAGTCCCGTCTCACACTGCCTAACCAGATTTCCTGCCCTGCACCGTATTTACACTGGAGCTCAGCGTCTGTCGCGCTGCACTCACACCGAAGCCTTACGTCAAGGTGTCGCGGCGCCGGCGGACGCTGGTGATGTGCGCGAACAGTAAAAGAGCAGCGCGTGATGCACACTTGGAGGGAAGCCTGACGTGTGAACACACGCCTCAGACCTACATAACACAACCTGCCTATATCCACATTCCTGGGCTGTGGCCCGCGCATCACAGTGGGACTCTGAGTCTTTAGTGACTTTAAGCAGAGCGGGATGAGCAGACTGGAAACCTAAATGTGGCTGAGTGTGAGTGTGTCAGAGCACATATTCACTATTATCTGGGACTTTTTTTCATTTTTTTTTTTGTGGTGACAAAGTGCTTCAGTGTCGAAAGCTATTTTCACTTCACTGGAATTCAAACTGTGCTTTAGGTGCCGAAGAAACGCTTGCACGTGTCTTTGCAAGTAACTTGATTGATTGCCACGGTGTGTACATTTGTAAAAGTTGTTGGGCCGGTTTTGAACTGTGTGATCTCCGTTTCAGTTGTAGCTGCCAGTTCAGTACCTGTTTTACTCGATGCCTGTAGGACACTTAAAATTGACACACGAGTCTCTTTTAATAACTCGGAGGAGCTGTAGCTTCAAGATATTGGCTCC
Source organism: Betta splendens (assembly GCF_900634795.4). Lineage (NCBI taxonomy): Eukaryota > Metazoa > Chordata > Actinopteri > Anabantiformes > Osphronemidae > Betta > Betta splendens. The sequence continues at coordinate 10,802,021 of NC_040886.2, read as the reverse complement.
ATAAAAGTTATACTTCTGTTACAGCGAGTAATGTGTACTTTGTTTACAAGATTAATTAATTATTAATTAATTAATTATAGTAACAGAGGGCCGTTGCATCAAACACAGCCTCACCGTCACCAACAGTCCAACCTAACACAAAGTTCTTTTTCCACCTGGTGCCCATTTAATAAATCCCACAGCGAGTTTGCATGACTATTTATAGGAAAATAAAAGCACACGGGGAATAAAAGGCACACAGTTCATGCCGTCATGCACTAGCAGACCTCGGTGCGTCTAACTCAGGAAGTTCGCTTCTCCTTCATCACCTATTAACTCCAGAGAATCTGCTGAAGACCGGCTGCACGGGTTACCATAGGAGCAGCCGAAGGCTTGGCTCTGGAGCTGCGGCTCTTGGAGGGATGGCGTGTTTTTCCCTCATGAAGGTCACATGGGCACTTGAGAACACAGATAACGTATGAAGTGCTGCGGTTAATAAATATCCCAGTGGGGAAATATCACAGAGTGATATCTGTATCTGTGAGTGGTTCCTAAGTGGTAAGGCTGCTTTTTAAATCTTTCCAGATAAAGTTGAAGTATTTCCGGGCTTATCGTTTTATGTATTTATTGTCTGCAGTACGATGATTTAATACATTTGAGAAATATCTACCTGATCCTGTGCAAAAAGAACAACAGTCGAAGCGTAGGACTTCATGAGGACAGATGGAGATAAAAATACTACTCTCCTGCTTTTCCCGACCGCCGCTCTAGAATTACAGTACTTGCCAAAATTGGCCCTCGTGTCTCAAGGGTGCGCGTCTCCACCCTGGTGGTAATGACAGACTCCACGAGCTCGTAAAGCGGCAGCGATGTCATTTAAAAGATGGAGGGCGGGTGGATCGGATTCGATTTCGCTTGCGCGATGTCCGCCGGTCGGCCGATGTCAGATGAGTTCCATTCACGGGTCAAGAAGACGACCGCGTGGGGACAATGGGCCTTATTGTGAATGCGGCCTGAGCCCATGGAGAGTGAATGAGCCAGCATCTTGCTGAACACTGTAAATCTAGCAACATCTGCGGTCAAATCCAGTATTTTAAGTCCTAAAGTATTTTAAGCCCAGTAAAAAGAGTACAGAAGTGGATATTTACATATGCTTCAGCTCTGACTGTTTTCTTTCACACCCCAGGTATGGATCCTGATGTTGAGACCAGCTTGAAGAGAGCTTTGTTTGACCAAAAGGTAAGGTACAGACGGCCTGTGATGCGAGCGCGTGTGTTTGAGAGTGCGCGGAGCCAAACTGAAGTCGTGTGACCCTCTGATTTTCCAGAAAAGAAGCTTTGATCCCGACTACGTGGTGGATTCAGGCGCCTGGAGCTCCAACTACGTTCCACAGGCCTGGAAACCAGAGGTGTGTGCGTCCACAGCGCCCAGATTCTCACATATTCCCCTTCGGTGACCTCTGCCCAGTCACCTCCTCCTCCTCGGTGTCCTCACCTCTGGGTCCAGCACAGTATCTGTGACAGAGTCGGCCTCAGCGGCTTCCGCTGCCCCGTATTAGGCTACAGACCGGCCACTGTATTAGGTGCATGCACAATGTCCTGTAATTAAACAGAGCAGCTCTATCATGAATTCTACTCTCACAACGTGATGCCACAGTATCGGGTGTCATGGATCCAGTTTGTCTACATTTGCCACGTGCCATGTCCAAACACTGATTTATTACTTCATTGTTGTGAAGTGAAAGGAAAATAGGCAGAAAACATGGTTGGAGTAAAGTGAAATGGAGCCGCACTTTAGAATGAGTGGCTCAGTTTCAAGTGGCCCTTCAAGTCACAGACAAGAAAAAAAAGAAAAGGAGCCGTGTTACTGTAAATAATTACTAGTAACGCGGAGCCCATAAAGAGCTTCCAGTCATTGTGTAAATCCTCACTGTGACTATCAGAGGCTGGGCCTCGCTAGCCTTTAATCAGCTCTAGCGCTGCCCGGCGCTTTGGCTGCGGCTCTGACCCTGTTCTGTTCCGCCCGTTCTCCAGTCGCCGCGCGCGGATCGGGTTACGCGGCCTCGAGCAGATGTCACAAAGGTGTATGTTTACAGCGCGTCTGGGCCCCGAGTGGAGCTCGGCTGCTGCTCGATTCACGCCGCGAGCTGCCGTTTGCGTGAACCGAACCCTTAAAGCCGATGTGTTGCCTGTGTCTGAGGTCAGGCGACGTGTTTACAGCATCTTCATCCTCCTCCTCCTCATCACGCCCCTCTCTCTTGCCTCCCTGCAGTACCTGCAGCACGCCAACCTGCACGTCTTTGAGGACTGGTGCGGCAGCTCCACCGCCGACCTGCGCAAAAGCCTGCACTTCCCACTTTATCCTCATGTGAGTGAGACGTGACCTTCACTCCTCTGTCTAATATTGGCTGATAATTGACTTGTTTAACTGCGGCGGCCGTCATGGTGTCACTGCTCGTGTTCATATGACTTCATAAGGCTTCACGTTATGTGTTCACATAATGCGTCATTAATCCTTAACATTGTTGTATTCGTTTTACTAAATTCAGGTAATATTCAAATATTTCATATAATGCAAAAGCCGTTGACGTGAGACAAGTGTTTGTGTTTTTAAGACGACGGGTATCTGTGGCAAACACCTTTTATCATTTTCATTGTCGCGCCAGAGGAAACCGTGAGCAGCAATATCCTGTCACACGCAGCAGACCTCTGTCGCGCACTCAAGTAGCTGCATGGGCTCATCGGACCGCTGTGTTCGCCCAGAGCTGCATTTCACATCCACGTGTCAGATCCTCGCGTCCTTGGGCTCCACATGCAAAATTCTCCCAGAGTCAACATCGCGGCTGACTTCCCGCTCTGCTCCTTCTGCTCTTTCAGTCCAGGACCACAGTACAGAAGCTGGCCGTCTCTCCCCAGTGGACCAACTATGGCCTCAGGATATTTGGTTACCTGCATCCATATGCTAATGGTATAACACTACAACACGTCCCTACGACCCTCTGCTTCTAGTCTGCGTTCATGCATGTCTCCCTCTCACTCTCCCACTCTGCTCCGTCGTCCTCCCCGTCCCTCAGGAGCATTTCTGTTTGCCGTGAGCTCCGATGACAACTCTGAGTTCTGGCTCAGCACGGACGAGTCTCCGGCCAACCTGCAGCTGCTGGCGTGGGTCGGGAAGGTGCGCACACTGTAGCTGTGGTCGTTCTCACCGGACGCTCGCGTCCATGTTTCACGCTCTTATGTTTACTCGTGGATTTGGCCTTTTATCAGACGGGTAAGGAGTGGACGGCCCCAGGGGAGTTTGAGAAGTATGCCAGACAGACTTCCAGACCGGTTTGGTGAGTTTTGTCTAATCCACTAATGCACTCAATAAAGTCAACAGAGGAACGTGTGTGTGTTTATTTGGACCATTTTTTTTCCAGTTCTCACAGGATTGTTTAAGGGTTAACGTTTGACATTAGTGTTAAAGCTAGAATAAGGAGTGCACACGCATCACCACATTGTCTAAACACAACCTAATAAGTCAAGTATGAGCATTTCTGTGTAAAGGTTAGTGTCTTTCTGGGAAACTGGCTCGAACCTGCTGATACAGTAAATCTCAACATGACTGTTGTGTGCTGGAAACAATTAGACCACTGTTCCTGTCTATTACCTTGCGTTGATGCTCGCAGGCTGGAAATGTCTCAGTGTGGCTGTGGTTGACTGAGCAGGAAATTTATTATCTAGACCAGTACGGCGAGTGAGAAGCACCAAACGTCTCAATATCAGCAGATAACAGCAGCAACAGGCAGTTCACACAAAGGTTTCATCTCGAAATGAGTGTTGAAAGTTTCAATAACAGAATTGATTTAAAGCAACTGAAGTGTTTAGGAAAAATTCAGTTGACGTGTTTTAAATTAAAGCATTATGACAAATTCATTTATTTTGTATTATTTGCTTTTTGTTGTTGTTTTGTTTCACTACGATTTCTTTAAATATAATGCAGATATTTATCCAGAGACAACAAAAGGCCCAATATCTTTCAATAGCTGCTTTTCTTCTCAGACTAAGCGCAGCCTGATTAATAGTGAAAATATATAATTGCGGCTTAATCAGGTTCAGGAGGCTGAGGCACAGATTTTTATCTGACCGTGGGAGCAGCTGCAGCAGAGCCAGGACGTGCACTGATGCTGTTCTTAGAGCTCCACAGCCCTTTAATTTCGAAGAAACAGTCAAGCTCACGTCTGCTACTGTATGACTGTGATGGAGGACTGACTGACTGACTGTCTGACTGTCTGTCTGTCCGTCTGATAGGCTTTCCTCTCAAATGAGGTACTTTTTTGAAGTTATCCACAAGCAGAATGATAAAGGGACGGACCACGTGGAGGTGGCGGTAAGTAGCTGGGATCAGCTCAGCTTTTGGTTTTCCATTTTTTTGTGTTTTTTGTTTTTTGCTGCAACATACTTCATAACTGAACAGATGCGATGTTCATTCTGTTTGCTCACAGTGGAGACTTCTGGAAGAAGAGCCCCAATTTAAGGTCATTGAATCCAAGCACATCTCCCTGTACGTTGGTAAGTACACAAAACCCAGCGCTGCTCAGTAAATCTGCACCACTCAGTGCTGCCTTTATTGCAAGTCCGTGGTTTTGTTGCACCATAAATTCACATCGATCTCTTGTTCTCACACCACGGGGCTTCTTCTCGCAGATGAGTCTGCTCTTTTAATGAGTGATGTCGTCCACATACCGCAAACGGCTGCAAGCCACCAACACACCTCCTCCACACAGCAGTACAGTGACGCAGCAGACATGCTGATGGAAGACCCACGAGACACTGTTTACAAAGGCGAGCAGCTCTCTGTTGTTCTAGTTCTCTCTCTCTCTCGCACACACACACACACACACACACGGAAACGCTGAGTTTGTGTGTAGAAGTAATCTTGCAGGTAATCTGTTTGTTGTTTGCATACAGTGCCCTTGATAAACAGCAAGTTCCTACTTGGAGTTCTGCCCGACTGCACGTACCAGCCCAGCTACACCATCAAAGACTTCCCTCTAGCCCGTTACCAAGGACTGCGGTTTGTATGTGATTATAGAGTTTATAACCCCACTTATTATGATAGATCTGGCTTATTTTATTCTATACTAGTCTAAGTAGAAACAAAAGTTCTAGGGAATTTCATGTTGTTTTCATGTGACATTTAATTTACCATATTTGCGTTTCAGATTTGTTCCTGTTGTGGTAATTTACATTATGACCCAACCATTAGAAGAAGCATCTATTAGCATAGCGTCTGATTTATGTCATAATTATATATTTATAATTATGTTTGTTTTTCACTGACTTAATGGAGTCTGTTGTTGTTGCCTGGCAACCTGTGGTGACAACAGGGATTCCAGGATCTTGCTGCTTGCTGTTCGCCAAACAAATCCTGACACAACGCACACACGCGGCCGTAGCCAAACCAAGACCCAAACACACGTTTAAAACCGCGCCGTTGGCCATTTGTACACAAGACCCAATGATTCACCACTTTCCAGCAGCAGAAAGGAAAGTGCCATTGCGCTAACGTGTCATTTCGTTGCTTGTCCTCAGGTCCACATGTCGTACGTCTACCCGAATGACTACACGCGACTCACACACATGGAGTCAGAGAACACCTGCTTCTACCCCGAGAGCTCCTACTACCTCAACATGTGAGATAAGACATCCAGTACATAAGTAGCAGGCTTAACTAGGAGCAGTCAGTGGGTTGTATTACACTGTTTGTATTGGTTGTGTGTAATAACCTGGCAACCTGCGGTAAAGAAAGCTGTGTTAGAAGTACTTCCACGGTACCTTACTGTAAATTGTTACATTGTTTTGTCTTTTTGCCCCCTCTTCAGGTTTGGCTTCTCAAGATACATGAAACTAGATCGTACTTATTCACAAGGGAATGCAAAAGCAGTCAGAGGTATTTTTTTAATTTGCCAGTCAAGTCACTGTAAGTGGACTATTAATTAACAACTTTCTACTTGTGTCAGATTTTGGTTTCCATGGGAGGAAAACTATCATAAATGAAGAGGATGACTTTGATGAAGAGGCCTATCACAGAGAAAGGGAAGCCAGACTGGACCAAGCAGATAACAACATGTTACCTGACTATGGAGATGATTATGATGATTACGGTCAGAAACGCAGACGCAAACTCTTCGCTTTAGTCATGCAAGAAACCAACAACACCAAACCCAACGCTACTGATTCAAGATTAGACCAGGATCAGCTGAAGGGGAGAGAGCACAGTGACAACAACCCACAGCCGCAGCCGGCACCAGATGGATTGCAGGAGTCATCACACAAACAAATGCAGGTGGAACCAAATCAGATGGATTCAAACCAAGGCCGCATTAAAACAGTGATTAGAAAAAAAACAAAAGGGAAAAGACGACGAAAGAAACAAAAATCAGTAGCAGCTGTGAGAGTCAAAGAAAAGAATCCAGATTCCACGCCAGCGGTCAGAGTCTCTGAGCAGGACCCGGAGTCACGTCAGATGAACCATAGCCACATTCAGGCACATCAGTCCTTAGAAAGGAAGAGCACTGTGTCTGAAGGACCCACAGAGATCCAGCAAGCTGCAGAGACGCAGGTTATAACTCAACAAAGGAACGCCAGACGCTCTAGCTCCAATCAAAGGCATGAAGACGACAGAAAACGCCTCAGGGAGAAGGAGATAGACAATAACATGCCTTTACAACAGGACGTAGAGGAAGCCAGCATCATTAGAGGCAAGAAGGCCAAGGTTTCCAACAGAACCGGTAACGGGAGAGACGCTCGGTGGGAAGCGGGAGGAGACTTCGACGGCGCCGATGACGAGGATCTTACACCGGCACCGTTTGACACCGAGGTCAACTGGAGCCAGACGTTCCAGGTTAAACCCCTGGACCTCCAGCGTCTGCGCTCAGATTGGATAGATCTGAGCTGCAACGTCTCCGGGAACCTGCTGGTCCAAGCGGGCGACGTTCTGCCCGTGGTCAACGCGTTCATGGAGCAGCTCATCAGAAAGCACGGCCCGTAAGTCGCATGCGGTACAAGTACTTCCACTTGGAAGTAAACAACATAGTAAAGAGCAGCATAATTTCTGGTCGGGTTCTGACCGACTCTGTCCGAACAGGCGCTTCACCCTGGTGCGCGTGGTCAACATTGTGAAGCGCGTGGACGGGTACAAGGGCAGCCGCTACCTTCTGGAGCTGGAGCTGAAGGAGGTGGACGGGCAGCTGCTGCATCTCTCGCACTACATCTACACTCTGAATCCCCACAGCCGGCGGCACGGCAGGGAGTCCAGGTTCCGACAGCCAAAACCTGAGCTGCTGCTGTGCAACCCGGTGGGCTTCCGCTGGAATCCTGCCGCCACAGTCCACTTCATAGTGCCAGGTTCGGTGTATATATAGTTACATAGTGACATCCAAAGGCTGCGCTCCTAAAATGGAGAGCTGGAGAGTTTTGAAACCACAGACCTCTTTCTAGTTTCCTTCTGTTTCTGCCTCAGTGAAAAACCAGGCTCGCTGGGTGCTGCAGCTGATCGCTGACATGGAGGAGCTGCACAGAGAAACGGGCGACTCCAACTTCAACCTCATCATCGTCGACTACCAGAGCACCGACATGGACGTGAGAAAGGCTCTGGGGAAGTCCTCGCTGCCTCGGTGGGTGTTTGCTCCGGTGACGTTGGTTTGCGTGCGTGTCCGGCGCGTGCGACTCAACAATGCTTCTTTGATCCCGAAGGTACGAGTACGTGAAGCTAACGGGAAACTTCGAGCGGTCTGCGGGTCTGCAAGCAGGTGTCAACCTGATACATGTGAGTATGACAACACATCTAGCACAAAACAGTTAAGATCAAGGTCTGTGAATGAAAAGTAATGGTCTGTTTTTTTGTTTGTTTTTTCGTGCCTCAGGATAACCACAGCATAGTGTTCCTTTGTGACCTCCACATCCACTTCCCTTTGTCCATCATCCACACCATCCGGAAACACTGCGTGGAGGGGTACATGGCCTTTGCTCCCATAGTGATGAGACTAGACTGTGGGGCCACACCGCTGGATGCCAGAGGTGGGAACAGAAGCGTGTCCACGTTCACAGGGCCACAGCTCCCTTGGGTTCTATTGAGGGCCCTGTGTTGAACATCAAAAAGAAGAAATTTAGACACTGATGTAACAATAGTGAGCTTATCAGTGTTTGAGGAAAGATAAGGAGAATCAGTATAACTAACACCTGACTGGGTCAACATGAAATGCATGTGACTGTGTTGGTGCAGGTTACTGGGAGGTGAATGGCTTTGGCCTGCTGGGAATCTATAAGTCAGACCTAGTGGCAGTGGGAGGAATGAACACCAAGGAGTACAAAGACCGCTGGGGAGGAGAAGACTGGGAGCTCCTCGACAGGTGTGATTCCTACTGTATTCCGATACAAACCTTTGGTTGCTGCTACTGGCGTATGAGAGGCCCACAGGTTCCCCAGTCAGGCTAGTTACATGCTGGTGTCTGAGTCCCTGAGAATGAGGTCTGATCGTTCCACAACAAAGCGGCCTGCGGCAGCGTTCTCCCACACGCTGTGGAGCAGCCCTGTGTGTCAGTAACTGCTTTTTGTTTTGTCCCCGTTTCACTTCTGAATGTGACTGGCTGATTCCTGTTTCTCACAAAGTTGTGTGAATATGGGGACAGTAGAAAATTACCGACCGTGATGAACAGGAAGGCTATAAAAATGAGCAACGAATGCAAAACGAATGTAAAAAGCAAAACCAGCAGCAGAAGCAATGTTAACTGTCCCCAGCAAAGACTGTTTGGGCGTCAAATTCAAATTTACTATTTGTTTGCATCGACGAGGTTTTGACCCACAAATTACAAGTTTTAGCCCATTTTACTGTTTTACTCAACAATAGATGCTTGAGCTGACTGATTGTGGCCTGTTTTATTTAGCCTAATAATGCTAATAAAAAGGTTTGGAAACCACTTCTTTAGAGTTTAACAAAAATGAATAAGTCATGTGTTCTTCGCTGCAGGATCCTCCAGGCCGGACTGGAAGTGGAGAGGATCTACTTGAGGAACTTCTTCCACCACTATCACTCCAAACGCGGCATGTGGAACCGGCGCTTTTCCCCCAGCCACAGGTGACCTTGTCACCTGCTGCTGCGCCGTGACGTTGCCATGGTTACGGCCACGGCGACCAGAGCACTTTAGGGCCGGATCTTGGCTCCTGCTACGTGATCGTGAAACCTGTTGGCTGAAAGGAAAAAAAAAGAGTGGCGCAAAATGCTGACATAGGATTAAATGTCGTCTTGGTAAAAGGGGATCAAGGGGCAGCAGTGAAAGCTTTCGCTAAGGACATAGTGTACTACTGATGTGCGTAGTTCAATTCACTGGATTTACTGTTGACTACTAAAGGGGAACTGTCTCACTAGATAGACATACTTCTCTGCACCCTTTCTTACTGAATGAGCAGAACCGTCGGGTTCCAAGGAGAAGGTGTACATAAATGCACACTCCTGTGGTGTCCACACAAGTGTCTTATTCCATTAGGTTTACAAGCCTTGCACACAGGCCTTAACTGGAGGAAACAAACGAGTTGCTGTGCTTGTGACTAAATCAAATGTTTGACAGTGGAATGTTAATTTGGTAAACAGCCTTATGGGTCATGTAAATTATGGAAATGTTTATATTTATTATCAGTGTTTGGTGATTTGTGTCCAGAAACAATGACATTTTTGGAAATGTACCTCAGTTTGCATGTTCTGCCTTTTGTGCTCATTAATATTTAATGTGCCTTCTGCTGCGATTCAGGTTCTGGGTGCAATTATTGTCACGAAATGCCTTAAACTGGGATAAACATTTGAGTGAGGGATGGAGCAAACTGACAATGACTTAGATTTAGATGGTTAGGTTTGTGTTACGTGTTATCTCAGTGCTGACAGGTGCTTAAACATCAGTGCACTCAAGCAGAGCGTTGTGAGATTTTTTGTCATGATTTCTGCCATTGTCAGGTACCAAACATTATTGACTTGTGCAGAGGCTGTTTTAAAGATCCAGGTTACGATGATGCTAATTTATTTTTTCACCCACTGAATCTAACTACTGTTCAGTTTGAGTCTCTCGGTTAAATCTTTGTTCCACTTTTAACAAATACAGAAGGAAATGAGGGTGAAATGCATTTCTCGTTGTTCTGTTGTTATTTTAAACTAATGGTTGAATTTTCTGTTCATTCACATTCCAGAATGAAATGAACTTGTGCCTTTCAGTGCTACAGTTAAATTTGAACCATTTGTCACTTACATTCTGTAACATGGTGACGTGGCTGATGGTTTTGCCTTGTAACACTGTCAAATGTGTTATGTTTTTTTCTCTCTCTCTTTGCACCAAAGCGTTTGCACTTTTGGTTTGGCCAGAATGCTTAATACCTTCCATTTTCTGTTCTGTTACTTCAAAGATGTACAGTATAGACTGTTTTTATGACACTGCTTTATTGTGTGCCTCATTGAGTCTCTTCTCTCAGGGACAACTCTTTTTCATTCTTTTTTATTTTTTACTTCTGAAATCTTGCTTGCTCGATTTTTAATCCTGTGTATATTTGGCTGCTGTTTAAATGGTGGATGACTCAAGAAGAAATTTTCCAATACAAAGATTTTATCATAAGCTTTTCAAATGTGTCATGTTTTTTAAATTATTATATTAACCCTTTGCCAATTTACGTCTATATGTATGTAATTTTGCAGTTTCCAATATTCCAATTATTGGTATATAATCCACTTTGATGCTTTTGTAACTTGAAGATTATGAAGAAAAATTGACCAGTGTAGAGTGTCAGGCTTGGGGCAGGCGGCGGACCCACATGCACAGCACGGAGGCAGGATTATGATCAAACGGAGGTTTATTCCCAAGGCAAGGTCAGACGGTCCAGGTCATACACAAAATGATCACGGCAAAAGTACAGGCAGGGATAAGGCAAACTCACGGTCAGGTAGTTAGTCCAGGTTCTTTTACAGACAGGATACGCGGAGCAAGGCAAAACAGGAACAGGCACGAGGGACACGGAACACGAAACACGAAAACTCGGGAAACACGGGAAACTAGGAACGCTCAGGAAACACGGAACACTAATGAAACACGAATACAACAATCTGGCGACTGGGGTAGGTAAGAGGTGGAGGTTAAATACAGGTGCTGATTACTGATGGGTAACAGGTGTGGATACTGGGAACCGGAGAGTGACAGGAAGTTAACAAAATAAGACAGGACATGGCGTGACGACAGGAAACAACTAGAAACAAAAACACAGATCATGACAGTACCCCCCCCCCCTATGGCGCCTTCCACGGCGCCCACGGAAGCCCCCCCCCCCAAACCAGGGCGGGCGGAGGGTGGTCCCAGGAGGAGGGACCGAATCCCAACCCCTCAAGGCAAACGAGCAGGGTGGGTGGAGGGAGGACCGGAGGAGGGCCAAAACAAGAGTCCACATGACACGACAAAAGTCCATGACCAGGAAAAACAACAACGACGTCTCGCCGCTCCCTCTTAAGGCAGGTGGAGACGCGGCGAGATCCTGCCTAGCCGCCGCTGAGGCAGAGGGGCACACCCAGTGCCCTTGGGCTGGGCCAGCGTCCACGGGGATCCCCCCCAACGGCGATGTCCTCCTGGCGGACGCTGATCCAGGAGGCTGAGGAGTCGAGGCGGACGGCGCCGCAGGAGGCAGCGCCATCCAAGCAGCAGGATGCGCCGAGGGCGAGGCCACCAGTCCGACAGCCGAGCCAAGGACGAGGCAGGAACCAGCGGCATCCTCCTTGGACCACCGCGACGAGAGACAGGTGTAGGTGCGGCCGGGGCCGGGCCGCCAGGAACCGGTGCAGGTGCGGCCGGGGCCGGGCCGCCAGGAACCGGTGCAGGTGCGGCCGGGGCCGGGCCGCCAGGAACCGGTGCAGGTGCAGCGGGAGCTGCGACGGGAACGACCCCCTCCTGGAGGTCGGCAGGAACTATGACGGGAACGACCCCCTCCTGGAGGTCCGCCGGGACCGCGACGGGCGCGACCCCCTCCTGGAGGTCCGCCGGGACCGCGACGGGCGCGACCCCCTCCTGGAGGTCCGCCGGGACCGCGACGGGCGCGACCCCCTCCTGGAGGTCCGCCGGGACCGCGGCGGACGCACCCCGTCTGGAGGTCCTCGGACCGCGGCGGACAGACGCCCCCTCCTGGGGGTCCGCCGGGACCGCGGCGGACGCGACCCCCTCCTGGGTCCGCCGGACCGCGGCGACGCGACCCCTCCGTCCTCCTTCCGCGTCGACCCCCCTCCTGGAGGTGCGCAGGAACTGCGGCAGGCGCGACCCCTCCTGGAGGTGCGCAGGAACTGCGGCAGGCGCTGCCTCCTCCTGGAGGCTGGTGGGCGCTGCGGCTCCGAGGGTGACAGGGACTGGAACGACCGCTACAGGGCCGACGGGAAGGGGACCAGAGACAGGGGCGCCCTCACCTTGGCCGACGGGAACGGCCGCAACATGGCCGACGGGAACGGCCGCAACATGGCCGACGGGAACGGCCGCAACATGGCCGACGGGAACGGCCGCAACATGGCCGACGGGAACGGCCGCAACATGGCCGACGGGAACTGGAACGGCGTCCCCTCCGGAGCTGGCATGACAGCTTACTGCTGCCGAGCTCGACGGGGGAGACGTCGGGCCTGATTGGGTGGACCTAACAGTTGTCAGACGGACGGTGCCCTCTGACTGGGACAAGGACTGAGCGTGACTGAACTGGGGACAAGGACTGAGCGTGACTGAACTGGGGACAAGGACTGAGCGTGACTGAACTGGGGACAAGGACTGAGCGTGACTGAACTGGGGACTGGGCAGGGCTCGGCTGAACTGGGGACTGGGCAGGGCTCGGCTGAACTGCGGACTGGGCAGGGCTCGGCTGAACTGCGGACTGGGCAGGGCTCGGCTGAACTGCGGACTGGGCAGGGCTCGGCTGAACTGCGGACTGGGCAGGGCTCGGCTGAACTGCGGACTGGGCAGGGCTCGGCTGAACTGCGGACTGGGCAGGGCTCGGCTGAACTGCGGACTGGGCAGGGCTCGGCTGAACTGCGGACTGGGCAGGGCTCGGCTGAACTGCGGACTGGGCAGGGCTCGGCTGAACTGCGGACTGGGCAGGGCTCGGCTGAACTGCGGACTGGGCAGGGCTCGGCTGAACTGCGGACTGGGCAGGGCTCGGCTGAACTGCGGACTGGGCAACACACGGCTGAACTGGGGACTGGGCAACACACGGCTGAACTGGGGACTGGGCAACACACGGCTGAACTGGGGACTGGGCAACACACGGCTGAACTGGGGACTGGGCAACACACGGCTGAACTGGGGACTGGGCAACACACGGCTGAACTGGGGACTGGGCAACACACGGCTGAACTGGGGACTGGGCAACACACGGCTGAACTGGGGACTGGGCAACACACGGCTGAACTGGGGACTGGGCAACACACGGCTGAACTGGGGACTGGGCAACACACGGCTGAACTGGGGACTGGGCAACACACGGCTGAACTGCAGACTGGGCAACACACGGCTGAACTGCGGACTGGGCAACACACGGCTGAACTGCGGGCTGGGCAACACACGGCTGAACTGCGGGCTGGGCAACACGCGGCTGAACTGCGGGCTGGGCAACGCGCGGCTGAACTGCGGGCTGGGCAACGCGCGGCTGAACTGCGGGCTGGGCAACGCGCGGCTGAACTGCGGACTGGGCAACGCGCGGCTGAACTGCGGACTGGGCAACGCGCGGCTGAACTGCGGACTGGGCAACGCGCGGCTGAACTGCGGACTGGGCAACGCGCGGCTGAACTGCGGACTGGGCAACGCGCGGCTGAACTGCGGACTGGGCACGCGCGGCTGAACTGCGGACTGGGCAACGCGCGGCTGAACTGCGGACTGGGCAACGCGCGGCTGAACTGCGGACTGGGCAACGCGCGGCTGAACTGCGGACTGGGCAACGCGCGGCTGAACTGCGGACTGGGCAACGCGCGGCTGAACTGCGGACTGGGCAACGCGCGGCTGAACTGCGGACTGGGCAACGCGCGGCTGAACTGCGGACTGGGCAACGCGCGGCTGAACTGCGGACTGGGCCAACGCGCGGCTGAACTGCGGACTGGGCAACGCGCGGCTGAACTGCGGACTGGGCAACGCGCGGCTGAACTGCGGACTGGGCACGCGCGGCTGAACTGCGGACTGGGCAACGCGGCGGCTGAACTGCGGACTGGGCAACGCGCGGCTGAACTGCGGACTGGGCAACGCGCGGCTGAACTGCGGACTGGGCAACGCGCGGCTGAACTGCGGACTGGGCAACGCGCGGCTGAACTGCGGACTGGGCAACGCGCGGCTGAACTGCGGACTGGGCAACGCGCGGCTGAACTGCGGACTGGGCAACGCGCGGCTGAACTGCGGACTGGGCAACGCGCGGCTGAACTGCGGACTGGGCAACGCGCGGCTGAACTGCGGACTGGGCAACGCGCGGCTGAACTGCGGACTGGGCAACGCGCGGCTGAACTGCGGACTGGGCAACGCGCGGCTGAACTGCGGACTGGGCAACGCGCGGCTGAACTGCGGACTGGGCAACGCGCGGCTGAACTGCGGACTGGGCAACGCGCGGCTGAACTGCGGACTGGGCAACGCGCGGCTGAACTGCGGACTGGGCAACGCGCGGCTGAACTGCGGACCTGGGCAACGCGCGGCTGAACTGCGGACTGGGCAACGCGCGGCTGAACTGCGGACTGGGCAACGCGCGGCCTGCGACTGGGCACCGGGACTGGGCAACGCGCGGCTGAACTGCGGACTGGGGCAACGCGCGGCTGAACCTGCGGACTGGGCAACGCGCGGCTGAACTGCGGACTGGGCAACGCGCGGCTGAACTGCGGACTGGGCAACGCGCGGCTGAACTGCGGACTGGGCAACGCGCGGCTGAACTGCGGACTGGGCAACGCGCGGCTGAACTGCGGACTGGGCAACGCGCGGCTGAACTGCGGACTGGGCAACGCGCGGCTGAACTGCGGACTGGGCAACGCGCGGCTGAACTGCGGACTGGGCAACGCGCGGCTGAACTGCGGACTGGGCAACGCGCGGCTGAACTGCGGACTGGGCAACGCGCGGCTGAACTGCGGACTGGGCAACGCGCGGCTGAACTGCGGACTGGGCAACGCGCGGCTGAACTGCGGACTGGGCAACGCGCGGCTGAACTGCGGACTGGGCAACGCGCGGCTGAACTGCGGACTGGGCAACGCGCGGCTGAACTGCGGACTGGGCAACGCGCGGCTGAACTGCGGACTGGGCAACGCGCGGCTGAACTGCGGACTGGGCAACGCGCGGCTGAACTGCGGACTGGGCAACGCGCGGCTGAACTGCGGACTGGGCAACGCGCGGCTGAACTGCGGACTGGGCAACGCGCGGCTGAACTGCGGACTGGGCAACGCGCGGCTGAACTGCGGACTGGGCAACGCGCGGCTGAACTGCGGACTGGGCAACGCGCGGCTGAACTGCGGACTGGGCAAACGCGCGGCTGAACTGCGGACTGGGCAACGCGCGGCTGAACTGCGGACTGGGCAACGCGCGGCTGAACTGCGGACTGGGCAACGCGCGGCTGAAACTGCGGACTGGGCAACGCGCGGCTGAACTGCGGACTGGGCAACGCGCGGCTGAACTGCGGACTGGGCAACGCGCGGCTGAACTGCGGACTGGGCAACGCGCGGCTGAACTGCGGACTGGGCAATCTGAACTGCGGACTGGGCAAGCGGCTGAACTGCGGACTGGGCAACGCGCGGCTGAACTGCGGACTGGGCAACGCGCGGCTGAACTGCGGACTGGGCAACGCGCGGCTGAACTGCGGACTGGGCAACGGCGCGGCTGAACTGCGGACTGGGCAACGCGCGGCTGAACTGCGGACTGGGCAACGCGCGGCTGAACTGCGGACTGGCAACGCCGGCTGAACTGCGGACTGGGCAACGCGCGGAACTCGGAGGCACGCGCTGAACTGCGGACTGGGCAACGCGCGGCTGAACTGCGGACTGGGCAACGCGCGGCTGAACTGCGGACTGGGCAACGCGCGGCTGAACTGCGGACTGGGCAACGCGCGGCTGAACTGCGGACTGGGCAACGCGCGGCTGAACTGCGGACTGGGCAACGCGCGGCTGAACTGGGACTGGGCAACGCGCGGCTGAAACTGGGGACTGGGCAACGCGCGGCTGAACTGGGGACTGGGCAACGCGCGGCTGAACTGGGGACTGGGCAACGCGCGGCTGAACTGGGGACTGGGCAACGCGCGGCTGAACTGGGACTGGGCAACGCGCGGCTGAACTGGGGACTGGGCAACGCGCGGCTGAAACTGGGGACTGGGCAACGCGCGGCTGAACTGGGGACTGGGCAACGCGCGGCTGAACTGGGGACTGGGCAACGCGCGGCTGAACTGGGGACTGGGCAACGCGCGGCTGAACTGGGGACTGGGCAACGCGCGGCTGAACTGGGGACTGGGCACGCGCGGCTGAACTGGGGACTGGGCAACGCGCGGCTGAACTGGGGACTGGGCAACGCGCGGCTGAACTGGGACTGGGCAACGCGCGGCTGAACTGGGGACTGGGCAACGCGCGCTGAACTGGGGACTGGGCAACGCGCGGCTGAACTGGGGACTGGGCAACGCGCGGCTGAACTGGGGACGGGGCACGCGCGGCTGAACTGGGGACTGGGCAAACGCGCGCTGAACTGGGACTGGGCAAACGCGCGGTACGGGGACTGGGCAACTCGCGGCTGAACTGGGGACTGGGCAACGCGCGGCTTGAACTGGGACTTGGGCAACGCGCGGCTGAACTTGGGACTGGGCAACGCGCGGCTGAACTGGGGACTGGGCAACGCGCGGCTGAACTGGGGACTGGGCAACGCGCGGCTGAACTGGGGACTGGGCAACGCGCGGCTGAACTGGGGACTGGGCAACGCGCGGCTGAACTGGGGACTGGGCAACGCCGGCTGAACTGGGGACTGGGCAACGCGCGGCTGAACTGGGGACTGGGCAACGCGCGGCTGAACTGGGGACTGGGCAACGCGCGGCTGAACTGGGGACTGGGCAACGCGCGGCTGAACTGGGGACTGGGCAACGCGCGGCTGAACTGGGGACTGGGCAACGCGCGGCTGAACTGGGGACTGGGCAACGCGCGGCTGAACTGGGGACTGGGCAACGCGCGGCTGAACTGGGGACTGGGCAACGCGCGGCTGAACTGGGGACTGGGCAACGCGCGGCTGAACTGGGGACTGGGCAACGCGCGGCTGAACTGGGGACTGGGCAACGCGCGGCTGAACTGGGGACTGGGCAACGCGCGGCTGAACTGGGGACTGGGCAACGCGCGGCTGAACTGGGGACTGGGCAACGCGCGGCTGAACTGGGGACTGGGCAACGCGCGGCTGAACTGGGGACTGGGCAACGCGCGGCTGAACTGGGGACTGGGCAACGCGCGGCTGAAACTGGGGACTGGGCAACGCGCGGCTGAACTGGGGGACTGGGCAACGCGCGGCTGAACTGGGGACTGGGCCAACGCGCGGCTGAACCTGGGGACTGGGCAACGCGCGGCTGAACTGGGGACTGGGCAACGCGCGGCTGAACTGGGGACTGGGCAACGCGCGGCTGAACTGGGGACTGGGCAACGCGCGGCTGAACTGGGGACTGGGCAACGCGCGGCTGAAACTGGGGACTGGGCAACGCGCGGCTGAACTGGGGGACTGGGCAACGCGCGGCTGAACTGGGGACTGGGCAACGCGCGGCTGAACTGGGGACTGGGCAACGCGCGGCTGAACTGGGGACTGGGCAACGCGCGGCTGAACTGGGGACTGGCAACGCGCGGCTGAACTGGGGACTGGGCAACGCGCGGCTGAACTGGGGACTGGGCAACGCGCGGCTGAACTGGGGACTGGGCAACGCGCGGCTGAACTGGGGACTGGGCAACGCGCGGCTGAACTGGGGACTGGGCAACGCGCGGCTGAACTGGGGACTGGGCAACGCGCGGCTGAACTGGGGACTGGGCAACGCGCGGCTGAACTGGGGACTGGGCAACGCGCGGCTGAACTGGGGACTGGGCAACGCGCGGCTGAACTGGGGACTGGGCAACGCGCGGCTGAACTGGGGACTGGGCAACGCGCGGCTGAACTGGGGACTGGGCAACGCGCGGCTGAACTGGGGACTGGGCAACGCGCGGACTGAACTGGGGACTGGGCAACGCGCGGCTGAAACTGGGGACTGGGGCAACGCGCGGCTGAACTGGAGACTGGGCAACGCGCGCTGAACTGGAGACTGGGCAGCGCGCGGCTGAACTGGGGACGGGGCAACGCGCGGCTGAACTGGGGACTGGGCAACGCGCGGCTGAACTGGGGACTGGGCAACGCGCGGCTGAAACTGGGGACTGGGCAACGCGCGGCTGAACTGGGGGACGGGCAACGCGGCGCTGAACTGGGGACTGGGCAACGCGCGGCTGAACTGGGGACTGGGCAACGCGCGGCGGAACTGGGGACTGGGCAACGCGCGGCTGAACTGGGGACTGGGCAACGCGCGGCTGAACTGGGGACTGGGCAACCGCGCGGCTGACTGGGGACTGGGCAACGCGCGGCTGAACTGGGGACTGGGCAACGCGCGGCTGAACTGGGGACTGGGCAACGCGCGGCTGAACTGGGGACTGGGCAACGCGCGGCTGAACTGGGGACTGGGCAACGCGCGGCTGAACTGGGGACTGGGCAACGCGCGGCTGAACTGGGGACTGGGCAACGCGCGGCTGAACTGGGGACTGGGCAACGCGCGGCTGAACTGGGGACTGGGCAACGCGCGGCTGAACTGGGGACTGGGCAACGCGCGGCTGAACTGGGGACTGGGCAACGCGCGGCTGAACTGGGGACTGGGCAACGCGCGGCTGAACTGGGGACTGGGCAACGCGCGGCTGAACTGGGGAACTGGGCAACGCGCGGCTGAACTGGGGACTGGGCAACGCGCGGCTGAACTGGGGACTGGGCAACGCGCGGCTGAACTGGGGACTGGGCAACGCGCGGCTGAACTGGGGACTGGGCAACGCGCGGCTGAACTGGGGACTGGGCAACGCGCGGCTGAACTGGGGACTGGGCAACGCGCGGCTGAACTGGGGACTGGGCAACGCGCGGCTGAACTGGGGACTGGGCAACGCGCGGCTGAACTGGGGACTGGGCAACGCGCGGCTGAACTGGGGACTGGGCAACGCGCGGCTTGAACTGGGGACTGGGCAACGCGCGGCTGAACTGGGACTGGGCAACGCGCGGCTGAACTGGGGGACTGGGCAACGCGCGGCTGAACTGGGGACTGGGCAACGCGCGGCTGAAATGGGGACTGGGCAACGCGCGGCTGAACTGGGGACTGGGCAACGCGCGGCTGATGAACTGGGGACTGGGCAACGCGGCCGGCTGAACTGGGGACTGGGCAACGCGCGCGCTGAACTGGGGACTGGGCAACGCGCGGCTGAACTGGGGACTGGGCAACGCGCGGCTGAACTGGGGACTGGGCAACGCGCGGCTGAACTGGGGACTGGGCAACGCGCGGGCTGAACTGGGGACTGGGCAACGCGCGGCTGAACTGGGGACTGGGGCCACGCGCGCGGCTGAACTGGGGACTGGGCAGCGCGCGGCTGAACTGGGGACTGGGCAGCGCGCGGCTGAACTGGGGACTGGGCAGCGCGCGGCTGAACTGGGGACTGGGCAGCGCGCGGCTGAACTGGGGACTGGGCAGCGCGCGGCTGAACTGGGGACTGGGCAGCGCGCGGCTGAACTGGGACTGGGCAGCGCGCGGCTGAACTGGGGACTGGGCAGCGCGCGGCTGAACTGGGGACTGGGCAGCGCGCGGCTGAACTGGGGACTGGGCAGCGCGCGGCTGAACTGGGGACTGGGCAGCGCGCGGCTGAACTGGGGACTGGGCAGCGCGCGGCTGAACTGGAGACTGGGCAGCGCGCGGCTGAACTGGAGACTGGGCAGCGCGCGGCTGAACTGGAGACTGGGCAGCGCGCGGCTGAACTGGAGACTGGGCAGCGCGCGGCTGAACTGGAGACTGGGCAGCGCGCGGCTGTACTGGAGACTGGGCAGCGCGCGGCTGAACTGGAGACTGGGCAGCGCGCGGCTGAACTGGAGACTGGGCAGCGCGCGGCTGAACTGGAGACTGGGCAGCGCGCGGCTGAACTGGAGACTGGGCAGCGCGCGGCTGAACTGGAGACTGGGCAGCGCGCGGCTGAACTGGAGACTGGGCAGCGCGCGGCTGAACTGGAGACTGAACAGCACGCGGCTGAACTGGAGACTGAACAGCACGCGGCTGAACTGGAGACGGGGGACCGCGTGAGTGCAGGAAATCCTCCCAGCGGAACAACCATGGAGCTGGGCAGGTTGGTGCAGACACGACGGTCCGACGGGGCTGGGAGGAGGAAACCGAAACCATCGGCGGTGCGACCGGCGCTGGCGTGGTGCGGAGCGCGTCGCTTAACTCCTCGTACCTCGCGCACAGCCGCTCATAGAGGCGACGAACGCTGGGGCGCTCTAACGCGCTGTCATCGTCCTCCAGCGTCAATATCGCCACCTCCACGGCGCTACGCTGGTTCTCCGGGTTAATCGCCCGTCGGTAATCCTCCGCGAGGATCTTGAAATAATCACGTAGGTCGCTGGGTAGCTCGGCGCAGGTGAATTCCATGCTCCCTCGGGAGAAGATTATTCGCCGTACGAACACAAGGAAAAAAAACAGTCACTGACCTGACCGGAGGCTAAGTGCTGGCTGGGTCCAAGTTTGGCCAGATTGTTCTGTCAGGCTTGGGGCAGGCGGCGCACCCACATGCACAGCACGGAGGCAGGATTATGATCAAACAGAGGTTTATTCCCAAGGCAAGGTCAGACGGTCCAGGTCATACACAAAATGATCACGGCAAAAGTACAGGCAGGGATAAGGCAAACTCACGGTCAGGTAGTTAGTCCAGGTTCTTTTACAGACAGGATACGCGGAGCAAGGCAAAACAGGAACAGGCACGAGGGACACGGAACACGAAAACTCGGGAAACTAGGAACGCTCAGGAAACACGGAACACTAATGAAACACGAATACAACAATCTGGCGACTGGGGTAGGTAAGAGGTGGAGGTTAAATACAGGTGCTGATTACTGATGGGTAACAGGTGTGGATACTGGGAACCGGAGAGTGACAGGAAGTTAACAAAATAAGACAGGACATGGCGTGACGACAGGAAACAACTAGAAACAAAAACACAGATCATGACATAGAGAAACTTTCATTACCAGGACACTGATCAGACACAAAGTCAAGCTCAGGTGTTGTATAACACTTTGGGAAGTAGCTAAATGTCAGTGCACATGTTTTCGTTCATTTTACAATGTTAGAAAACGCATTGTAATTAAACTTAGCATATTGTTAATTCTTCATAACATTAACCTTCAATGTGTGCAGCATACACAAATTACTACACCCCATTGATTAGTGTCATAACAGTAAACACAGCTGAATTAAATTCCATTCAGAGTTGCAGAGTGTTGCAGAGTGAATAAACCCATAATTATCGATTTCATGTGTGAGCACTGCATTCTGAACTTGCCACCTGTTTCTTACTCACTGGTGGATGTTTGTGTCACATACTGCTTAAATCTGCCACTGTTCTTCTGTCAACCCTGGGTTCAGAGGAGTTCACAGCATATTATAGGCGTTAACCACAATAAGAAATATACTGTGTTTACACAGATTTATACCGGCACCCATAAAATCCAATCTTCATTAACTGGCACCCTGAATCACAGCTGCTAGAGTGTTCTAGAACATACAGTCCAGTGCATATATATATTTGATCTTCTGACGTTCATTATGTTCACCATTCCCTCTGTTCTACTGCCTTTATTGCACAAACCAGGATCAGGAGCTTACAGCACATGTAATTTTCCCTGAAAAATGTTCTATTAAATATATAGCACTAACATATTTTATGTGCAATTGTAAAAATAGTGCATTGTATAACATTATTTATTGAATATTATCTTAGTTTTCCTGCAATAGCTAAAATAGGTTACTCACTGCTCGACGACTCCCTTGTTTATTACTGTTTGGACTTGTGTTTGTTTATTTGAGTGTATTACAGTTTATTATTTTAGAAAATGCGTTTAATTTGAATAACATAGAATCAATTCGTTACATAAATTACATGAACAAACTAGGTTACATGTACATGGTGGTAAAAATGTGATGTTCGAAATATGTATCACTGCAGCCCAACATTTTAATTTGCAAATATGCAAACCACATATCAGACATGTGTGTTTTGCATATTTGCATATTAAAATTAAAATTAAAATAAATAACAATATCGCTAAGTACGACTAGACTTTTTCGTAAATGAATTCTAAATTGTTACGTAAAATTTAGAAGAACACACAATACAAATTCGTATTAAGAATTCGTATTAACCTCTGATGTTGAATGAATTGCGAACAAAATGTTATTTCTGCCACGGACCGAATACCATGCGTGAGAAGGCAGGTTTACGGGGTGCTCTGGAGGCAGCACGCACTGACCCCTGAACACTCATTCATTACGGCTTGCCTCGCGCTAGCCGTTGACTTGACTCGCTAACCTGCGCGCGCTAAGCGGTAATTAGTCGATAGTAACGCTACGAGGTGTAACGCGCGTGACTGGCCGTTATATTGGCTGCTGCGTGTTCATGGAACTTCAGCGACACTTACGTGCAGGAACTAGGAACTAACGCCTCGTGTTATGGGAGAGCTACGAAGGTCCGACGGGTGCTTGGCTGTCAACAACAATGTCCGGGTAAAGCGAGCCCGCTGCGGCTTTGACAGCTGTCCGTCGCTACTGTAGCACCGGTGAGGACGACGGCGTTTGCTCCGGGAGTAGCAAGGTCGCGGTTTTTGCTACATAGGTGGTAGCTTTGCAGTGTGCGTGCAAAAACATGGCCGATCAGGTAGAGCTAGAGAGACTCTGACTGCAATGCAGTTAACTTAAGTGGATTTTCTTGCTAGCTTTGGCTCGCCACCATACGGAGCTAATTGGTGGTTGCTAGCGTTTTTATAAACGGCGGCTAAGTAGAAGACTTTGAACAGAGCCAGCAAAGCTCTTCGAGGGCAAACGGGCGGTGAATGTTAGTTTAGCCGAGACAAGCTAGCTTATTAGCTAGTGGGCATGTAAATAAAGGAAAGGCACCTCCACCCTGGCAACAACATGACCACATAGTTAGGAGTCCCACTACTCACTCCTCAATGTGTAGTCAGCTATTATTGAGATCAGCGTGGATTAAAGTCACGTTAAAGACAGTGTCACGAGAAAGGACATTAATCGAGGGTTTGATCATGTTTGTTCACAGATCAACATTAATTTGAATCATGCCTGGGAAACTGAAGGCCAAAATTGTGGCAGGGCGCCACTTGCCTGTGATGGACAGAGCCAGTGATCTTACTGATGCTTTTGTAGAGGTCAGTGAAGGCTCCTGCACTGTTTAACACTTTCAATATAGTTGGTTCATCATCATTATAACATCATTGTAACAAGCCATTTAAAATATTTGCAATGCATCTTTTATATTTCAGGTCAAGTTTGGAAATACCACTTTCAAAACTGATGTCTGTCCCAAATCTCTCAATCCACAGTGGAACTCAGAATGGTTCAAATTTGAGGTAAAATCTCATTATGCTTCTCTTTAGAGATGACAGTCAATAGTGGAAAGGTTGAATGCATCAGATAATGTGGATTAATTGTGTTAAATGTAAAAATTACTATCATCTGGTATGCTCTTTATATTTTCTCCGCCTTGTTCTATTTCCCTGTCCTTTTCCTCATCTAGGTTGATGATGAAGACTTGCAGGATGAACCATTGCAGATCACAGTCTTGGACCACGACACCTACAGTGCTAATGATGCCATAGGGAAAGTTTACATTGACATTGACCCTTTGCTGTACAGTGAGGCCGCCTCTGTCATCTCTGGCTGGTTTCCCATCTATGATACTATTCATGGTATAGGAACGACCTATCTGTTAATGATCCTAATTGTTTTTACAGTAGACAGAGTATTTTCCTCTTATTATTTTTTAGGTATCCGAGGTGAAATCAACATTCTTGTCAAAGTGGAGCTGTTCAATGATTTAAACCGTTTCAGACAGTCCTCCTGTGGAGTCAAGTTTTTCTGCAGTATGTCTGGATTAATAGTAATCTATTGATAATAATTTCTTTGACCTATATTGCTTTTATATATGTAGTTTTTATTGAAATGTGTTTTGCAGCAACAGCCATTCCACGGTGCTACCGGGCAGCAATGGTGCATGGGTTTGTGGAGGAACTTGTGGTAAATGAAGATCCAGAGTACCAGTGGATTGACCGTATTAGAACACCGCGTGCCTCCAATGAGGCACGCCAGAGGCTCATCTCTCTTATGTCTGGTAAGAAAGTTTGCAGAGGCCCTTTTTATGTGGAAAAAAAGACATTTGATTGTCCTTCTCTTTTGTTAATGTCATGATGTGCTACCCGTGGTTAGGGGAGCTACAGAGGAAAATTGGGCTCAAAGTACTGGAGATGGGCGGAAATGCAGTAGTTGGTTACTTGCAATGCTTCGATCTGGAGGGGGAGTCGGGCCTGGTGGTACGCGCCATAGGTACCGCCTGCACACTGGATAAACTAAGCTCTGGAAGCGCCCCCAACACCAACACACATATACACCCTAACACAGCTCCTGCTTCCAATGCCTGCAATTCCCCTTCTAAGGATGGAAAGGAGTGAGTATGAACCAGCAACACAAGCATGGCCCCTCCGCCTTCATATGTGCAAGTTTCACGGCTAATCCACTTTGTGAGAATGGATAAAAAGTGTTTGGTGTGTGCATGAGAGGGAGTGTGTGTGTATAGAAACTGGACTGTTTTGGTCTTTGTGTAGTCTAGTAGTTACTCCTGTGTGTGTCTCAGTATCTGTTATTGCCCTTTGTGGTCTGTGTGTCCACTGTGTTGCCTGTATTGCATCATGACACTAACAACACATGATATATCCTGAGACACACACACGTATAGCGCACACACACAAACACCCCCCCCCCACCTCCCTCGTCTGCTCTGTTACATGGATCTTCTATGACTTTCTCCTCGCTTCTGCATGTTCGTTTTGTGACTTTTGTCGAATATCTAGCATACCTTTTGCTTAACCTCAATGCTATTTTTTTTCTCTGTTGCCCTCCCTATTTTCTAAATGATCGGTAGTTTGGAATTTCCTGAACTTACTTTAAACATAATGGCAATCTCTTATTTGTTTATCCACCATACCGTATCTATGTACCTGTACGCATAGGTTTAACCATTACATATTTTCTGTTTGAATGCACTTGAGAATTAGCTTGAAGTAAAGCCATCATTTACAAAACCATACTGTATATAATGGGTTGGAAGAAGACAAGTACTGTAAGATTTATTCTCATTCTGTGATCCTCAAGTTGTCTCTTTTGTGACTGCAGTCTCCTCCGTTCTTTTGATCATAGGAGTTTTTTGTGTGACTGCCAGGCTCAGTGTATAATAATATATCATTTATTTTTCCCTGTGTCATGTCACTGTACATTTTTTCTCTGTTAGGTTTCCTATTTAACGGTTTATCCTATTCATTATATTACTAGGTTTTGTAGCAACATACTTAAGCAGTTAGAAACAGACTATTAGACATAATTTAAATCTTACAAATCCCCCTGCTTTAACATTATAAACATTTTAATACTACTGTGTTTTTTGTGTAAACATTACCAGATCTCCAATCCAGTAAATTTACCTCTGTCTTACTAATGTTTCACATGTCTGCTGCATATGCTTTTGTGGCACTGACCTCTTGAGCAGACAGCTTTGCATGAGGTTCCTGCTGCTTTTACATAGCTTTAAATGTTGTAATGGGTAAAGAGAAGGGGTAAAAGAAAAACCTCTCTGTGCTTTTCTTTTGCTTTAGTCTCCCTTTCACATTTTGCTATGTTGTGGTGTTGGTTGTTGTGTGCATCTTTCTTTCTCCCTTGCGGATTGGGACCATTCTGACTGCTTGTGTCCAAATCGGTCCTCTGCCGTCCTTTCTCTCTTTGTGCTGACTGACCTAGGTCTCCCCTTGCCCATGGATGCCGCTCCACGCACAACAGTCCGGTGCATTCGGCCTGCAGCTCCCAGAGACTATCCCAGAACTTCTCTGTCTCTGTTCCCACACTCATCTTCACTGGTATGCAGGGGCAGGGAAGGAAGTAGCTAAAGAGTGAAATTTCGACATGCAGTAGGTGATCATGTTTACATGCCAGGTCAATTAATATATATTTGTCTGGCGGCTCAAGAGCCATGCAGCAGCAGTAAAGGCATATCATAGACTAGAAAGAAGGCAGAGTCCTACACATGGATCAGGGAAGATCCAGGCCTTGAAGCTGTACTTTCCTTAGATCCCTCTCTCTCTCTCTCTCTTTCCACCAGCAGCTTCAATCTGCGTTTTTATTGGCTCTTTGTTACGAATTTAAGGTGTGACTTCAGCCAAGAAAAAAGGCTTCTAATCTTTCGACACTTACCTGACCTTTGCTCCACTCCACTGGGACACATGCTTCAGCTTGTCATCCTCTGTTAAATTCAGCCTTCTTGTGTGTTGCCTTATTGCTTTCTTCAGTTCAGTGTGTCTATGTGTGTGTTTTGTTGTGTTTGTCTCACTTTTGCTTTCCACGCTTGCCTTTTTGTTTTCCGGCCATCTGTAGCACCTCAAACATGCCTCAACCAAAACACGAAAATCACACAGTTAATAACTGAATGGTGGTCCATCTCACATGTACACACACACAAACACACACTTAGAGGGTGATGAGGTGGTGACTGGAATGTACTTGTTTGTGTGTGTGTGTCATGTTCTCCTGGCAGGCCAGTATTTGGTGAGGATCTGCCCTTGTCCTCTGGCCCACCTACCCCCTTCAGAGCCCTTCCCACCTCCTCCTCCTCTCCTCCCCCCTTCTCTCCCTGCAAGCCATGCAGCCGCCAGTCCTCATCATCAGACACAGACCTCAGTTTGACGCCCAAGACGGGTAAGACCACTTGCCCCGGCCCCCTCCTTTCTCATTCCTCTCCTCCTACACCTCATTGTGGTGCTACTATGGTGTGTTTATGTTTGTTTTTCAATTTATTTTGCCTTTATTCTTTTGGTTGATTTGAATGATTTTATTGTCAATTATACCTCCATTGTTACCTTTTCCCCAGTGACCTGATGTGTTTTCATGTTTTTTTAGTACTGACTAGTATGAAGACGCACCAGATCTCTGCATTAGTTCTGTTCCTTGTTGGTTTGGTCTTTAATCGAAGCACTGTGTCTCAAAAGGGGCTGTCACTGTGCTAAGGTCACCTCTTATTATTAATAGTCATATTTAGCCAATAAAGAAAATGTATCTTTGGACATTCGCTACTCGACAGAAAAACTAGTTTAGCATTTATGTACAATACAGGATAAAATCCACTCACAGCACCGTCTTACCAGAGCTCCCCTCCCAAAACCTCCAGAGAACCCTACCCTTTCTTATTGCCACTTTAGTTTTCTTCTTCTTGTTTCATCTCACATACTCTATTTTCCTTCCCCCTCTCTTTGCTTCTCTCTACATCATGTTTTTTTGTTTATTTTAGGTTACCTCCTTTGCGTCTGGGATACATTAACATTTATTCTCCCTGCTTGAGATGACTCAGTTTACAGCACATATCAAGTAATAATTCAACATGAGCAGTATTGATTTCCTAAATTCAAACTGCAGACAATAGTACCCGATAAAGCCAAGCTTGTTGGAATTATTTACTATTAGATGACTATTATGTGAAATGGGCAATGCTGTAACATGGCTGCTGATCATGTTTGATTTGTGATTCTTTTAAATAAGGTTATTAATAGACCTGATAATTGTCTGCTATTTTTAGATCTGTGCATCTCTACTTTGTGCATCATTTCTCTGTGTTTGTGTCCACTTTTAATTTATTGTGTCCACTTTCTAGTTTTCTGTGCTATTGTCCACTCTTCTTGTTACTCTTGCCCTAGCCATTCTCAATATATCTGTTTTTTCTCTGCACCCTTCATCTGTTTCTCTGCTGGATAGAGGAACCCCGGCCAGTGAGACGCAGGTCTGGGATCTTCCTCTGCCCCAGCTCCCCCATCCTCTCCACAGAAACTTTGTCCCTTCCTGGTTCTGGCTCAGTGGGCTTTGGTCACAGCTCTGCCCCCAGAGCCACCACCCCGCCCCCTCCCTCCTCCATCCATTTAGACTCTGCCTTGCTGAGAAAGAGTGTGTCCTTCACAGAGAACCTGCTACTGGCAGCCTCCGGTATAGTAGGACTTCTGTGTGTCATCAAGTAACAGAACCTGAAATCAGTGACAGGCAGGGTTGTCCACTCTTACTTCACTGAAAAAATAACTCAACATGCATGGTTCAACGAGCCAGAGTCCCTTTATGAAATTGTAAGTGACAACTCTGAGCTCCACTTTGGATTCTCCCGTCCCAGCTTGTGATGTGTGGTTTGTCAGGTATACTCTGAGAGAAATTCAAGGGTAGGCTTGTTTTACGATGAGGATGGAGCCACAGTGTCCTAAAGCTAAGGTGCCGCTGACAGTTTTAGCTTAATACATAGACACAAATACTAATGTTTAACTATAAGTTTTACTTGATAGTCCAATGAATTATGCATGGAGGAGAGAAACTAAACCCAGACTGTCATCTGTGATTAGGAATGGGAAGTGGCGGCAGTGCTGGGAAGGAGGCGGGACCTCTGAAGACCCTGCTACGACAACAGACTCAGACGGCGCTTGAACAAAGGGTACAGTGACTTGCTCACGCACCCTTTTATGGGCTCACACCAATCAGAAAATGCAGGACCAAAATCCGCCACAACATGCAGTCAGAATGTTTTATTGCAGTGAAATTTCACATGGCATCTCAGTATAGGCTGAAACTGAAGGAAACATACACATAATCTGTAACAGAGGTCAAAAGTAAGAAGCTAGCTCGGTATTGTTGTTTCAGTAGCAGGATCTTGTATTGTAGTTTCTAAAGGTATTTTTAAAATTAATTTGCTGGCAATCAATATTACCCTGATGTCTGCTAACAGGCCATGCTCTTTTTAACTACTTTATACTGGTGTTTGATAGAGAGTAGGTATGTGTAAGAGCAAGTAATGTTCCCTTTCTCTGTCCCCTTGACCACTATGCTATTCAGGGAGCGTCCTCCTCTGGGTTATTGTTAAACGCCAGGGTATGTCCCATCAGTGTGACATTCTCCCTCTCTCTACCTTTCCCTCTAACCCTGAACCGCTGATGACTACCACCCAGTCTGAATCAACTCCTAACCTGTCCTGCCTCTGCTGTTTGTAGATCTGAGGGGAGCAGGCAGGGCTATGCAACATGGCAGTGGTCATTGCACGACTTTGCGATTGCTTGGCACCTACTGCACTCTAAACGATTCACAGACACGTTTGGTGGAGGGCTGGGGGCTAGGAGTTGCCTTCACCTTACATTTAAAGGGGTGTTTACTGTGTGTTTGTGCCTTTTGGATACTTGCGTTAAATATATTCCTTCTTTCTAAGTTATTTTCCTCAGCCTGATTTTTGTTTTTTGTTTCAACAATGGGAATGAGCACGC
Source organism: Betta splendens (assembly GCF_900634795.4). Lineage (NCBI taxonomy): Eukaryota > Metazoa > Chordata > Actinopteri > Anabantiformes > Osphronemidae > Betta > Betta splendens. The sequence continues at coordinate 10,772,380 of NC_040886.2, read as the reverse complement.
TCACCTCATCGTCTCATATATTTCATCTTGCTCTGACAAACTGTCAGTTAAATTAGTACTTTTTCCTCTCTGGAACACTGGACAGGAAAGAAACTAGTGTTGGTCCCACCTGAGTTTTTACCATTAAAGTAATTTATCACACATACAGTGGTTCCTGAAAGTTTGTGAATCTGTATAGAATTACCTCTGAAATTTAGTCTCCATTTCTGCATAAATTTCCAATCCAATCGAAAAAAACCTGGCCCTCAGTGGATGCCCATGATATGTTTTATTTCCTTGGCCATGGTGTAATCTTAATTGACTCTCGTCAAATGTTTCAAAATAGTATTTAATAGTAACCAGTCAATCTGATAGTAGACTGGTACTGTCCTAATTGGCCCATGGTCATTCCTTTGCCTAAAACACCTGATTTTACTAATTTTACCTTATTAATAACATTTGGTCTTGTTTTAAATCCTATTTATGCAGAAATGGAGACTTTCAATAGGGTTCACAACCTGTACATGTACCTGCATGTTCAGATACCACAATGTCACTCAGGCACTTCAACTTGGAGATTGAAGATAATCGTTATTGCTCTATTTGAGTGACTTCATAGATTTGTTTCACACTATTATGGGACAGCTTGACCGTAAGCGGAAGAGGGAAAACAAAACCTAGTGTATTATCACACCTATAACTTAATCATGCATTTGTGTATATTTTTTTAAGTATTGACTAAGCCACTTAGTTATTCATCTAGAATATCTAGTTTTTAATAAAAAAAAAAATTAATTGTTTCTCAATCACTTGAGTCCTGTTTGAAAAGAGCGATGCAAATATAGGTTGATATGTTGGATTGGGTAAAGGTAAACCTTGCATGGGGCACACCATCACAGCCAGTCCTTGATGCATGTTGACTCTTCTCCTCTTGTCACCCAAGTCTGCACATAATTGTTGAGATACAATACACAGTGTTTAGTACTTTGGACAAACAGCTGAATTTACGAATTCAACTTTTGCCAACTTTTTATGAAAAAAGAGTGAATGAAAGACATAAGTCCTTAAAGATATTGCCACTTCAGATGGAGCAAAGTGCAGTGATGTATGATTAGCAAATACCCAATGTAATAGTAATGAGGGGGTTTCCCTTAGTGTAAGTGATCCAGCTGTTTTCTGTCTGCAGGAGTTCCCCTTCTTCACCTTGACATCCTTCCCTGCTGGATTCTTGGTTCATGTCGGTGGAGTGGTCAGCGCTCGCTCCGTCAAACTACTGGACCGCATACACAATCCCGGTGAGTTCCTTGCGGACAAGGACAAAGTCTAGTCAAGGTCCGTTGTCCTGTAAAACGCTATGAGTGAGCTCCACCATTGACGTACTGTATTGTGTGAGTGTCAGGCCTTGTTGCAAATGGTTGTTAGCTAGTGCTGCCCATCATCCTTGTGTAGAGAAATTATGTTTCTTGAGCAGGTTAAAGTTGTTCCTGTGCTTAATAGAGATGCTGCTTTTTAATGAAAGTACAATTAGAATAGGCTGGTTCAAGCCTTTCGCCTTGTTAATATTGCTGGACGTGTAATTTGCAGTGTGTTCTGGTCATGTGATGGCAGTTTGTGTGTGCGCGCGCATATGTGTGTGTGCTCTGATGGCAGTGGTGGTTTCCCTAGGATGTGAGTGGTGCATGGCTCTAGTCCATTGCCTGCTGCTTGTGTTGTGTGGTGGGTGTTGTTGGCTTCAGGAGGTGCTGTGATGAGGTATTGGTGGTGTTTCCTAACCTCTGCTATGCTGCCTGGAGTGTTCACAAAGGCCTCTTATCTGTGCTGAAGTTAAAATTAGATTTTTATGGATTACAATCAGAAGGTGTTGAAGGGTTCTCCCAGAAGGGAGTGTTGATGAATGGTGACTGGGTTAAGATAGAAGCAGGGTTGTTTTCAGAGGTGGACAGGGCAGCACTTATAAGCTACCTAAAATATTTTAACAAGTTACAGAAAGATGATAATTAATGCTTTACCAAAACCTACGTGTTGCTGCCTTTGGTCCACCCTGAAGAGAACCCTGTTCATTGCCGTACTTGGACTGCAGTTTATCAACTACAGAGCAGTGTGAGGTGCCCTGTAGACTTCTTGACTATGAGTCACCATAGATTTTATTTGCCTTAGGTGTTTGCAGTGCATATAATGGTATACCCACGACTGAGTGTCTGGCGTAGGAGGTAGTTTTGTCATTATTCAGTTACCAATAATCAATTGTAAATAACAGTAATTCAAAATATCACATAATAAATATTTACACACCTTTCAAGCACTAGACCTCAACTATGCACAGAATTAGGTTTAGTGTAGTGATCTGAATGTAAATTTGTTCAGTTGAAAAATCCACAGGGCACCTTTTTGAATTCAAAGTCCATACTGCCACAGTTAGACTGCTACTGCATGCCTCATTTTGTATTCAATAGCTTCTTTTTTCTTGTAGTCTGTAGCTCTTTCTTATCTCTATACTCCTCCCTTCCTGGTCAGTCTTCTTTTCAGATTTTTTTAGTAGGCCTGAAACAGTTTGTCTTCACATGGTGACTGTGAAGTGTGCTTTCTGTCTTTGCATAGTGACTGTGGTGTGCTACTGTTGTGCTGTGCTTGTTTGTTAGACTGTCTCTTCTTTTCTTCTTCTCTCTTTTCTGTACTAACGGTGTGTTCTGGCCCAGCCTTGGGTAACACGCGCTCATACAAACTGCTAGACTGGAATAGTGTCACTGCAGGTATTTTCCCCCTTTTACTGCTCTTACCCACAGGAGTGATGGCAGCTCAGCGAAGTAGAACCTGAACCTCGATTTGTATCCTGATATTTAACTGACATTGACCAGCTAACCTGGTCACAAACACACTTTATATTAGCCTGATGATTTCCTTGAGCTGCCATCCTCCTTTCTCTATTCTCTGTGAGTGTATGCTGATCTAAGTTGAGCATGTGCTGTGTCCCCACCCCACCCCATCCAGACTGGCCTGGCTGTCCCCCACCCAGCTCATCCTGCTGCATACAAGAGCTGCAGCTCCTTCCTAATGTCGTCCCAACGCTGTTTTTAATGCTTCCTTAATCAGCATTGTGGTCAAACCTGTCTAGACCAAAGGAGGTTTAGGAGGTTTATTCTGTGACAAAGAGCCACTGACTAGGCATGTGCATCCTTAACTCCATGGGCCGTATTCATACTGAGAGAGAGAAAGGAGGTAGTGATGGATGAATGGGTGGAAAGCAGGTCGACTGGATTGGTGGCAGTGGAGAAAAATTGGGATGTATGATTCGAATGGAAGGCAAAGAATGATGATGGGGAATGGACGATACTCAATTATTCTCTAACCTAAAAATTAGACTAGATTTGATGTCCTCTGGTGAATGAATATGGCCCTTATCTGCCCATGAGCGTGCACATTGTCATGAGTGTGCACGTTAGTGAGCCTGTGCCTGTGCGACATGCTGCTTTTGGTTTAAAGGAACCCACCTCATGGGCCTGATGCCTGACTCACTCATTATTCTTCATCTCTTCAGTTGATATTTTATCCTACCCCCACCCATTCATCCCTTCCCTATCTCACCAAGCAGCTGAGTGTCTCTCGCTCCGTCAGCATGTGGCCCTCCCAGGGAGTCATGTGGTCTCCATCATCAGTTCGATCACGCAGAACTAGTAAAATGGTGCAATTAAACTCGCAACTGGCAATGATCGGGCTCTTCCATCAATGGCAATAAAACAGAGGGGGTATCTAGGAAGCAGGGATTTAGCTTCAGTCATTTGTCATCTTAATCAGAAATACCTTTTTGCTTTTAGGCTCCCACAGAAAGTCAGCAAGATTTATTTTTTAATCCTGCACCATCACAGCCAAACCTAGTGGCTGGTGGTTGTATTATTCACCTGTGTTTATTCATGTTAGTTCATAAAAAGAAAAATGACAGACAAAATAGGTTAACAGTGTATACCTGAAGTACCTTAGATTACTAATACAACTAACTACACTATCTTTACTTTCCTCATCAACACTCATTAATCATTCTGATCATGATGTTGCATTGTTTACAGAATGAAAGTTGGTTGACTTGCTTTGATACACCATCTAATACATATTCATCAGAAAATACAAATCTTTCTGTTTGTTGTCTGTTTATTTTCTGGTAAATCAAAGCGGTCAAATTGGATACAAACATCAGTTGTTTTACCCATGTCAATCTTTTTCAAAATCAATGTTAACAGATGTTAACGCAGCTGCTCACTAAGCTGCTAATAGATCATGTGAAATGTTTAGTGAAAGCTGTTTTATTTCTTGCAGATGAGCCAGAGACTCGCGATGCCTGGTGGGAGGAGATTCGCCAGGAGATCAAATCTCATGCCAAAGCTCTCGGTTGCCATGCTGTTGTAGGGTACAGCGAGAGCACCAGCATCTGGTGTGTAGTCAGACATACAGTACAGTAGTGTACCGTTCTGCCCTTTGTTAGAAATCAATCTTATTTTATCTTTTTTGTCTCTGTCCGTCCTGGTTTGATCTTTTCCTTTCCTTGCCTATCATTTAATCTTCCAAATCAGCGAGGAGGTGTGTATCCTGTCTGCATCCGGCACAGCTGCTATCCTGAATCCTCGGTACATGCGTGAAGGCTGCCTTGACATCGGAAGCACTGATCACAGGTTGTTTTGTGTGTGATACAGATATTGGGCGATTTCAGTGTTGATTTTTGTATGTACAGTTTGTCAGTACAGCTTAGATTGTGTTACGAAGGCTGATACCAGATGGTATGTGTTGCTTCCAAGGTTTGAGGAGCCGTCTCCCCCAAGCTGTGGCTTCTGTCACATCCCATACGACGAGTTCAACATGCCATTTCCTGCTCAGCTCACCTACTGTTACCACTGCAGACGACAAAAGGTTCTAGATTTATTACACTAAGACATGTTAAAGAATGTCAACACTGATCGGTAAAAATCCCTTTTAAAGCTTGCTATGTTTGTTTTTCCTGACAAGGTTCCTGATGTGTTATTTACAACAATCGACCTACCCCCAGAAGCGTCTGTCACAGGAAAGGGTTGCCTTATCCAAGCAAGGTAAGAGCCCCTCATGGTTAAATGACTCTTGATCCATCCAAAGTGTTGATGAACGCATGATTAAAATATGCATGATTTATCCAGACTGGATAACGTCTTTCAATCTGCTTACTTGTGTGCTAGGCTGTGTCGTCTAAAGAAAAAGGCCCAGGGCGAGGTGAATGCCACGGCTATCTCCAACCTGTTGCCTTTCATGGAGTACGAGCTGCACACTCAGCTAATGAACAAGCTGAAGCTGCGGAGCATGAATGCTCTGTTCTGTCTACACATACAGATCAGTGTTGGCGAGAACATGCTCCTGGGTCTGGCTGTAGGTTACATTTTCTAATCATGATTTGTTTTTACATTGTATATGTAACAGGCTGTCATTCCCGGGTTTTCTGAAGCATGTGTGGGTGTGTTTAGTCTGCTACAGGAGTGTATTTGACAGCCCTGCCCGCACCAGGGGGGATTCAGATTGCTGGAAAGACACCCGGGGACCTTAGCAATGAGCACCACATTCTCACCATCCAGAAAAGGATCAATGACACCATAGCGAAGAACAAAGAGCTCTACCAAATAAACCCCCCGGTGAGACATGGCCATATGTATGTGGCCAATAAATCTATGATGCACACATTTATGATTATGTCTGCAAGCGTCGATTAATATCTTTACTTTGGGCTATTAGTTAGGACTGTGTGTCAAGTAAATGAATGCTCACCAATTTCATGGTGAATTGTTGTGGGTATAATTTTTTGTTCTCTAGTGTTTCACACATCATGTATCAGTTTTTTATTGTGAATAATGATAAACTTTTGCCTCTTGTCTCTCTTTGGTCATTAAAGAAATTATTTGTCCTGGACCCTGAGGTATTCGGCGTTATAAACATGGTACTGAGCGAAATTTTTAGCTGTGAGATACAGCAAAGCATGACAAATATTTCACTCTATTAATCACACTACGCCACTTGTACTTTAACTTTATAACGGCTCTTAATTGGGGACAACTGGGAGCAGGACGATGTGGAACCGACTGCAGAGTCACTTCTAAAGCGCAAACCACTTTAGACCCATTGCGTCTGTGTTAATGACCTTCTGTCCTGCCCATTCACAACCTCACCTGAACATTTTTATGGTTTGTGTGCGTGCGCGTGTGTGTGTGTTTGTCTGTCTGTCTGTCTGTGTGTTTTGTGTCACTTCTTACTCAACCCATTTTCAATCTCACGTTAACACCAGCCATGTGTGTATGCAATAGCGCAGCTGACTGGGTACTCGAGTGACTGCGAGCATGTGTAGTGTTAGTTTAGTCTTTCTGCTAGCTCTACAGCCTGAACAGATGCTCATTGTGTGCTGCTGCAGTGGCCTGGTGTTCACCATGGCATCTCGCCAGCTCAGGTCTCATGTCCTTTTATTTGCAGGAGCTGACAGAGGAAACGGTGGGTTCTCCAATCCCTGAGCCGAGGCAACGACATCGACTTCTTCGCTCGCACTCAGAGAGCTCAGATGAACTGTCAGAACTGGATCTCTCCCATGGCAAGAAGGATGCCTTTGTGCTGGAGGTGTGTGTCTAGAAGACTGAATATAATGTTAATAAAACTTTATTTTGGCGTAAATATATGCTTGCATTTTTTTATAGATTGATGACACTGATGCTCTAGAGGACATCCACTCTCTCCTCACCGATGCCTCTCCTCCCACAGGTGCTAAGTTGTCTCTTGATTTGGTTTTATGTAAATATTATTACTTCTGTGTTCTGTTATCGATGTTTCTTTACCACTTCCAGGATTTTACAGCTGCAATACTGAGATCATGCCTGGGATTTTTAACTGGACTTCCGGAGTGCAGGTAAAACTTTCTTATTCACTATGTTTTAGTTCGTATAGTATTACAGATTAAAACCATATCTTGTTTTTTCAGAATTTATATATATTAGGTACATTTCAGTGAATTTTATGTAATCAAACCTATGATCTGAACATAACATCTGAACATTGTGGAATTTGTGGATTCTGTTTTACAGATGTTTACATCTGTGAGGGTCTTGAGGTTGAGTAATGCTAATCTCACTAACCAAGGGTTGAACAAGACTTTCACAGACCTTTGTGAAAATCTTTTAAAGGTAAGACATTTTTACGTGTTTGTACTGAGCATGCTGACTTTTCTGTGCTTGTTTTGGTTCTGACAGTCTGATTTATGTGTTTCAGAGTTTTTACTTCAAGTTGCGCTCTATGATTCCCTGTTGTCTCTGTCATCTCAAGTTCACTGTAGCAGTGCCAGAAGAAGAACTCATACAGGTGTGAAACCTCAGGCCATCAGTGATTTGGGAACTAGGTTATAAAACATACCTGTTATTATTTTCTCTGTCTGCTTTCTAGGTCACCGTGACAGCCGTTGCCATGACATTTGACAAGGACCAGAGTCAAGAGAAGCTGACAGAAAAGCCCACCACCAAGGGTTTGCCTAATTAAAGTCTTTGTTGGAAAAAAGGCAGCTAACCCTCAAACATTAAGCTACTTTACTGCTCTTTAGAAATAAAACCCCTTTTCAGTAGTAGTTACATAGAAAAGGGAATATTGTGTATGTTAGAATTAAAGCATCCTGGTGTTCATTTTCAGGATCCACTGAGACTGAAGAGCAGCTGCAGTTTCCGTTGGAGCTTAGCACAGACTTGTCCACCAACATGCAGACATCAAACAAAATCTCAGGTATCTTTTAAATATATCTACTGTAGTTACTCCTGACTTCCACCTGCACCTTGCCTCACTAACAGACCATAACCATGTCCTCCACTAACACCTTAGGTACAGTCTCTTTACTCACTCCAGCTGCAAAACTCTACCAAAATCAACTGATTATGGTTCATTCAGCAGGTAAACAAACAGTGATGTGATGTAGTCAAGTTAGTCCTGTTTAGTTTAGTTTAGTTTAGTTTAGTTTAGTTTAGTTTAGTTTAGTTTAGTTTAGTTTAGTTTAGTTTAGTTTAGTTTAGTTTAGTTTAGTTGATAATCCTAAAGCACTGTGTCCTGCCCCTCGTCTATTAAATGAACACTGTAACAGGAACAGACTAAACAATACACTATATTTTTGATGATGGTTAATGGTATGGCCTTTTGTGACTCGGAGGTTGACCCAGAGCCCGGTCTTGGGTGCAGATCTAGACTCTAATGTTTCAATGTGTATGTCGCAGGTGTCCCAGAGAGCACCACTGTCTCACCTAGAGGTAAGCCGGTTCCTCCTCCTCCATCTCCTCCTCCACCTCCCTGCTACCAAAAACTATTACACTACTCTGTTTTGACCTTTCATTCTTTTTTTCTGACAAAGTTATCCTGCACTGCTCCCAAACCTCATCCACTTTTCTTTTCTTTCTGTTCGTTTTTCCGTGTCCCGTTGTGTTGTTGTTATTTCTCTTGTTGTTGTGTTTTTGTATGCTCGGGTGTACGGTTGGGTGTGTGCGTTTGTGTGGATGTGTGTGTGTTCTCTCCAGCTGCCTCCGTTGATTACGGTTCCTTTGCAGACAGATGCAGCACCTGGCTAGAGCTGCTTAAGATGAAAGCTCACACCATAAGACGAGGATCAGTTAAGACAAGTAGGAGGACACAGTCTCTAGCACACCCTGGTGATCATACCCACAAATACAGAACACAGTTTCACCAAGAATTCACAGACTCGTACACACGCTTGCATACGCTCACACACCCCTCCATGCATGCCACTGGGGGGCGGAGCACTGTAAATCCAGCACCAGCTTCTTTTTTCCTTTTTATTTTTAGCTAGAGTGTGAAAGTTGAAGCCCCGCCCCTCAGAGGATCCACAATCACTGGCTTGGCTTTAAAATGCCTGCACCCATTATAACAGCAAAGAAAAGTGAAGTCGTTTTTGTGCAACCTTTTGCTCGTATGATGAAAGTTGGTGATAGATGGTAGAGAAGCTTTGATTTTACTGCACTTTGATTACACCGTTCACTCAAGCTTGGAAAATACTACGTGATTTAAAGAAAAATGCTGAAATACCTGTGTCTGAATGTCTGAATCCTGAGTTTGAACACGGTGTTTCTGAAGCAACTTCAGTTCTGTGAACTACCACATAATGTGTGGCTCTGAAGGTTTTTGGTTTGATGGATGTAAGCCACAGCGGGTGAACTTGCTGTAAGACGATCAAGCATCTTTCACACTCCGGCTCATGTACATGTGACCAGCTGAGGTCATAGCTGTCTGTCTGTCTCCATTTCTCAAGCCTCTCTTTCAAATGCAAAGAAATCTAAATATTTTCTCATGTACTGTACTGTACTGTACTGTACTTCAAATAATGTATCCACACATGAACACAGCTGTTCCTAGGTCTGTCCATCTGTCTGCAGACACTCTGTGACTATCTTGTCTTTTTGCTTTAACTGCATGAAATGCATGGCAGCGCACGCTTTTTAAGTAATTGTCTTTGCACCTGACATCCACACGACTGCATGTGAGGTCACACATGTACAGTATGTGACGCAGACAAACACTTTACCCACACATACTGTAAATGCACACATACAGTATGTCACTCCTGCTGTACAAATGCTAACAGGATTGTTAGTTGTTTTGCACTCAAAATTCACTTTTTCTGCTTTATAGTTCATATCTGCTCTTTATTTTTGTACTATTGTTCAGTGTTTTTGTGGTATCTCCATTCCCTGTTGTTTTCTCTCCCTCCTTCGTCGCCTTTTCATATCTCCCTCCTCTGGACCCCTGCTTGCTCTCTATCTGTCTGAACCTGCAGTCTCATCTTTGGACCGCAGCAGTCCGCTGCCTGAGGGGCGTTCGCGCTCATTGCGCTCCAACCGCTCATTTGGTGGCAGTTCGGTGCCAGTGGTGAAGATGACTCCAGTTTCCTTCCTCCCTGGCACACGCATCATTAAGTACCTTGGGATCATCAACATGTTTTTCATAAGAGAAACAACATCATTACGGGAGGTACAGTATGAGCAGCGTGACCTTGGAAAATAATAATATAGGGGACTAAGTTCTAGGACTTAGTTCTCAGGTGTTTGATTTGACATAATCACTTCAAAGACTAATTAGACATGACAGCATAATAATGTGTCGTATATCATTATACTGTATGTTCATACATAAACACAAGCAGCATGTTTTTGTCTTCTGCAGGAGGGTGGTATTAGTGGATTCCTGCACTCATTCATAGCAGAGGTGTTTGCAATGGTTCGAGCCCACGTAGCAGCTCTGGGTGGCAACGCAGTAGTGTCCTACAGCATGAAGGAGTGTGTGTTAATGGAGAATCCAAACAAGAACCAGGTAATCATGCACATTTTATTTACCTGAAACACTCCACTCACAAGTTACAATGAATGGGCATGGTGATTTTAGGGTTTCTTGACTTTTAAGCATGTCACCTTATGTCTTCTAGGCTCAGTGTCTTATTAATGTGAGCGGTGATGCTGTCATCTGCGTCAGGGAAACTGACCAGGAGCCTCCTTCAGTGGCAAACATCGGGCAGACCTGTTGTAGTAGCGCCGATGGGGCCACATGACATGAAATGAGAGGCCTCATTCACACGGCAGGACACAGTTTCTGAGTCAACACATTCAAATATGGTTAATTTATGTCTGCCTTAAAACTCAGTGAAAGAGCCAAAGGTTTGGACACCGGTAATAAACAGTGACTTCTCACACACTGGAAAAAATAGTGTGTAATATTACAGGGGTGCAGAATGTTCCTACATTCTGTGTACATTCTCTGGGAGGTGGTAATAATGTAGCTCTTTGAGAATAAAAACTAGCATCTGAGAGTATTTCAAAATTAAAATCCGTCCACATTGGAGTCACCCACTGTTATAGTATATTGTTCATCTCTTTAAGGCAGCTATGATTATTGCGATTATCCACAGATCACACAAGTCACAAACATACATGCCAAAAGGGACACAGTTGTACGTCATCAAACTATTTTAAAACCGTCACACTCTTCATAAGGCTCTGCTGCCTGTAACATGCAGATAAGTTGCCAATCTGTCCAGATGACAACTGTGTCAGGCAAGACAACCTCAAAATAGAACGTTCAGCCTGGAGTGGAACGTCTTGGAGCTAAAAGCCAAAAGACTTTGACAACCCTGTAGTGCAATCTTCCAATCCAGTTTATTGTCTGAAATATTTTTTCATTCTAAATTAGATTTTATTATGTCAGTGAGTACCCGTAGCCAGTGTCTACCACAGTATTGTTAATTGTAATGCAATATTATAATTTTTATTCCAGAGAGAGAGCATCTATATAAAAACATGCCAAGATGACAGCATTATGTTTTTGTAGTGTGTTTCCTACTACAGCAGCCATTAGCCTGTATTCAAGTAACTACTTTATAAATTAGTTATAAATAAACTACTATTTTTAGTTGGGGAAAAAAGTGGAAGATGATTTAATATGGACTGACATACAGTCTTACTCACAACGTGGCCCTTTGGGGCAGCAGGGATAGTTCTTGGGACACAGTCTTTGTGGTAATTTTGACTGAACTAACATGAAGCTGTGTATTAAACTGTTGTGCCAGTTGATCCAATCTTTCCACTCTCAGTACTTATTGCTGTGTGTCAGATTCTACATCCCTTTGCCAAGCCTCATTGTTGTTTTGGCAATATATTCTGCTACTGAAATATCCACTGCTGACATTCATTTCCTATGCTGGAAGAAGGCATCTTAGGGAGTAGATGCCACGTCAAAGAAAACTGTAAATGTTCTCTAAAATCAGATTTTAGTATTTTTGTAAAATAACAAAACTTCTCATTTTGCTTGTGCAATTCCTGGTGTTTGTACTCACTGTCAGAGACGTAGAGGTACGCTAATCTGTTTGTGCGATCAGCGGCGTTCGATTAGTTACTTCCCTATTTGTCTAAAACTTGAATGTACATACATAGATGCTTTTTGTTCTCTGACTAGCAGCATGCAGCCCCACATTTCATTGCCATTAATCTGTACGCTTGCCTAATAAGTCTTGCACAATAAACTCATTCAAATCAAGATTTATCAGTCATTGTTGATACAAATGGCAGATGCAACCTTTTCAAATATGAACCCAATTTCAAGAAAAGTTGGGACTACTGCAGTAAAGGTTTTGATTTGTTATTTAATTGCTCTGAGCTGTTTTGAGATTTCTTTGATTGACTACAAACATGCAGTGTGATAGATTACATTTACCTGATGCTACTATTAGTTGTAATATATGGATAGTATATAGAGTTGAATGTTTTGCCCAGTTGTTTAAAAGCTGAAATAGTTACAAAAATAATAGGAATAAGAAGAGTAAATAATTCGTGTAATGTATTTTTTCTAGATTTGAGGATTTTAATTCAGATGTATTTTTATGAATATTTTTGCTTCTTAAGACATGTTCAGATTTATGTTTTTCAATCTGGACATATTTAGTTTTGCTGTTTTGACTCAGACCTTTCGCACTATGGTTGTGTCCTATTTACTTCCGACACGTGACGTCCTGCAGATTACAGAGACCATGATGCCTTTAGGAAATGTCGGCCACAGGGTAACTGGTCGGAGTGGACACCTGGAAAAAATGACCGATAATTATTTTATTGCTGAATGGATCATACAACTGTTGAAGTGTTAGGTAGCAAGGGTAAATGATTGCTTCGCAATTGTTCAATAAAAATACAGTGATAATTTGTCACCATGGTTCGATAGTGGTCATCGGAACGTATGTGTTTGAATGCAACGTGTCGTGTAACCTCTAGCGTTTCATTCGCTGTCCCCTGAATGCACCATACTGTTCAAATGGACGACAGCGACACTTAGAGGCCGCTCGGGTGAACTTATCCTCAGCTGTTCCCCGCTTTCTACGTGTCTCCGGCTACGTTACGTCCAGCTCCCCCTGCTTCCCATCCCGCACCAGCAACAGACGCTGTCCTGAGCGGCAGCTTGGCGCAGACATGGGGGAAATCGTGCTGCCGCGGCGCATGTTCCTCTGGTGCATGTCGCTCATATATCTGGCTGCGTTTGTGTCTCTCTACGTGCAGATCCCAGGTGAGTGTCGGAGCCCTGCTAGCTACCTGTGGCGGACTCAAAGCTACTGCTAGGTGTTAGCTTGGTAGCGGGAAAGTTTTCTTCTTCGTCAATTTTCCTGCTAGTAAACGTGACACGGTTATGGGTTGTGTTGGTTAAACTACAACTCCCACAATGCCTTTGTTTTTTGTCATAGGTTTTATTTCAGTAGCTCAACACGTACACAAGTACAAAAGACGTAGCCTACGCCCATCTTTTAGCAGGAAAAAATGTTTCTTGATATATGACTGACTTCTTCTTAAAATGTTGTATTCCACAGCGCACTTTCACATAATTTACATTGATTCTACAAATAAAAACGTTAAATAAAGTTTTTTTATATTGATTTTTATGCTCTGAATATTAACAAAATAAATAAGATATTAGTGTTGCAGTAACTAATACGAAATAAAACATTTCCTAATCATCATTATTAAAATCACCATACATGATCATATATAATCGATAAATGTTAGTAAACAGTTTATTTCAGGGAAAATAATGAGAATAGGTTTGCTCCCTACTGTTGATTTGCTGCATCCTGCAGTCCTGTCCTAGTCTTGCAGCATGTTTTCTAAGACACTTAGTATTGCTTCACCCCGTCGCTTGCTTGTCCCGCTCTATTCGCAGGTCTCTATGGCAACGAAGGGCTGTTGCCCGCCCGCTGGCAGCTGCGGTACAGCGGTAAGGCCCTGGGGGAGCAGCTGCTGTCGTCTCCCACCCTGCTGTGGCTCGGCCCGCGCCTCGGCCTGGACACGCACACGGCCATGGAGCTGCTGTGCCTGGCGGGAGCCGCGCTGAGCCTGGCCGCGGCGCTGGTGGAGCCTCTCCGAGACAGCGTGGTGTTCTTCTGCCTCTGGGCCTTGTACCTTTCCATGTACCAGGTAAGTTTGTATCTGTAGCTATGATTGTTTTTCAGTCACTTTATTCCCAGTTATGATTCTATCACACATTACATGTGTGTGTTTGTTCAGGTGGGACAGGTTTTCCTCTACTTCCAGTGGTGAGTGTCGTTTACTGTTTTTTTCCTTTTTTAATACCAACACAACCTTAATGAATAGCATCTGGCTTTGTCTCATTTATTCCTGTACAGGGACAACCTGCTGCTGGAGACAGGCTTCCTTTGTGTCCTCGTTGCTCCACTGACATTATTCAGGAGGTCCCAGCAGGTCAGAGAGCATGATCGTGTGACTTTCTGGCTGATCCGCTGGCTGCTCTTCAGACTCATGTTTGCCTCTGGTGTGGTCAAACTGACATCGCGTTGTCCCACATGGTGGGGTCTAACAGGTACATGCTGTGTCTGTATGGAGGAGTTTGGGTTTCATTCTTTTTTTCTGCTACTTATACCTTTGGTTTTGTCTGTTTTCCATAATGTGTTGCTACAGCTCTGACGTATCACTATGAGACTCAGTGTATCCCCACTCCTCTGGCCTGGTTTGCTCACCAGTTGCCAGTGTGGTGGCAGAAGCTGAGTGTGGTGGGAGCCTTTGTCATAGAGATTCCAGTACCTCTACTGTTCTTCAGTCCACTTCGTAGACTGCGTCTTGGATCTTTTTACCTGCAGGTCTGTGGAAATTCAAGCGCCCTTTTAAAAAATGCCTACAATTATTCTCCAGAGTCCAATCTTTACACATCTTTGTTTAGCTTCTACTGCAGGTCCTGATCATTTTGTCTGGAAACTACAACTTCTTCAACCTGCTGACAATCGTCCTTTGCCTGTCTCTGCTGGATGATGAGCACATACACTTTTGGCTGCGCAAAGCAGAGAAGACTAATAACCACGGTACACGCTTCACACATTGACACACAAGATGTAAAGATAAACTTAGATTTCATGTGTTTACTTTATGTACAACAGAGTAAAAAAAGCATATGTTGTCTTGTTCACCTGCAAAATCTAAATCTATCAGACTCTAAACTGTGGTCGTGGCTGTGTTACCTGCTGGAGCTCGCAGTCTGGTCCCTCCTGATCTTTGGAACAGTAGTTTGCTTCGACCTGCAGCTGGACACCACAGCGTTTGCCATCACTTCCAGGACAGGTAAGTGTGTGTGGCCAGGTATCTGTGAAAGGGTGGTGTGGACAGTCTGAACATCTGGCTTGACTTACCGTCCTTACAGCGTTCACATACCACCAGTTCAACCATTTTCTCAAAGCTGTCACAATCCCCTGCGTCTGGATCGGGGTTCTCTCTCTCACCTGGGAGGTCGTCACAGCCATGTTCAGGTGCCAGTGTGTTCGTCATCTCACTTTTTCTGTTCTTTGTTTTAGAGAATATGTTATCGTGCAGTCGATGTACATGTACTTGTTTTTTGTAGGTGTGCATGTGTCTCTGGTTTCTTGAAGAGGTTCTGTGGATCTGTCCAGTGGACTGTGTTTGCCGCCGCCGCTGCTGCAATGTTCACTGTCAGTCTGGTGCGTGCTGTTGGGAATGTAGCATCATTAAAGCTAATAAATCCACCGATCATAATTCACCCCATCACCCCTATTGTTTTGATGTCATTTACTGTTCCAGGTGCCATTCACCTACATAGAGTATGACTCCAACGCCAGGCTCTGGCCTGGAGTGCGTCGTGCTTATGAGCTGGTGGATCGCTACCAACTGGTCAACTCATACGGCCTCTTCAGAAGGATGACAGGGGTTGGTGGACGGCCAGAAGTTGTCATTGAGGGAAGCTACGATGGCGTCTCCTGGACGGTGAGAACAATAGAAATATTTTCCTTATTTAAGTAAATACTTACTACTGCGTAGTGGTTTGCACTTTGATTCTAGGTTCGATTGTACGCTGATACAGGCTCCAGCATGTCCACAACCCTTGCCAAGAGTAAACAGCAAAACAGAGCGAGTTCTCGTTTTTGTTTTTGTTTTTTGCAGGAGATTGAGTTTACGTATAAGCCAGGGAACCTAAGTGCAGCTCCTCCTGTGCTGAGCCCACACCAGCCCAGGTTGGACTGGCAAATGTGGTTTGCTGCGCTCGGACCTCAAACGCAGGCTCCATGGTTTACAAGCCTCATTTATAAGCTCCTGCAGGGGAAGACTGATGGTACGTTCCCCCAGAGTTGCTGTGATGTCACAGTGTTGTTACATCACACCCCTGCAACCGTGTTTTGTGTCCTGCAGTGATGGAGCTGATCCAGACAGATGTGTCCCGCTATCCCTTCCACCAGCAGCCTCCCACTTACCTCCGAGCCCACCGTTACAGATATTGGTTTACCAAACTAAAAGCCGACGGGTCAGTGTTCGAACGTTTTAACCATTTTTGCTCAAACCCAACCTTAAGGGGATAAACGGTTTGGCTGGTGTTTGTTTGCAGTTCATACCCACAGCGTTGGTGGAGGAGGATCT
The DNA here is from genome assembly GCF_900634795.4 of Betta splendens. NCBI lineage: Eukaryota > Metazoa > Chordata > Actinopteri > Anabantiformes > Osphronemidae > Betta > Betta splendens. Next base: position 10,755,962 of record NC_040886.2, on the reverse strand, counting down.
ATGATGAGGAGTTCTATCCCACAGTCCACCTGGGCAACACCTTCCTGGAGAGCATGCTGAACCAGTATGGACTCAAGATCAATGTAAGTCAAAAATGTATAGTTTATTGTAGCTCAATTCAATTTGTTGTATTGAGAAATCTGGAATAGAATCTATGTTAAGTTTTAATTTGTCTATAGGACAAATCGCCTCCACGACGCGTCTCCAATACAATCGTTGGCCAAGTAGTGAGGTGGGTGCGCTCTCAGGTCAGAGGTGTTCCCCCGCACACACTTATCTGGACCATCCTTGCCTGCACTGCCACCTTCTGTCTCCTCCGGGGATTACGAAACAGCAAGAGTCACCCGGAGAGGTCCCCACTTGGTCAGAAGACTGTGACAGTAAGTGATCAGACTAAAAAAACAACGGAAGACTCTTCAGATCATCCAGGGAAGTCAGAAGAACGACAGGCGGAGGAGGAAGATGGAGAGGACAGTGATGATGAGGAGGAGGAAAGAGAGGACAAAGACACTGTTGGGGATGAAGAAGAGTGTGAAGCCACATCAAATAGAGGAAGATAAATGTTATCTCACAGAAACTGTCACCACGTACCTTATTGGAATGTTACCAAAGTGACCAAAGAAATGATTATGTATATTTGTATGTTGATCAGTGAGTTGCAGAAACATAATTAGCCTTAGTTCACCTACGCCTTACTGCAGTGTGTTTTTACAGTATACGTCGTTTGTCTACATCAGAATCTTCATTATGTGGAAGCTTTCCAGGTTTTGAAATCTGTGCTGGTTGTGACTCGTAAAGCTGAACTCAAGGCTTTAAAATATCAAACTAGGTCTGTTCCGTACGCTGCATCCATGGAGTGTGCTGTGTATTGTTTATGTCACTGCGTTACTGTTTGTTTGTGGTTGCATCTGTGTGTCAGCTTATTTTGTTTTCTTTAAGTTTGTCTTTTGTTTTTGTCTTATGGAAAAACCACAACCAGCCATTGATGAACTTTATAAAAATTACAGCTTTTATAATATTAAAATACAATAAAATAAAACAGTTTGACATTTTATTTCAAAATGTGTAAAAATTACAAGCGAAAGGGTATTGATATAAATTGTTGATATATTTTGAGTCCAGGCTCAGCGTGAATGTAAAGTGATTTATCAGTTTGATCTCTGACGTCGCAGCCTCACTCCTGTTTTACCACTTCAGTTTTCCAGGACAGTACTTGTCGATCAGGGTCTGGTAGTACGGCTTCAGCTCGTTGACGTCGGGCAGATCCGTGGTCTTTGTGTACAGGTCGAACTTGCTGTGGAGAGGATGGACGGTTGCAGCCTCGGGTCAAAGCGGTCAGCAGAATAATAATTAATAATATTGAAGCCGGTGGATACGCACTTGAACTCTTGGACCCAGGGCAGCATGTGCAGGTCCCTGTCACTGCACAGGTGCATGTAGTCACCGTGGGAGTGCCAGGGGTAGAAGGAATGGAAGCGGATCATGTACAACCCCTGAAGACGGACGTGGACGAGGAGTCAGTCGGTCACCCGTTTCCCCAAACACGCATTCAACTAACAATAACCGACTCACCTCCTCTGGAATGGAGCAGCTGTTGAACTTCAACACTCTGTAGAGGTACTCTGCAGACAGAAAGCAAAGCGTGAGCGCACGCCGGTGGAGAGCAGCGTGTGCAGCCGGTGTCTCACCGTCATGGCCCCAGGACATGAAGACGTTGCTGAGCTCACAGTTGGGTTTGTAGATGCCGTATTCAGTGCTGAGGAGAAAACGGACAAACTCCCAGACCGACGCTCAGAACGGCCGTGGGCTCGTATTTCTTTCCATTCAATAGAACAAATGCATCCACTACATGTGTGAAATCCTAAATCCGTGCTATATTTATTTCTCATTTGGAAACGTTACACAACCAGAGCCTCAGTCACTTGCATAGATGGAACACCCACTTGTATTTTGGGTTCTTGTCGTCCGGGTTTTCCGTGAAGGTGTTGTCTCTGAACACAATGGACTTCTGGAACTTGCAGCCCACCGGGAAGGTGTCGCCCACCACAGCCCACTGCAGAGTGCCGCCGTTAAATGGGCCTTATTCTGTCCTCGGCCTCTGCTGAGCCTGAGTCTTACCGTACCTGCGGTTCTTCCCAAAGAGCCAGCATCTTCCCAACATCGTGGATCAGACCCACCAGGTGGAACCAGTCTGCGGGGGGGGGGGGGGTACACGTGTTAACCAGAGTCTCTATTCACAGCTGACCTCTCTCTCTCTCTCTCTCTCTCTCTCTCTCTCTCGCGCGCTCTCTCTCTTCCCCTCTCTCTCTCTCTCTCTCTCTCTCTCTCTCTCTCTCTCTCTCCCCTCTTTCTCTCTCTCTGTGCCGTACCTTTATCTGGATGGGCCTGGCGGATGCCCTCCGCCGTCTGGAAGGCATGGAAGGAGTTGGGGAAGTCCACGTCCGGGTCAGACTCATCCACCAGCTGATCCAGGGACATTACGGCGTCCATCATCCCCATCCGAGTGTGGCTGCAGCCGCTCCACTCAGCGTGCTGCCGCATATAATATAATTATTAATGAATTAATAATATTAACGACGGTCCAGGAGCAGGCCACCAGGTCGGGTCATGTCTCATATACACTACGAACATATTTGGCCTCGGCCCCGAATCTATTGACCCGATGGCCAGTCAGGAGACTGGCTGACTTTTATTTGCTCAGTCTGACACGATCGCCAGTCAGAATAAAACAAACAGTCACTGGATACTGTACAAATAAAGTTCAGAGAAGTTCAGCTGATACGAAGTAAGAAAAAGTTCATTTAAAAGAGAGTGGATTTTACGGTAATAAATACTGTATATTTACAGTATGGCCCATTTACAGTATATTTACAGTTACGGTATATTAACAGTATGGCCGATCTTGTGACTTACTGACCTTCTGCTTCACAAACGCCACAGTCTGGTTGGTGTGCATCAGTTTGTATGTGCTGAAGACTCGTTCAATCAGGCTGCCAGTCTGAAAAACACCACTACAACTACAGCACAGCTCCCTGGATGCAAATACAGACAACAACACAAAGGAAATCTGCCCTCACCTCAAAGTTCCTATAGTCCTTCTTCTCTTTGGTCGCATTCGTCTCCAGGTTTGGCCGATATGCCAGCGACGGGTCTGGACCCTGCATTTTATACATAGGATTTACACGAATGTACAACAGACTTCCGTAAGGGAAGGGGTTGGAACCGCACGTACGATGTCGACGACCCTCATGGCTGCAGCTGCTGCGTCGGCTGATGATCCTCTGGAGCGGCTCTCCTTATTTCCCGCAGGTTAAAAACAGCCCCACGCGAGGCGTCCGCTCGTGTCCCCGTCACATTTGATCCCAACCCGCCCTAATGAGGAATACTGCGCGTGAACCTTGACCCCCGCGTGTTTGTCCGTACGTGTGCTGATCCGACTGATAATCAGCGCCCGGCGTGCAGCGACGCAGCGGCGGGTTGTGGCAGGCGCTGCTGTGGAAGACACTCAGCTGATCTTTAAATTTACACATAGAAACAGGTCGGAGTAGGTTTTTTCAGCTCACGCTTTGCTGCAGATGCCTTCACTTCTGGCCACTGAAGCTGTTTCTTAGCACAAGTGACCGGCGATAACTGGCCTGTCCCCACACAACCTTCCTTTGACTCCAATACTGAGTGTTATTTATTGATTCCTGTCAGACTGTCAGAAGTGCAGGAACTTAACATCTGGCTCAGAGCCACGCCGCCGACTCCACGGCGACCAGGGCGCCGATATCTGCATGAACCCGGAGCTTGGGTCACTTTGCTGTTTGTCTGTCCTAGAAAATACTATTTTATAACATAAGGGGAAAAAAACAAGTACAAATTAGGAATCAGACAGGTTTCATTTTGTTCAAGTCAGGGGTGGGGGGGACTCGGCCTGACCTTGAAATCTGATTGGCCACCTTGAAAACCTCCCTAAAGCTCCGGAGGTGAACAACAACCGGGTCTGTGTAAGTTAAAGGGCCTTCCGCCAATTCTGATGTGTTAAGTTACCACTACAAAAAAACACAAGAGGCCTCGTCCAGATTTGTGAAGTTATGATCATATTAGTTGCACTGATCAATACAGTACATTGAGAGACACAGAGTTAAAGGGTTAAAAGTTAAATAACACATTTTTAATATTCAAGTCATACAGAATATAAAGAAGTTTAAAGTGCTTCCATGCGTCTCTATGTAGTCGTGGGCCCTCAGGTGAACGGGCTTCGACTGGCGCTTCCTCTGGGTTTGGGCCAGCGCCGACGTAACTGGTGGTACTGGCCGATGACGCCGACGCCGCGCGCTGGAAGTCCTGCGTGTCCCAACTTGATGAAGTAAAGCTGAAATGTTGGTGTTAGTCTGTAACTCATTCATCCACCTACTGAAACCATAACGCTGCTGATGCACTGACGATTTACAGCCCAAGCCCAGCTGGAATAAAGCAGACTGATGCCTCCCACACCGCGCGGCGCCAGGCTGGATTTGTGTGTGCGGCCTCTAGCCGTAGCTGTGGGGGCTCCGAGGGTTCATGGGGGAGGAGTTCTCTCTCCCGCTCTGTCCAATCAGCTGGTAGAGACGATGGCTGAGGTTCTGAACCTGACAGGTGCCCAGGACGCAGCCCACCCTCATCAGGCGGCCGTGGCCCCTGCCGACGCCGCCGTTGGCATGGCGACGACCCCGCGGCCCGCGCCGCCGGCCCCGCGGGGGGTCGGACGGCACCGGCGCCGCCCCCCGGGGCATCGCTCCGTCTCCCTGAGCGATGGAGTCGTCAGCAGACGCCGGGTGATGAGAGGCAGCGGGCAGGACGCTGGTGGGAGGAGGCTTCGGGTTCTTCCAGCTGAGAGACAGAGACGAGGGGCAGGTTTAGAAACACAGCGACTCAGTGCGTGAGCGTGAGCCGCTTCGCCGCCTCGCCAAGTGTCTCCTACTCTACCTGCTCCCATGAATGCGGGCCCTGAGTGGCTGCTTTCTCACCTCCCTGCTGCCTGGCTCAGCTCCAGTCTCACGCCGTCACAATAGGTTTTCTCATGCCGTTCACTCTCAGACACTGGAGAGCCGGTCGGATGGACCCGGACCCGGCCCTGAACCAGCCACAGGTGACACGTGTGAAGTGGCTGCCTGTTTCACCATCTAACGGTGACCGGAGGGAGATGAGCTAAAAATGTTTGTTTGTTCTGAAAAGTGGGTTAGAAAAACTAATGATCTTTATCCTGCTACTAATCCTCGCTGGTATTCTGACCGGTGCCAACATTTGTTCACTGACTTAAAGCTTGTGAGATTGTCCAACTCTGTTGCTTCGCCTGGTTTTAATGGATCCTGTGTCCTGGCAGGTTATGGTGTGGCCTTGGACAGCTAATATTGCACCGGTGCAATGTGTAGCGGTTACAGCTAACAGCTAGCCGTCGTTCCCCACTTCCTCTCTCTTTATCTGCCCCCCCCCCTCGCGTGCATGAGTGCGTATTGTCCCCGTCCTGGTTGTGAATCTGTGGAGAGTTTGGGAGTAAGTAAGGAGCTTCTCCAACATTCCTCCCAAGTTAGAGCGCAGCATGAGGCGCCCCACACACACACACACACACACACACACACACACACACACACACACACACACACACACTCTTCTTGCCAAATAGAAAACGTTTTGTTCAGATCCCCACTGTGTCCACTCATTACTCTCTCCTCTGTTTCTCAGAAAGCGTTTTCTTTTTTTATATTATTGTCATTCTCCTCTCCCTTTGCTTTATTTGCATTCCTGATAATTGTTGATTATTGAAAGATTATACATATTATGTCTCTTTAGCACCTGAACTTTGGACTAATTCAGAGTAATAAGGGATTAAAGTTTCTAAAAACTATTTAAAAAAAACCCTCTTATATAAGACTCAAACCTCCATAATCTCCCTGTAACACATTAAAATCTGAATAATGTAGTAAGAGGCCTTGTTCCTCCACAACAGAGGCTGCTGATGCGTCTGGTTCAGGTCTGAGATGCAGATTATCACCGTGCCCCTCGGTATGCACATGTATCCATGTCCCAAATCCCACTAAAGCGGCCTCACCTCTGTCTCACCTCCTGCTGCTGGGAGGAATTACCTCATTATGCGGTTACAGGTTTTCTCACATTAATGACTGCCACACGGCCAGTGAGAAGCAGCGGAGTTTAAATGCATCCACCAGTGTGGCCCCTTTAAACGGCCCCTCAATCAGTCAATCAATTTGTTTTCAGTTCACTATAACACAAAGGGCGACGCTTTTACATTGCTGCTCGAAAACAACCATTATACCGACAATCGACGCAGAAACCGCACGCGCTCGAGCCGTTCGTAGGTGGGTGCGTCGCCGCTACGGTACCTGTGTCTGTGGGTCACAACCAGGGACTGGATCCCGAGCGGCAGCAGCACCAGGCACAGCCACGCCGGCGGGAGCGCGCGCATGGCGGCGCGCGGCGGACGCGCGCCCCGCGGAGTCTTCACGGGACGCAGCAGGATACGGACCGAACCGGCAGCAGGTGTGGGAGAGTTGCCTCTAACATGTGAAGGGCTCCGCGTCGACGGGCTCGGCTGTGGCGGCACGTGCGCGCTGGCCTCGCGCACCTTTAGCGCAGCGGCACGCGGAGAGAGTGCGCGGAACCCATTGGAGGTCTCTCCCGGAGCCGCTGCGTTTATAAAGGCTGATTGAGGGAGGAGGGGGAGGGCGGGGGAGGAGGGAGGAAGGGGAAGGGAGGGAGGCTAATTGTCTGTCCCACTCAAGAACCCCTCCCCACTTAATTTACCCCTGGACACGCACTTGTTCTCGGTTATGGAGCTGAAGACGGAGCTGCGCTTTCCCTTTGTGTTTTATGTGACGGTTCAGGCTTTTATCACTGAAGCTCCATTTGTGTCCGGAGCGACTCTGACCTTTAAGGTCATTTCAAAACAACCTGATGCTGTACACACTAAAAAACTGTACTCATAATTCAGGTAAGAACAACACGCTACAACGAATGCTCCTTAAATATTATTGTGTGCTGTTGTTTTTTATTGTTGGTTGAGTCTAAGTTTATTTTTTGTGACTTTTGTAAAACCTGGCATTTGACTTTACAATGAGGTCCATTCTCAATAAAAAGAAAGATAAAAACCCCACCAACCCCTGTTTTAGATTAAAGAAGATGGAAGCCGATGGACACATGTCATATTTAAAGACCAGACTGTGTGTAGTGTATGTGTAAGTTGTGTAACCTGGCGCCTGGTGTCTCGTGATTTCTAGGAGTCCGAAGACGAAGGTTTTGAGTTACCATTAAGACAAAGCCACAGAGAGGAGGTCTGGTTGAGTGTTGGTCGCTGTGAACCTGCTCTCCTCGTTTTCCTCCTATAACAATTGTACTCTTATGTTTTTGTGAAGAAGGACACAGATGAGAAGCCTCCAGTCTGAGCCTGATTAAAGAATGCTCTGTATGAGCCTTAATTAAAGCACCGAGTGCGTGTGACTCAGCGCTTTGCTGTATTACCTTCTAAGCTCAGTTTCCAACTCAGTCCAGCATGTGCATTAACACGTCTCGTGTCTATCCTTTCCATTGACCTCAGTGTGTGTGTGTGTGTGTGTGTGTGTGTGTGTGTGTGTGTGTGTCCACGCTGAGCTTTTCCCAACAGACAAAGATGCTTTGGGCTCATTGCAGCGGCTGAGTTTCAGTTTCAGTCTTCGGGCCTTGTGTCTGCTGGACTCCTTGGCCTGAAACCAGAGATGAAATCAAGACACCTACATTCACTGCCACCCGTACACGATTAACACACTCTTGTTGCATCTCTTGCAAACTTTTAATCCTGATTTCAGATTTGTCATTTAGAAATCACAGCACGCGTGGGAAGATGAAGCGGAGTTTCCTGAAGGTTTGAAAAAATAAAAATGAGAACCTTGCTAAATACTTCAAATTTGTTAGTTGTTACTAATATAATGTAATTACCTACAGCAATTCTGTTTAATTCAGTGTAGGGTTGATTGAACATGAAGATTTTGTTAGGTTAATGTGTCCTCTCTGCATGGTGGCGCTTGGCTTCCCCCGTGTGGTGAAACTAAGAACTGCAGGTCATGTGAAACAATACATTCACTCCCTGATTCTGAGATAAACTCTGCCCTGATGGCTCCTAAGATGTCATGTACTGTTGTCATAGTGGCATCTACAGCAGCATCTACTAATAGTGGTAAAACTGGACCTTCTGGATTTTTTTTTATGTCATACATACGGTTCACCTTTTATCCAGATATAATTATATTATGTACTGTATCAACACATTGCCTCCAGCTGTTCACTAAACCTGAATTTAAAAATTTAGAACTAATCCAGAACTTAATCAATATCCTTTATTTCAGTTCAATCGCATACAGGAACATTTTTTTTTTACCAGAGTACAGAATCACACCTAAAGGTGCAGAGAGAAGCAGGGCTATTCAATAAAGATGCAGTCACGACAATGTAATCACATTTGTGTCAACACAGTCCCATTATGGGTTGTTCAATATGCAATAATGGCACATTTTGTGTATGCTAACTTTGAATTGCGTGGATCGCTTTATGCCTTGTTGGCAAAGTCACCAGAGACCTGTTAAATTCGCTGTATTGTACTTTTGGCCTCTGAGGAAGACGTGAACGACCTTGAAGATCTTGACCTTAAAACATAATACAGCACTGTAGCCCTTAAAATACCAACATGCGGTTTCACGTGTTATCACAATGACGGATAATGACTATATACACAGCGGGAGGCGGAAACTCTTCTTGACACATGTTTAAGTCTGGTTAGAGGCGTCGCTTCACAAACAGCCAGAACAAGGAAATACTCGTGTGCTTAAAACGTGTCCAGAGCAGCGATGAGGTCCCGCATGGGCTCCGTTTCCTCCGGCTCCAGCAGCGCGTGCTGCCGGCTGAAGAGCGTGAGGTGCGCGAAGAGCGTGTTGAGGTGCGGATGCAGGCCCAGAGCCAGCGTCTCTCTGTAGTGAGACCAGTAAATGTGAGCCAGAGTCCTGAACAGCAGCAGAAACACCTTCTGGACCAGAAAGACAAAGCCCGTCGGAAACACTGAACCTGGAAACAGACGTGAAACAAAAGACAGCGACTTAGCAGCAAAACCCGAACGCGGCGTGGAACAAGGCGCCCGGTGACGTAACAGGACGCTCACCTGCTTTTGTGGGGAACACGGCTTCGTCAGTCAGCAGGTCCTGAATGTACGACATGGCGTAGTCGAAGTACAGGGGAGCGGAGCACTTCAGCTTCCTGCCGTGGTCATCGGTCCAGAAATACACCCTGACAACGCCAACACGCAGCTGGTTACTCTTTAACAGCCGCGACCTTAAGCGTAAACATTAGAATGTGGTGCAGAATAAAAGCTATATGCTAAAAATGCTAAACCACAGGGCGTTCCATCAACTGCTTGGCTATTGTTGGTTTAAGGGCCTGGAGATGGATGTGGGGATGAAAAGACGACTGCAGGTCACTGTTTTGACCTTTAAAGTGGGTGATCTGTCCCTGTGTGTGTGTGTGTGTGTGTGTGTGTGTGAGCTCCGTAACGTACGTGTTGCCTGGTCCACAGGCAGTGGGGCAGGTGCTGGGAGTGCAGAACTCGCACAGTGCGCTGGAGAACAGGTTGATGTGCTTGAAAAACGCCACAGCTGAAAGGAATCGGCGCGATGATGATGTTACATCGTACATACTTCGTGACTCTCGACTAAACGTTTCCATGAGGCGGCTCCACTCACTGTTGCTGGCGAGCCACTCGGCCTCGTCCACGCCGGGCGGCAGCGCCGTGAGGGCGAACATGTCCGCGTGCGTGACGCGCTGGCACGCGTTCTGCTGCTGCAGATACGGACGCTCCTCCAGGTTATTGTTGTTAATTCCCCTTGAGAGGACAGTGCAGAGTTAAACGGAGCGGAGCCACGGGGAGAAGACAGAAAATACGGCCGCGACACGCGATCGATAGGTCGGCGGATCATCACTCCTGCTGCAGCCGGTAGATAACGCGGTTTTACAGTCTCAGTCTCTCACACACACACACACACACACACACACACACACACACACACACACACACACACACACACACACACACACACACACACACACACACACACACACACACACACACACACACACACACACACACACACACACACACACACACACACCAGGGCCAATAAACCTGCAGTTAATGTAATGAAGACAGTCAATTCTAAGCCAGAGTTAATGAGGCTCACTGCTGCAGCGCAAATAATGGGGAGGTGCATTAACATTGTGCAGGATCAGGGCTGAGTGTTGGGGCCGGCTGCGTTCACGCATCCTCTCCATCAGGTCTGAGCTCCGGGGGACGTCCTGGGATCTGCTTCGCAGGCGAGTCCGCACAACTAATGACGTTCGCCGGCACGCGTTGGCGAGCGAGCCCTGCTCGATTTGACTTTATGCAAAGGAGACGGGTGACGGAGTCGCTCTGCTGTGTGCGACTTCTGCTCAACATCCTTCCCTGGATCGGAACGTGGGCTAATCAAGCAGCTGCCACGCTCGGTTTGTGGGCGTCTACGCGCACAACAGCTGAGAGTTTACTCAGTGTGACCTTGCCTATTTGTGATAAGGGGAAACACTGGACTCTCTGTATGTGTGTGTGTGTGTGTGTGTGTGTGTGGGGACTGGCCAGGCAGACTCGGTTTAATGGCTCTTTGTCCTACGTAAAGGTCAGGAGAAGCAGAACGGAAAGGAAGCGGCGCTAATGTAAACATTAGCTGTGCAAACGCTCCAGCGCAGCAGCGAGGCCTCGACCGTGACCCGACTCCTGGAACGTCCACAGGAACCTCTCCTGTTAACATCCTGCTGGGTTCTCCCTCCCTGGTATCAACTCTTCGGCCACACGGAACCGCCGCGAACCCCGGAGACACTTGTAATGTAGTGTTTTAGTGTAAACACATTCCTCTGTGACCCAGCTCTCGGCCATCTGTTTACCTTTACCTACGCCCTCAGGGGATAATGAGCCGCAGTCACACTGAAGCAAATATTTGCACAGCGACTCTGGATTCAAAAACATTTTCCTGCAAGAGGCTTTCCTCGTTTTTGGTTCAAGCGTCTCCCCGACATGTGTTCTCTCTGTTGGAGGGATCCACGTTCACTGATGCCATCAGGCAAATATGTAACACACACACACACACACACACACACGCACACACGCACGTAACCGAAGAACATTCCTCAGTAAACCATGTGCAGCCACATCTTCTATTTTCACTATCATTAGTGCTCTTGCAGCTCAGTTCACTTAAGGTTGGCTTTAAAAATGGGGAGAAGCAAAAGTCAAAAATGCTAAAACTCAAACTTATTTGCAGACAGGAAACATGAATGCACACACAAAAAAAAAGAAGATCAACTTACAGTTTCTGGCCGCCGACGGCAGAAGGCTGAGGAGTCTTGTCGTCTACCTTCGTAGCCGAGGGGTAACTATGGCAACCCCCCATGGCGTGAAGCTAAGAGCAGAGCTGATTGTTGTGCCAGCCCCACTTTTCCATCCCAAACATGCTAACCCACACACTGAACACTGGCTGCAGACGCTAACTGCCGCTCCAGCGCAAACACTCCTCGGCTCAGGGAGGGATCCATACAAACGCGCACGCTCCCCCCTCCGGTCCCGCCGTGAACTTCCCCGACGGCTTGAGCAAAAAGTGGTGGAGGAGTTGTGGATCGCCTGCTGTGTGGAAAGCGAAGCTCCTCAGCGGTCTCCTGCTCCCTTTGCTCCAGTGATCCAGTGTCAGTGTGTATAGGTCTCCTTTGTCTGGAGTCCCACACCCCACAGGCTCCTCCTCTCAGCTCCAAGCGGACAGTCAGGTTTCTCTACAGCACATTAAAGTACAAAACAACTCCGCCTTCCTCCTTTCCTCCCACTGCGCACAAACTTGCCTCGCCGCGTGTATGCGCGCTCCACACAGACACGCACACGGGTGCGAATGGAAAAAGCAAAAGGTGGCGTTGCTGTGTTGGAGTGGGATCAAATGGGAAAGAGGCACAGAAGGGGTCAGAAGGGAGGGAGTGGGCGTGCGTACATCAATTATAGCCCCTAGAGGGAGGTTCTGACATCAGGCCTGAGGAATGAACGGACACACGGCACACAGGTGAGAGTCCGAGCTGCAAAGGTGCTGTGAATATGAGAAGAGCATGAAGACAAAAAGGAGTCTTCAGCTTTTACCCACACCGTCACATGAGCCCATTTTCACTTTCGCCTGCAGCTCAGCGAGGCCCGTGTGACGGGCTGCGGGTCGGCGCTGGGAGCCGGAAGACGGGAGGTCGACCGCGAGACAAACAAGACTCGTGCGTCATCGTTACAGGACATGTTTATTAGGTTCATATCTGAATGTACAAGCTAATTTGACAAATAACAGACACGGTACTCTCTAAACGAAAAGAAGATACAAAAAGAAAGTGACACCAGCATCAGTCCACTTTACAAAAAGGCATTTTGCAAACGGCTGTCTGTCAGAACATTCTCCCATCACTCACGCACAAAGCTATAATGCAATAAAGATTTAAACTTTAAATGGCCTCAGTGTACAGTAAGTAGCAGACAACAGGTGTAAGATCAGACCGCTGTTGTCTCTTAAATAAAGTCCAGGCACACGCTGCTTAACGCAGCACACACCCAATGAGGTGAATGAGGCTAATATGCAAACTTATTGGCACTTAAAGATGATAGTAGCATATGTCATGCCATTAAATATCACGCACGCACGCACATACCTTAAGTTTGGTGGAAGTCTGTAGGACTTACTGACTGACCCTGTACACAACCCTGATGAATAAACAGCCCTGTTTTTTCCCCTATTCTAACCCTGACACCGACTCTCTGCAGTTCCACTTCAAACAGCTCAAAGCGCAGAGGAGATAAAAGCAAAAATTGCCCATGATCTGAGAGCAATCTTCAAAGTCTTTCTTAGACATGTGGCATCCTCTCCCCCTGCTGATAATTCACATCACATCACTAAGACGAATGAAAAGAGGGATCAAACAAGGAGCTAAATGTGGACCTGTAAGACCACTGCAGGAGAGGGGGCTTCTTCACACAGGACAGCCACCTGTGGACCAGCAGGAAGACACACTTTGGCAAAAAAAAATTGAAGAAAGGGGTTCTACATAAGTCACTCATTTAAGTCAAACATTCACCTTCACATTCAAACACCCCTCCAAGGGAGCAGCGGCGGCTGCTGGCACCACCACACACAAACCAAAAGTGCTTCTCGAAAAAAGTGCTTTCGAAACAAACAACAATCCATGTAAATAATCCCGTAGACATATGTGTAATCAAAACCAACCCTGAGAAAGAGAGATGAGGATAAAGATGAAGAGAAGCAAAGAGAGTCTGGCGCGAGCAGATTTACAACGTAGGTTGTGTCACTGTGAAAAAATCAGATACAAATGAGCAAAAGATAATAAAGATTAGTAGCAACAAAACTAATTCTGACTTTATTGAGTAAACGATCCCAGTAGAGGTTTGTTGACACTTGATATTTCCTAGACATTCATCCTTAGGTCAACCATCACTACATCCATCCCCACATGAATCCAAAACCCTGCTCCAAGATCAAGTCTTAATCCTCAAACAGACTTTGTAGTTGTGAGAAGCTGCTAAAATGCGGCCAAACAACAATCTGTACACATGACAACTTCACACCAACTCACAAAGCACATATTCACTTAATATGATCACTATCTGAAGTGTGAATCCATTAAAAGCCACTTTTCAATTCACAGAGCACAAAGACAACACATCAAATGTTGACTCTGCTTTGAAAATGTGCTTGCTTTGAATCCCAAACGCTTGAAAGAAGGGATGATGCAACACAGCAGCAAACATGTTGTTCAGGCATGTTTAAACGTGCTGCTGATGGTACATCACACAGCGTGTTGTCAGTTCAACGTCCACGTCCTTGTTTGCACGCATCAGTGCATGTTTAGTTGCATTTTACAGCGTCCTAATTATTGGGATATAGGTTTTATACATTCATTTCCTAGAGGCTTAAACCTTAACCTATAATGAAACAGAACTAGATCTGAACATCTGCTCAAAGGGTTGATTAAAATAAGGTTGGTCCAGTGTGATCGCTTGAATTGTGTAGACAAACAAAACTAGGGCGTCTTACAGTAGCACTTACTGTAGAGCAAGTCATTCAGTAAACACAGAGTCAGTGTTGCAATTTGTTGTTTCGTCCAGTCCACGTGTCAAACGGTCCTTTGGCAACGCTGAAGACAAAGAGACACCTAGTGGGTCGAACCAGCGTCCTGTATAACAGCTCTATGCGCATAACTCTGATTGTGAGAACTCGTGTTTCCTCTGGTGATGCTGATCTCCACTATGTACATGACTGAATCTCATCATATACCTGTAAATTAGGGTTAACTATTTAAGCCTGTACTATACAGTACCTAAACTGAACTGTGATACATACCTGACAATTGTTTGGTGTGATTTTAATATTCAGCTTTGTTTTCTCTTTTTAATAATGGTAAAAGCATAATAAGACTGAAGTTGTACTAAACACCAACTATCCTGTAATTAAAAGATACGGAAGACGTAGGGCCTTCACACACACACACACACACACACACACACACACACACACACACACACACACACACACACACACACACACACACACACACACACACACACACACACACACACACACACACACACACACACACACACACACACACACACACACACACACACACACACACGCGTACTTCCATGTGTACTTCCTCCATTGACATAATGCCTTCCCTAGCCCCTTACCCTAACCATCACAACTAAAGGCAGATGTCTAACAATTGCTAATCCAAACCAAAACTCAACAGCTCCCTTCAAAGCAGTGAGAACCGGCCAAAATGTCCTCACTTTGTCAAAATGTCCTCATTTTGAATTCGATGCAAGTACAAGTTCACACGCACATGCGCGCACACACACACTTCCAAGCCACTATGAGAGAAGCACGTAGCAGAGGAGCAGGAACTGATGCTGGGCTAATAACCAAAACACAGACATCATTATTGCCTCATTTCAACAGTACAACACACATACAATACACACGTTGCAACCTGCAAAACAACTGCTTTTCCATACAGTGGATTTATTCCAAAAATAGATAGAATGTTTATATATACTGTTTACACTTATTACGTTTACTTATTACCAAGAAAAGCCACAACCTAATACAGGTTCAAAATTCACAATATTACATTTAAACAGCTTTGTGGGTGTATGAATCTGTGATAGGTGCACGTCACTGTGTTTGGCATGTGTGTATAGGCATAGTTTACTATGTGTATACTGTACATGCGTGTGTCTTTGTGTGTCACACAGGTGTGCTTTCTTTATACCGGCATACCTCTCCTTTGACCTGAGAATGTGCTCTGCATCTTAGACAGAGCTCAAACTCACAAACACACACACAAGCAGCTGTCTACACACATGACACAGCAACACACACACACACACACCTCTAAACTACACAAATCTGTCTATGGTGCACAACCAGGATGTTAGGGGGTCTAAATTACCAAAAGGAGCATGTTGATCAGAGGATTCTGCCTTGGACTGACTAATGGATGGCAAAAGCTAAATTATTGTCACTGCACGACTAAAATGCTTGCCTGGCATGTGCACTGAAATGCTAAACACAAAATGACATCTAGCCTCACAAGCAGCATGGCTAATTATCTGAATATTTTTTCTTTGCTCAAACACTTGCTCTGCTAGAAAAAGGCATTCACGTCCAGAGAGCAGACATGCTCAAACACTCTGAACTGTGGCTTAATGAAGCATTCAAATTACATACTGGAGGTGTTCTCTTGAGATAGCTCCTGTCTGTTCATCACAACAGCTCTTTCTTTTCCAGGTTTATGGAGGGAAATTACATATTAATTCATGTGGAACACAATTTGGTTTCAGGGGGGTTGGGCGTGATAAAAAAACACATATACACATATTCCTCTTTAAAGAATTTCAGTTGTATTTTTGTCATGAGGTGCAGGAAGGATACACCAATAGTACCGTGTATAGAATTGTGAAATCTGACATTCATACTATTCAGGTTACCTAACCACAAACGCTGCAGCTCCCATTCTTTACACAAAAAATGGCATTGGAGGGCTGCTATTGGGAAGCAAAGGCGGCATGATTTCACACCAAATGGGGAGGTGATAAGCTTGTGTGTGTGTGTGTGTTTGTGTGTGTTCCTGTACCACGTTGTTAGGCTGGTCCATTAGCAGAAGGTTGCATCTCTCTGCAGGGTAAAAAACAAAACAAAACAAAACAAAAAAAAACAAAAAAAAAACAGGAATGAATTTGGTTCCATCTACCGATTGTATTTTCTGATTATTTTTTTTATTTCAGACTTGCCAAAAGTCTCAGATTTTAGGTGTATCCAGACACACTTACTGTGTGATAGCAGCTGACTGGTTAGCTGGACCCACAGCGGTTGGGCTGGGACAGACTTGATTTTCGCTGTCACTCTCTTTGTCTTTTTCTTTGTCTTTGACTGGAGGTCCCTCTGCTTGCACCTTATCTGCTTCACTGCAAAATAAAAATAAAACAAAAACATAGCAACAGGTGAAAGTGCTGCCTTTCGCTAGATTTCTACAGTTTCCAGCTCAGTCCACACCGGCCATGCCCGTTGTATTACAATCTGTATTTGCATGTGTTATATTGGTCCCGTCAACACACACACACACACACACACACACACACACACACACACACACACACACACACACACACACACACACACACACACACACACACACACACACACACACACACACACACACACACACACACACACACACACACACACACACACACACACTCACACACACACACACACACACACACACAGTGCTGAGCGAATAAATTCAAAGTGAGCTGGGCACAAAGCTAGGTTTGTAAAAAGGTTGTCTGAAAAGTCAAATTAGATTCTGTTTTATTCTTGCATGCTTTCAAATGCACTGTTAGTAACCTATAATGGCTTGACTTGTTAGAAGGTTGATATGTTAAATTCATAGCATGTCATCTGTATTACTGTTAGTACTGTGGATGATCTGAAAGAAACTAATGCCAGTTTATCATATACATATAAGCACAATTGATAGTCATGCACACAACTGAACCAGTCAGATATCAGACCACCATATGATTTCTGAAACAAAAGTGTGAGTGGACCATCTCATCTCAGAGTTAGCTGATGTTTGAGCATTGCAAAGTTGTGTTAAGGATATTAAAAGAGCATGGCATAGTAACAGAGGTTCCTTCTTATGAGTGAGGCATGGCCTGAATAACAGCAGAAGATATTGGTACTCCACATCCTGTAAATGCAACAAGCAAAAAACAAAAACATAACACTTGGCCTTTTAAATCCTTCAAAAAACGTCAGGAAAGCATTCAGCACTCCAGAGTGAAAGACCCCAATACAACATACCGTCTGACTGCTGGTCTGAATACTCTGGAGACGGAAGATGAGAAAGGAGGGAACAGACAGGAGGAAGACGATATCAGAAGCACAACAGAGAAGGTGTCGGGGGGGGGGGGGGGGGGGGGCGTTTTGTTGGGAAGGAGAATAGAGAGAGCTACAGTACATAAAAAAACAGTACAATATGAGAAGCAGGACATGCTAACCCAAGCAGTCCGTTGAGTGTGTGGGCGTGCATACCTGGTGAACACAGCCCTCTCGTTTTTGGCGTCCACCGTGAGCCGGATGGTCTCCTTGCCAGCACCAGTGGTGATGGTCTCTGTAGTGGTCGTCTCACTGGAAGATGCAGACTCTGTCTTGTTTTCTTCCTCGTCGCTGTCTGAGCTGCTGGAGGAAGAGCTGTCTGACGCCACCAGTGGAGCTTTTCTAGCAACACACACACTCCACACACAAGCTGCAGAGAGCACAAAGAAAGAAATCCCTAATCACAGACTCTCAAATTATATTGATCAGTGATCATTGATCGGTTTATTGCTTTAAAAAACCAAAAAGGTTCAGGTTGGAAATAAATAGGTTCTGTGAAACAATGGCAGTGGGTTGGGGTGCTTTTTTAAATCACTTCTCTCAACATGGGACCACTGAATGTGACCATTTGCATCTATTGTCTGTTACTCATACATGCTGCAGCAACTTACGGTTCTGGTTTGGTTTGGTGTTCTCTGACCCACTAAACTCAGAGTCTACAGGCGAGCTGCATCTTGGTCCTGTTTCAGAGCTGCGGATAAATACCGTTTAAACACTCTGTTTAATTTGGATTTTAGGGGTATTTTTCTCATTATGCTGTGAATCAACACCACACCCACACTTACCAACAGAAGGGCTGGAAGTCACTGAACTTCGCCCACCCTTTCTCCTCCGCCTGTGCGGCAGCTGGCTGTGTGGTGGGAGTGTCCCAGGCTGCAAAGCCCACACCTGCTGCAGGAGCCTTTGAGTTTACCTCCCCAAAGTCTGCAATCCAGCCGGTGCCTGCATATGAACAAAACACCAGACACACTCCGTTTTAATAATTCAAGGCCCATTTTAGTTATAGACCAAGACAAGTGCATTACACTAGAACAAATCTCACTTTTTGCAGGCTCAGTCTGGCCCTGGTTTGAGAATGGATCCAGGTCATCACTGGGCTCTTCTTCTGAGTCTGTGTCAGCTGCTCTGTCAGAGGTCTCAGTGGCACAATCTGATGTCCTATCGCAGGCCTTGCTCACTGCCGGCTGCTGGGAGGACTGTAATCCACCAAACCTTAAAACAGACAAAATATGGAGTATGTTTAAATAGAAAGCGCAAAAGGGAGCTGCATATTGACAACACTGAAATAAATAATGAATTTATTGGAATTTTATCTGCTGAGGTCTGTCTACCTATTTCGAGACTTTGTTTGTGCTGCATAGGTAAACTCCTTCTCCTCCCAGATATCCTCTTCATCATCATCAAAGGGTTGAATCCTCTCCTTGGAACAGGCCTCAAACACAGCTGTGTTTGCCTGCAAGGAACACATGGATAACTTTAATGTGCAAGGTATGCATAAGTATTCCCAATACTACATACTGTAACAAAAAAAACTACTTTAGAAAGCAAACTCTCACTTTGCTTTCTAAAGTACTAACAACTCAAAAACCTTAAAAATAGACTCACACTGTCCTGGCCTGCATCAATGTTAATGTTTATCTCTGCGATCCGGTCAAACGTTGCCCTGATAAGAGCAAAGAAATCACTATATGAACACACAACCACAACACAAGACTGACACATGAAGAGTAATGTTTAAATTTACCCAATGCTATCATCATGATCAGTAAATTCCTCGTCATTGAAGCCAAACTGATCCACAAAGTTAGCTGTCATTTGCTGGATCTGGTAGTCTGAAAAGGCCTAAAACACACATCACAAAAAGCAGGATTACGTGTGTGTGTGTGTGTGTGTGTGTGTGTGTGTGTGTGTGTGCATTTCTATGTTTACCTGCTGTAGCGTCAGTTCTTTTGGAAAGGGGCTCTCCATGTCATCCTCAGATGACGGACGTGGGTTTCCATTGCCAATCTGTAGAGAACACAATATATATATTACCAATATTTATAATTTGATCCTGTGTGTAATCACAAAGATCTGCTTGATACTATAGACATGCATGTCGCCATTACTGCATTTACCAGGTCTATGGTATTCTTTCTGTTCGTTTCTGAAAGTGTCTGGTCCACAAAGGTTTCCCAGCGCCCTCTGTAGTCCTCTGGTAGCTCTACATTCGTAAACAACATTAGAGTAGTTTAGCTGTTATCACCTTTTGCTTTTATTACACACACACACGCACACACACAAACCTGTGATTAGGCTACTAATCTGTGTGTGAACTGGGCCTTTTTCCAGGTTGTGGACGACTGTGTTGGCAATCCTGGTGAGATGCCCCATGTACCCTCTTCTCATACCACCTTCTGATCTAAAAAACACAAGTAGTAAGAAAACAGCTCTCTGCCTTTCACCCAAAATCAAGATTAAGCAATTATTACAAAGCTACTCACTGTATTTTATCATTTTCTTCCCAAGCTGCTAAAATCCTCTGGACAAGGTGGCAGTGCTGGAACAGCTTTGGAGAGACAATGACAAAGACTCAATCATTTAGTAGAATTCATAACAAGCAACAATTGTGGCCCATCAAATCACACAGACACTTACATGAGTCACCAGTAGATTATGTGCAGAGTTCTCAGGGGTGACTGAAGTTTCAGAAGTCAGGGTCTCAGTCACACTCTGCTCTTGTGATGCATCCTGAAGAGGCTTGAATTTGTCTTGGGATGCCAAACCAGGCTGGAGCCTCATTTCATGGGCACAGGGACGGAGGATGGCAGCAACACAAAGCTCTACTTGGAGATGCAGGAAGTTGTTCCATGTGTACTTAAAAAACAATTCCTGAAAAAAATAATGCATTTCCAAAGATGGCATTTAGCATTTTTTTTAATAACGAACCTTTAACTTTGATAAGGCAAAAAATGCGCTGTGTTCCCGCCTCTCACCAGAAGCAGGTCCATTGTGCTGAGTCTACAGAGCTCCTGTGCTACAACTGCATGACTAGCAGAACTGGTATACAGCAGAGAGGCCACGAGCCGGGCTACGTGCAGGCGTGTGTTCCCCAGTGGCTCCTCCAGCACACCCAAAGTGGTCAGCATAGGGCTTCGCTAAACATAAGCAAAAGATACAGACATGCGTCTTGAAACATAATATGAAAAGGTACATGCAACTTATTGTTAAAACAAATTAAACATAATATAAAAGTAAAAAAAAACATTCTGTACCTTTGGAGGCTCCAAAAGTAGCTGGTGAAAATGTGTTAGGTGTGGTTGAATGGCCAACAAAATGCTGCTGTTAACAGTGTAACTTCTCTCAAATCCCTGAGCATCCATTACACCATCCACCCTATAATAAAAGAAAAATATGGCAGGGAATGTTTCATGAATGGCTGCAAAAAGATAATAGACATAGTTAGAACTTTTTTAAGCAAGGTTTAAATTTGCTCACACAGGCCTCCTGATTTCCAGCAGCGTGAGAAGAACTTGAATCCCATTGACAATACAGCTCTCGGTCCTCTCTCCTGAGAACATATTCTGCAGCAACTGCTCCACACACTCTTGTCTGCAGAAACACAACGTAGTAGGCAAATGTCTCAACGTCCCTTAAAGAGTGTGTGAATGTGTATCCATACACCTTTTTGACTTACGACTCCAACACAGTCAGCAAAGGGTCAGGCTGAGAGATCTCCTGAAGCTGATTGGCCTGGTCTCTACTTAGACGAATAATGTCACACAAAGTCTGCGATGCATTGGACTGCCTCTGTGAGAGAGAATTGAAAAGGTATAGTTTATAAGAGAAATGCATAAATCATTAACTGAGGACCACTGAAAAGACCTACCTCCTCATCTCTCTTCGGGTGAATGAGCTCTATAAGTCTCTGGGCTAGCTTCTCTTCATTCAGCCACTGTTGAGAAAATGTCACATAACTGCACACAATATCAGTGTGACCCTTAAAAGTATAAAGCTGTGTTCAGCATTGTCTTACAGTAAGAGTCTCAAGTCGAAGCGGGGGTGGTTCAACACAGCTGATAAGCCTTAGAAGCACATCCATCATGGCCGACGTATCAATGTGTTTTAGGACCAAGGAAAGAAATCCATCCTTCCGTCGCAAGAAATTAATCACCTACACAAAACAGAGGAAAAAATGCTGCCCCTCTGTCAACACTTACATACTGCATAAAGTATATCATTATTAGTAGAGCAGAACATATTATTTCATGCACCTCCAACATGCCACGTTGGGGTGGTAACAAAACATAAAATAGCTGATCGCAGAGCCAAAGCAAATGAAACACAATGTTCTCTTATTTCAGTTAGGCTTTATGTAGTTACCCACTATTCAGTTTGCAATAGATTTAGCTCCAGGGTCCACCCTTTAAACATGCCACTACCAATACTTGTCAATCAATCCATTACCAGCAGGTGTTTTAAGTGTCTGCCCTTGGAGTTACCTTGGTGAAATTCTCATGAAGCTAAATAGCAAAACATTTTTTTGAGAAATACATTAAAAAAACAATCCTGTAAATATTATATTCATGAACCATAGATTATAGCACATCTAAAGTAAAAACGACTATGTGGTTGCACGGACAACCCCAAGACATAGCTGTCCTCTTCTCTCAGTATGGCCTTTGATTTAACTGCAAGTGTGCGGAGTACCTGTTCAGTCTTCCGTGTGATGAGGTTCCCAATTGTCTTGCTAAAGAAAGACGCCAGGAGGGGGTTGAGTGGGGACGGCTGCTCCAGGAAGGCATATAGAGTTTCCAGCAGAGGCTCTTCATTACCTAGTTTGTCATTGATGACACCCACATCACACGTCAACAGCTCACAAGCTATATTTGGATACCTGTAATAAATGAAGAGAACACACCTGGCAGCAAGATGAAGCAACACCGAAGTCAATAACTCATTTTCTACCTTAAAATCGTTAGTGTGATAAAATTATCTGAAAAAAATGACTGTTCACAAGTTAATATGTAGTTTGTCATTTTAAATGGTTTCACAGATGCGTGTTGATAGTTGAGCTGAGGAATTCCAGATATAAAGTGGCAGATAAAACTTATGATGTAGTGCAGCACCAGCAAAAACACTTACTGAATACATTATAGTGGATCAGCATAATCTACACAGCAGCACCTACTTGAAACGCTTGATCTCCTCTACACCAGCAGGGGGCTCTGTGGTAATCAGTCGGACCATCTCCTGCATGCACTGATCCTGGCACAAGAGTAGCAGAAGCCTACAAATCCACGAGCACCGAAGAAAAAGAAAAACGGTTACAACCAGCAGCAATTAGGAGAAAGCAAAGTTTTAATATAGGCGTATGTTGCTAGAAATCAAACCTCCTGTTTTGAGCCTTGCACTCCTGCAGAATATCTTCTTCGTCCATGAGCTCCGTGAGCGTGACATCTTCTCTGTCCAGCAAAGCCTCCAGATGAGACGATGTGTGCAAGTCAAACTTCCAAAACATGGCTGGTGTCACAGACTTGTACACTTTGCTGTTGAGAGGATGTAGCACAGCAATCAGTGCCCTGGCTGTTTAGCATACACATAACAAAGACAGATTAATGCGCTGAGCAATTAGTTTTGTGCCAAGATAAATGGTTTGTATGTATGCTCTCACGTTTGGACAAGGAGTAGTGCCCTCAGTCAGATCTTGCTAAATAGCCATTTGCCTTTGTGATGTTGACTGGCCTGGACATTAATCTGCATCAGAAAGTGCACACACTGAAGATAAAATACACAAACACAATAGCCTCCAATCACATTAACGCAAAAGAAGACTGCATAAGCTAGAAATTAGAATAAAAAAAAACAAGTGACAGAATCGTTTCTAGGAAGTCTTCTGCTTACCCAGATCTTTAAGTGAAAACAGTTAAAGTTGGCCTAACTGTGGAGATTAGCCTTCACCCCTCTATGCAAAGAGTAGGAAGCAGTGCATCAGTAATTAAGTTAGTGCTGCACATCTGTGTACTGACATAACCCAGCTTGCTTTGGCAATGGCTCTCACTCTCTCACACACAGATACGAACTGGAGGAAGAATGAGGTTGAACAAAGACATCTTTTTATGCAGAAATACAAATATGAATGAAGTGCTTATTAACAAAACAAATGCGTCAGCCAGAGGGGGAGATACCGACTCTGGCATCAGTTGATATTTTTGCTGACATGAAGTGCGAACTTGAGATGAGTTGAGGTGATGACAGCTGAGCTCTGTACAGTATGAAGCAGAGAACTGCTTTAAGCGAGACATCTTGCATCACCTGAATGGAATAAATCCAGGCACGGTAAAGAATACAGAATGCTCCATTATTACTGGTGATTCTTATTGTGCTTTGGATAAACAGCTGATACCAGTGGCGAACACTGAAGCCACACATAACGGTCCCAACAGTGATCAAGGCCCAGCGTGAGAGCAAATATGACCTCCAATACCGCAAAGTCATCAATTACTTATTACTCAGACCAAATACTTGGCAGCTTTTGTCCACGATTTCGTTTGAACGCGAGTCAATTATCCAAAGACCAATGAAAACGATTGCATAAGCTTAACCGGGCACGGTGCACCTGTGTACCGTTCAATGAACCTGCCCAGGCTGCACAAAACAGGTGCTTCAGAGCAGAGTGTCCACTTCAGGGACCCATCCTCTCCTCGGTTGTGGCTTGATACGTATGGATTTTATGTCACACAAAAAAAACACAACCGTGATTATGTTTATAAAGGCCTTTTGGAGTCCTTGGGCCGATTGATGACGGCCACCGGTGGCTAATCATCGCATGCAGGTTGAAAGACGCTAACCAGCGCGTTACCAGTGGAGCAGGTTCGCCCCCTGATCCGCGTTAGTCACCAGAAGTTCGCGTTAAGTTAGCTTATCTGTGTAGCGACCTGCGCCGCTGCGGCTCCGCTGCCTTTCACCCACTGCCCCCCCCCCGCATGGACACCGCGAAGCAGCCCGCTAGCGAGCTCTCGCTCCTCCTGCTAACGGCACCGGGGCTACCTTCACCCCGGTACCGGCGGTTTACCCCGGTCCTCCGGCTCACGCGCTAACGCGGTTCCGTTATTCGCCGCGGCTCGAAGCTAGGTTCAGCGATGTCCGCCTGACTCCGACCTAACGTCACCGTCTTCCGACACTTGACAGCCAGTCATATCGGGAAAAGACGCACGTTAGCGTTGCACATTTCTCCCCACAAAAACACACGACCGGGTACCTTTAATCCATCACCGTGTCAGTCGTCTTGGAGCTGAACGGCAACTTTGGCTCTCAGGTCACACACGGGCCCATAGCGGACTGCTGAAGTCTGCGATGTTAGCTTGGAGGTACTACCCTTCCCCAGTAGCAATGTCATCCACCGCCGTTCCACCGTGGCTGGCCTGCTGAGCGACGGTGCTTCACTTAAGGCGACCTCCGATGAGGAACACGCGAAAAACACATCTGCCAGATTTGGGACACAAAATGGCGGATAAAGTACCCGCAAGTATAAAAAGTTCGGCTGTCCACCAATTGTCTGAACACAAGACAGCAACAATACGTGATTTACGAAGCATCACTGGGAGACTCTATATTCACACGATTCGCTCTGAAACAAGACGTCTTTCTAAAATAAAACGCTAAACTTGCGTTATTTCACACTATACAAAATATCGCAACAAGTAATTTAAACCAAATCACTATTGTCATCAGCCTCACTTTGACAAATGTTTAGGGACTGTCATTCTATTCCTGATTAAAAGAAACGAAAATATTGATTAAATTGATAAATTATTAGAAACAAATCGCACAAAAGTAAAGGTTTACATCAAACAGCGTGCTCACTATACTACAATATTCAAATATTATTGACTCACAAACATAAATACTCCCAAAATGACACAGTACTATACCTGAGTGGATGTAGCCTACCAAGATACTTTCATCATGGCTTTGGGTTTATTTTTCACGGACCTTAAATTCCTAAAAAAAATAATATCACAGGCAAAATATAGGCTAAAAGTTGCAATATAACGAACACTAAGAACACAAACAACCTGACTTGACTTGGTTTTAAAAAAAATCAACATTAATGGCAAGTATTGCTTTCTAAGTAGTGTATACAGATAGACTATAACTGCCAATAAGTATCTTTAAAGATTCTCATTAATCCAGGTCACGTTTGCAAAGTTTTTAAGATCTCAACCAAGGCAGTTTCCACCGAATTGAGCCTGAGGGATTTTTGACGGTCCCTTACTCTATCTAGGATCACAGTTAATTTAACTGTACAAATCCATTTTTTGGTCCTCGGTGTTCAGTTTCAAATGTTTTCTTTTCTCATTTGGTACAATGGATGCCTGTCTGTAATTTCTTTAAGGATTCATAAAAGTTAAAATTATTTTGTACTAAATTTTACTGCACATGGAACAAAACGTACCGATTGACGCTAATTTTATATGCTAATATGACGATAATTGAATTGTTTTATTTTTAAGAGATATTGTCATTGTTTGTGTAAATTTGGTATCTCTTCTCAAGTGGGTGTTTATGTGTGTCGTGTTATCCGGCAACCCTCGGACAGCCCCAGCCGGTGGATCGTCGCCTCCTCTGAGCTGAACCTCCGCAGAAGGTCTTTCTGTGGTAGCCGGTTAGCGTCATGGCGAACGTTGCGGATACCAAGCTATACGACATCCTCGGAGTTTCTCCATCTGCCTCTGAAAATGAACTTAAAAAGGTGCGTAGAACTTAGTGATAACAATTAAAATGGTGTGAGTGAAAACGAAATAAAAAGAAGAAGAAGGGTCACTGGTTAAATGTGGCCTAGAAACAAGCTAACGTGTGGTAGCTTCCTGGACGCTAGCAGAAGATGCTCCGTTAGCCTAGCCAATGGGCTAAGCTATAGGTGGATAAGTATTTCACAGCACGGTGTGTTTGATAAATATTTAAGTCACGTCTTATGGTCATGTATATTTAACCGCGTTTAATATTGGTGTATACGTTAATACTGAAGAACTGAGTTTCTTCGCCCCCAAACGACAAAAATAGCCCGCAGACCACGAGTGTTAACGTTACTAACTACACAACACAATCCAGTGTATAGCCACCACCAAGCCGGCAGTATCGAAGCATTTTGCTAGCTCATCTGCTCTCCTGGCGCTAGCTGGATATGCCAGAAAATATAACAATCCACCATAGAGCTCACTGTGTTCGTGTAACCTTAGTTATATATCCATTCTAACAGTTAACACTGAAAGTAACGTTAAGCTTGGTAGCTAACGCTAATACGCTAATACTGCCGACCGTCGTGTAACGTAGGTGCTGTATAAATACCGCAGTCAGTCAACATGCTAGTCGCTGCGTACTCCAAACTCCATTCAAACACCAGTCAGGCAAGAATAGTTGACAGTCTGCAACATTTAATCTCCTATAGAAACAGACTTTCAGCCATACACACAGTGTATGTTTGGTTGCTTATTAAATCGAACTATGTTGTTTAAAGTTGACTTGGCAAAGGTGTGTTGACATCATTGTCACGCTAGTAATGTCAGACGCAGCTTGCTGTTCCTGGTGTCCTGGCGTATTTGACGGCAGGCCCAGAAGTCAAGCCCTGGGCTAGTCAGAGCAGTTAATAGAATTATGATTTGCGAGCAGAAACATTTAACACGGTCGACAGCTGCACTCAGGGCGCTCACACACACCATTGTTCACATTTATTTTTGGTTTATTGCAGGCGTACCGCAAATTGGCCAAAGAGTACCATCCTGACAAGAACCCCGATGCTGGAGACAAGGTACGATGCTCTGCAAAGTGTGTTGTTGTTGTTTCTGCAACAACTGAACAGATCAAAAAACTGTACACAGCTTGGGTTATAATCAAACAGCCTAATTCTTTTAGGAGTAACACCAAGGGCAGATAAGAATACACATAATGAAATGGATTTTCCTTGAAGAAAACTGTCTTTGTTTTTGCTTTGTACTGCTCTGAGATAATTCCTCAGGTGCTGTGACTGTCACTAGACTAGACTTGTGTTTGTAGTTTTCAAGACAGACCTCTTAGAACAAATTTTATGCCAAATGTTTTTCATGTCCAAAGGTTTCTGAGTTTTCTTTCTCTTTTCACATTTTCAGTTTAAGGAGATAAGTTTTGCATATGAGGTACTGACAAACCCAGAAAAGAAGGAACTTTATGATCGCTATGGAGAACAGGGTCTGCGAGAGGGAGGAGGTGGAGGGCCTGGCATGGACGATATCTTTTCTCACATTTTTGGTGGAGGACTATTTGGTTTTATGGGTGGACAGGGCAGAGGACGCAATGGAGGCAGGAGGAGAGGGGAAGATATGGTACATCCTCTGAAGTAAGTGATTTACTTTTTTTTTTTTTTTTTTTTTTTTGTTTTAGCAAGTGGTTCATAATATATATTTGATTAACTTGTTTCAAACTTTTTTGTCAGAGTTTCTCTTGAAGACCTTTATAATGGGAAAACAACCAAACTGCAGCTCAGTAAGAATGTGCTGTGTAGTGCTTGCAATGGGTGAGTCTGCTTTGATAGTTTCAGCCTAATATAAAAACATTATTGGTATGCAGTCTAAAATCAACATGGATAATGGTTTGTAATTGTAGTACTGCTATTTTGTTTTTAAGTGACACAAACTAACAAGACTTTGTTTGCCATTTAGTCAGGGTGGTAAAACAGGAGCTGTGCAAAAGTGTGTGACATGCAGAGGACGAGGTATGAGAATCATGATTAGACAGCTGGCCCCTGGGATGGTTCAACAGATGCAGTCAGTCTGTACAGACTGCAACGGAGAGGGTAATGTTTCCATGAACACCCACTTACCAGAAAAATCGACAGTGTACAATTATGAGCAAAATGGTGCTCTATTCACTCTGCAATTCTTGATTCAATCTCTTCAATGGGTGTTTTTTTTTCTTTCTACAGGTGAAGTGATAAATGAGAAGGATCGCTGCAAAAAGTGTGAGGGTCATAAGGTGAGCAAGGAAACTAAGCTTCTGGAAGTCCATGTAGACAAAGGCATGAAACATGGACAAAAGATCACGTTTTCTGGGGAAGCTGACCAAGCACCGGGCGTAGAACCGGGAGACATAGTCCTGGTGCTTCAAGAGAAAGAGCACGAGGTAACGTACCCTCAATAAAAACAGCCCAATAATGCTGATAATGATTTTTCAGATGCATTATTATAGCTGTTAAAGACTCCAATTGTTCCTAACTACCACGTTTTATTAAACCTAAGCAACAAATTTTGAATTTGCATCTAATTCAGGAATTCCGGCGTGATGGCAGTGACCTTCACATGGTCCAACGTATTGGCCTGGTGGAAGCTCTGTGTGGGTTTCAGATTACTATCACTCACCTAGATGGTCGCCAGCTGCTTGTCAAATACCCACCTGGCAAGGTTATTGAGCCAGGTAAAAGATATTTGTTTTTTTTTGTTTTTTTTTTAGAAAACGTTTTAGTAAACAAGGTGGTAATTGCAATATATTATGACATATATTTTCTATATAATTAATCTTAAATTGCTTTTGGAACAAAAAGTGACTGGCAATGCTAATGGCTGATATCAGGCACTTGAGCTTTAAGCCTTTTTGTTAACGAGTCTTTGTGTGGCAGGCTGCATTCGAATGGTGAAGGGGGAGGGCATGCCTCAATACAGAAACCCATTTGAGAAAGGAGACCTCTACATCAAGTTTGATGTCCAGTTCCCTGAAAACAACTGGATTAGCCCTGAAAAACTGAATGTGAGTTAAACATCTTAAATTAGCTTCAATGATTATACAATGAACGGTTTCTTTTTAATACAATAAATTTCTTCTAGGATCTCGAGTGCTTGCTGCCTGCTCGTGGTGAGAATCCAGTTATCACAGCTGATGCAGAGGAAGTTGACCTGACAGATTTTGACAAGAGTCAAGGCACAGGAGGTGGAGCCAGACGAGAGGCCTACAACGATAGTTCTGATGAAGAAGGGGGCCATCACGGCCCGGGGGTGCAGTGTGCCCACCAATAGACTCGAGCATAAAGACATGCATACACAAGCATAAAACATCCCTTGAGTGTCATTGCTAATACCATTCAAGACTTAATGCACATACACGCACATATCTCTTCTTTTGTGATTCCATAAAACAAGAGATATACATACATATAAACTTATATCCACCCAGCACAGTTTCAGTGTGCCCATAAGTCAGTTTTATGCTGGATGATTGATGACCATTTTTATGTCTTTGGGCGATAGTGTTCATTAAAACCTCCAGCAAGAAAGTAGCTTCATTCTCAGAGGTTAACTGACTAACCTAGATCTGGAACTTCCTGTTTCCATCCTAGGCTTTTACCTGTCACTGTGGGGAAACACCAGTCTAGTGTAAAAATGCAAATATTGTTGACTTGTATGAGGTGTAGTTTAGTCTCGCACAAAGCGCATGCTGCTTCTTGCCGAAGATCTAACACTTGTAGATCTAGGGTCTGGACACATCCAACAAATCTGATGCCACTTGTTTAAATTTCATAATGTCAATGCTATCAAAGTGCCGTGCTGTCATAAAAGCTGACCTGATTGCAGCCCTGAAAGACTGTTCTCTGCACAACCTGCTGAGACCTGCACATGTTTAATCCACCTCGTCCTCTATGATCGACTGTCATATTTTAAAAATGAGCCTGCTGGTTTTGTTTAGTGCTCTGCTGTCACATTGCTAGAATATTAAAGCCCTGAGTATAACACCATGTTTTTTTGTTTGGAAATGTTTGTTGGTTAAATCGTTAGTATGTTCAAGAGCACAGAACTTGAACTTGTGTTTTCATTTAGTTCACACATTCGTGTTCTTTCTGTGTGTATGTGTGCAATGCAGTGGCCCTGTGTGCGAGCTGCTGTGGAATGTTCTGGCTTATTGGTGTGACAGGTATCCCTGCTTTGTGTTGGAGTGCAGTGCAAGTGGACACTATATAAGGTCAACTAAAGGGGGAAAAAAACTGAATGTTGCTGAGAATCTCTTCTAGGCACACTATTTCTC
The DNA here is from genome assembly GCF_900634795.4 of Betta splendens. Lineage (NCBI taxonomy): Eukaryota > Metazoa > Chordata > Actinopteri > Anabantiformes > Osphronemidae > Betta > Betta splendens. The sequence continues at coordinate 10,725,375 of NC_040886.2, read as the reverse complement.
CTTTATTCACCAGAACTGGAGGGTCCTTTTCTCTTGCAGGAAACCAGTGGACCTGCTGTATTATACATCTGTTCCCATTGTAGAGTTGTTAGCCAAACCTATGTTACAAAATACCCATCCCTCATACACCTGTAAATAAACGCAGCCCCCAGTCCACAGGTGCATGCAGAGTCTACAGCAGTGTTCTCCTGTTGTCATGTTTCTTACACAAGTGAATAATGGCTGTTGGTGCCAATATATTAATGTTACTACACAGGAGAGTCAATGGAACCTCTGTAGACTGCTAACATGCGACCTTGTGACTTGATATGTATGTAATTTAGACCGCGGGATAATGTGTACACAAGTTAAAGGGGTCATTGATAAATGACATTACTGTTGATGCTTCTGTTTGTCAAGATGATAATTAAACTGTATAATAAACAGTCACTACGAGTATGTTGAGGTGTCGTATGTTTATGCACAATGTATGATCAGAAAGGACACGGCAGACTCCAGCTACAGGACTGATATTATTGATTCATGTGAAATTACATCACTTGGAACAAATAATCACTCAAACTGTTTGCTGTTGTATATGGTGATGATGAAGCGCATGTGTTGAATCTCAGTCTGTCGTATCTTCCGTTTCTCTGTAGAGCGTTACTGGACCCAGGAGCTCCTTAAATCCTGCAGTGTTTCTAAACGTTAAAGAGAAGTGAGGCGCGGGGCTGGAGGCTGATGTCGTCTGAGTGTATTCGGTTGCCGTGGTGTCACGTACCTGTCCCGTTTGGACTGCATCAAATGGGAGCGCTCTCGTCTCAGCTGTTCCAGCCGCTCCCTGACGACAGTCTTTTGCTGTTGTTTGTCCTCCTAGAATACAGATGGCAGGTGCAACAGTAGTGATGCATCTATGCAGCGCTGGACCATCCTCCACCCAGTTCTTACCCGTGGAAGGTCTTGTGTGAGGTGTTTTAGCTGCTCCATGTGTTTGAGTCCAAGCAGGTCTTTCTCTGTCTTTTTGTTCTGGATGATTGACAGCCGCTCCTGCACCTGGAAAGACAAACCCTGTCAGGCTGCCTTCACACCTCTGATCCAAACATGTAGCTCACTTCCCTTCTCACCCTCAGCCGCTGCCGCTCCCGGTCTCTCTGGTGCCTCTGTTCAGCCCTTTTTTGCATGTCCACCAGGTTGCGCATTGTTCTTTCTCTCTCTACGGCTGATACTTGCTCTCTTATCTGCTCCCTCTCAGTCACAGTGGATTCCCTCAGTGTCTCCCTCTCTGCAAGGCCACACGCTGCCTTTAAAATTGAAAAACAAACTAGTGAATGGATCACTGAAATGAAACACTGTGTGGCATTGTGCATCATCTGTAGTGTTTGGTCAGAATCTAACAGCACACATACTCTGGTTTGTAAAGTGTTTTCCTGCTCCTCAGCACCAGTGGGATCGGGTTCTCTCGAATCCCATGAATCTGACTGTATTGCAGGACTTGACTCGACCATGTCCCCATCTGTGCCGATCTCACTGCTCGATGCAGGGGTGGGCTGATGCGAGTGCGGCTTGGCCTCTGGGAGGTCAAACAAGGGGGGTGGTGTATGTGTCTGCAGGTCACACCCAGACACGGCTTCCTCCTTGTCTGTTTGACCAGCCGCTGGCCCCTCCTCTGAGGTCAGCTAATGAAAACACATGACACGTCGTAATGCCGTATTCTATCTACCTTACAGCGTAACCTGTACACTGCATGTACCTTTCCGTGTGGGCTGCGCTGCTGCTCTGCGGCCTCTTCATCGTAGCTCTCTGCCGAGGTCTCGTCGGACTGCGTGTGTTCAGCCGTGCTGCTGATGTCGCTGGACTGGACCCTGGTCTGTGTAGCGCTCTCACTCTGTGCTGCGACTCCATCTGCAGATTCCGCCTCACAGTCGGTGCCCCCATCTGGCGGTCGGCTCCAAGCCAGGGTGATCAGAGACCCCTGCTTCTCGTAGCTCTGGGCCCTCATGCTTCCGTCTTCCTCCTCCTCGGCCTCTTTCCCCATGCACGAGATCTCCAAGTAGGGCAGCTCCTCCATGACGGCTCCACAACCTGCAGGAAATATAAGAAAATTGTTCTTTGGACACAACCGTCCTTCATGTTCGGTGGTGTTTGCTGTACCTGTGCAGACGTCCTGTTTGACGGTCCCATCAGCAGCTTGGACACTGGCTGAATTGTACTGCAGAGAGTGTGCCGGCTCATCACTGCTGTTGTGGGGTTCTGGAGGTTCTGGAGTTGTCGGTCGGTCACTGCTGCTGTGGTTGATTATGGATGAAGCAGGCATGAGTAAAGAGCCTGGGTTCAGAGGCGCATCAGGCTCCAGGAGCTGGAGCAGGTTGGCGCAGCTCTGTGCTTGAAGGTCACGCTCATACTTGGCTTGTAGAACTTGGATCTGCTGCACACTCTATCAGACACACATTTTCACCCTTAATAGGAACACAAATTACAAATATTTTGTCATTTTTGCATTGCTTGCTTGACTCACCATGTCCGTCAGACCTGAGAGTAACGCAGACGCTTGCGCCTCCTGAAGCTCCAGCAAGTGGGTCAAGAGGAGCAGGGCACAGGCTTCCACCTGGTGCTGGGACCACATTGCTGGGTTACTGCTCATTTGGGGCTGGGCCTCAGACCCGCGTGCGAGGTCAGCTTGCTCTAAAGGAGCCCTGGTCTCATTCTGTGTCTGCAGCCTGTCATGGAGTTCCCTCAGCCTGTTAATACAGCCCTTTCTTAATGCAGCTTGCTGGTTGCCCTCTGCACAGAGAACAAGGTGGAGGAAACAAACTAAATGAGGAAAAAGTAAAACTCATGCAGCAAAAGAGAAGGAAAGCTATCGATTGACCTTCTTTTGCAGGAGCTGTGTCTCCTTGCAAGTCCTCCGGGGACAGTCCGTGTACCAACCTGACCAGGTGCCTTCTTTCCTGCTCCTGACTCAGCACCAGCAGCTGCAGCACTGAGTGCTGGGAGTGAGAGAAAAGCTCTTTTCTGCTGCAATAATACTCGAGTGTATGTTTTACTGTAGCTCCCAAAATGACATAGAGTATAAGTTTAAGAGCAATGCATTGCATATGATTTGGGAAATGTACCTGCTGTGGTGAGGCCGACGTCACGTCTTCATTTGTCTCCTCCTCTTCAGCCTGCAGCCACAGAAGCGCCTGCTGACGTCTGCATGGACTGTTTATATGGGGCCTAACCACACAGGTGATGGATAAACAGTATGTGGCTGAAATTGGGCGTGCAAAGGTCAGCAGACCTGACGATAATGAGCACTTAATCCCCGCTTGTTGACTCACCACGCCTCCCAGGACTGCCGGGCCGCCATAAGAGCTGCCTGTGACGTGCTTTCTCTCTGAGCTCTGAGCGTCGCCAACCGGATGTGTGAACACAGCAGTCTCAAGCTCTCTCTGTCCAGCCTGGAAGGTACAACACACATTCAGTGCAATCTGTGCAATCTCAGCCTGATATATGCCAAAAAATCCTTTACCGCTCTCCCAGGGCTGTGATTGCGTCCCTTTCGTGTTCGCGACACGCGCGTAGCTCATACAGGAGAGACATGGCCGACCAGGATTGCTCCTCAGACTCCCCCTGACAGGCCCTGCAACAGAAGTAGGATGCAGCAGCTGCTGGTTGGAATCTATAATTTAGTAGGTTTCACAATACTTAATATTGGCTCATGTAGGGACTACCTGTATATCCTAAAAGCTCCTGGCAGCTCCGCCAAATGGAGCATGTCACCTGATAGCAAAACCTCCTCCGCCAGCTCCTCCAGCCCCTCGTGCTCCTTGTGCTGCTGCCATGGCAGCAGGCTTTGCCAGGAACTGAGGGCTGTTGAGCAACGGGGAACAAAACAGGAAGGTGAAGCCAAACTTTAAAGCTGACTCACATTTACCTGGGACAGCTTTTCTTACTGTGATGCTCCTGGAGCATTTCTGTGAAAAGCAAGCGGGCCACAACGTCATACTTGACTTCCACCAAGAAGACGAGATCTGGCGGGGAGACGCGGCCCCAGGCGTGAACTTTGACCCCTGGCCTTCCACCCTGCCAGGGAGAGGGCACCATGGTTCGCAAGCCCTCTGACGCCAGTCTACAAGTATAGGTGTAAACACATCAGTGTCTTGAACGCAGCGTTACGTAAAGGTAGATAGGAAGCGACACACTCACTCGGCCCAGCAGTGCCTGGCTGCTCTCTTTAACCTCCTCACCCTCCTATGCAGAACCGACTGCGATGGCTCTGAATCTGATGGGTCGTAACGTGTTGGGAAACGATCTGGGTGTGTGCTTTGGTGCATCGGACAGAGCCGGTCGAGGTTTCCAACATTTAGCAGCTGCAGGTCCCAGTACAGCTGCAGTCAACCACATGGGCTGTTAGTAATGAAACCTGCTTTCTGACAGGATCTTACTTACTGTGCATATTAAACCTGTACCTGTTCCTCCCTTTCCCTCTCCCTTTCCATTTCTAAGAGAACATCCACAATGTTTTCACCAACACATGCCCAGCTGTTGTCACCTCTGGCAATCTGAAACAGTTATGTCACAGCGAGAGCGCTCTCTGAAGCTGCTCTGATGGTGAGGGCCCGTGCTAAAACGTGCCGGAGCTTTTACCTTCTCCATCGCTGCCCGTGCTCCACCTGCGTTGCGGTAGAAGCGACTCGCGTCTTCAGAGGAAAGCTCTGCTCCAGCAGACATCCCCACAGACTGGCACAGGTCCACAGAGGAAGGGGAAGGAAAACAAGGTCGCCGGCCGTAGCGAATGCTCACACCTGCGCGATGAACGCAGCTCCAGCACAACTTACCTGCTCCACGTTTTCCCCTCTGCGGGTTATGAATTATACAGGCTGTTGCCATGGTTACAGACGTCCTTAGAACAACAGCTGGGTCAGGTTACGGCGCAGCAAAAGCGACAGTGTGTCTGTTAGAGCGAGGCGCGGAGGAGTGAAACGTCACAGCACAACAAGCTAGTAAACAAGCACGTGTGAAAGTCTGAGTGAACCTGAAACCTGTCGACAGGTCGTCATGATTATGAAGAAAAATTTCAAAAATTATACTTTGAATTAAAGAAATTGATTGATTGTCTGTGCATGTGCTTGTTTATGTACAATCTGCATGATCGTATGCTCAGTTCATCTATGTTCACTTAAATGGTTCCCAGCACTGAAAGGTACCAAATGAACTCTTTGTTTCTACAGTGTTTCATGTTCCTCATGAACCAAATGATTTCTTTCCAGAAAACATCAAATAGAACCATTAAGAAATTAACGGGGTTATGCTCACATCTTTCGGAGAATGACTCACTTTTATAAAAAGCAAATGAAACAATGCAAATATTAGCAATTTCTTTTGTTTATTATTAAAATGGAAATAGAAAAATACCTGAGATTATGTGTCTTGTATAATCAGATATCGAACAGTGCTGAAATGAACCTGTACAGTCCACAAATGCCTCTTGGTAAATAATACAGGTTTAAAATGTGTACGTTTCACACGTAAAATTAGAAATGCTGAGTATAAATATATGAAGAAATTCACTTTAGATTTTGGAGCTCCCACTTTAAAAGTGTCTTGTTAGCGGTTAGCGGCGGAGCGAGTGTCCCCGTCAAGGCGAGCAGTTCGAGCACTGCGAGGAGTTTCCGTGAGTCACCTTGGGGCACTTTTCCCGTTGCACGCAGTAGTGGTTGTGTAAAACCAGGCCCGCGGGACACTGACAGCCGGGCACGCAGGGCTTGAAGCAGTGGCTCTCCATCACACCCAGCGGCGCGTCCGCGTTGAAGCAGGTGACGGGACACGGGGGGCCGCACTCGTCGAACACGAAGCCCCTCTCCGCCGGACAGCCCACGGCTGCGAAGGAAAACACAGCGTGACCCTCGGGACGACCTCGCGGCGCTCGCGCCCCCCGGCGCCCGAACTCACCGCACAGCGACGGGCTCCTCCAGCGCAGCACCACGCCGGCCTCCCGGCACCGGGCGGCGTAGGCCTCCAGTGCGTCGCACAGGCACTCGTCGCCGTCGGCGCCGCAGGCGCACAGGTCGTAGACGCAGGCTCCGTACCACGGCTCCGGAGGCACCGCGCGGTGACAGGCCCGGAAGGCGCCGGACTTCAGGACCGCGCAGCGGGCGTTGGCCTGCTTCTTGGCCTGGTAGCCGGCGTCCGCGCAGGGGTCCACGTCCTCCCCGGGGCGACAGGAGGACGGGGAGCGGCTGCTGTTTGTGACCTAACACGGCAGCGCAGTTGACGCGGTTTGTTTGCGTGTGCGGCGGTACGACTTTGCGTGTGTGAGCGTTACCCTCCAGCTGTTGCCGAAGGCAGACTCTGACAGGGCGAGCCCTCCGCCGGGCATTCTCAGGTCGTCCTGGTGGAAGCTGTTGAAGTTCCCACAGAGCCCACAGGTGCGACTCCTGTAGGACCCTGGCACGCTCACCTCCAGGTGGGATCGGCCGCTCCAAAGCACCTAGACATGGAACAGCTGTGGATCCAAAAGCACACGGTCCAAGGAGAGGAGGAGAGACCAGGTCTGTACCTTCAGGCCGATGTTGGTGTTCAGTAAGATGGTGTTGGTTTGACGCTCGACGTAGACGAACGGCTCTCTGAGGAACGGCAACGTCACAGCTTCGTCGTTGACCTGAACAAAGCAACAGCGGCTGAGTAACGTGAACGTTCAGAGCAATTAAGACAGTTTGCCCTCGACGAACATCCAAACCTTCACAACCCAGTCCTGGAGGAGCTGCACTGTGATGTCGCCGATGAACACAGTCACCTCTTTAGTCCAGGACACGCCGCTACGCCCGCGGTCATCGTTAGTCGCATGAATGCTGCGCAAACACGTGATTGTCACAAAAGAGGGAAAGAGGGAGGTAAAGCTGGACAGTAGTGATACTCCCTTATGAGATCATTTTAAAACTTTAATATGTTTCTCAGACGGTTGTTAGGAGGCAAAACAGAGCCCGGACACCAAGAGATGCACACCGTACGGCGCCTGCTTCTGTAACCATGGTAACGGCCTCACCTGAAATCTCCGCCCTCACAGTCCTGGGCCAGGACGTACGTGCACGCTCCCTGGAAGTGCAGCATGCGCCCGTCGAAGGTGCGGTAATGAGGATCCCCGAAGGCGATGCAGGTGGCGGGACGAGGGAGGCAATGAGGGCAGCAGAGGCCCGGGACCACGGCTGGCATCTCATCCTAGGAGGAAACACACACGCAGACTGGTTTCACTGGCTGAGTGATTTAAGAACGATTAAGTGACACGTTCCACTGACCGTGGCGCAGGTGAGGGGGGGGCACCGTTCACTGTGACAGTGCACGTCTCCACTGACGCACACACACTCGGTGCACTCGTCCACCTCCCACTGCTCATTACTGTGATAGACGGTTCCCAGGTGGGAACAGGAGCCCCCTGAGGCTAGAACACACACACAGACACATGTATGACATGCATGTTAGGTTCTGCACTCACACAGTACTTGGACATGCTGGCAGTGACACCTTGGCATTCGTAGCAGCACTTCCCGGGAACCTTGACTCCTTTATGACCAGTGGGACAATCCAAAGGAAGACACTCTTCAATGTTGCATTCTATGTAGCCGGACTAAGAACAGAGAAGGTGAGAATTTAGATGTAGTGGGTCTAAGTAGAAAGTTATTATATTGAAGTCAGTCATACAACAAATATAAAAACACCAAAGCTTACAGTAGATATACTGTACATACATCAGCTCTATGCAGTTGTAAACTGAACTGCTGAAACTTAATGTGAAGCGCGCTAACTCACGTTACAGCTGCACGTGATGCAGTCGTCATCGCCGTCTTTCCAGATGCTGCCGTTGTCCACTCTGGTTGTACCCTGAATCACGCAGTCTGCTTGAAACACAGGCACATACACACAACAATGACTGAACCATACCTAAAGTTAAATAAGAAAATATATAACTATACTGAAAAAAATCCATAAACTTTTAATAGTGGGGTGGAAGGAAATGTGGTCCTCTCACCTTTGCACACGGGACAGCACGAGTCTGGAGGGATGAACTGTTCGTTTACAGGGCACGTGAGTGGCAGGCACGTTTGGTGTAGGCAGGTCCACGTCAGGTCCTAAATTATAAATGATCATTTCACATTAGTGCATTGATTGTATTGATAGATATAGTATAGATGACGGCTATTTGAGTAGCACTAACAACTAACATGCATAGACGGGGTACCTTGCACTGGCAGGTGAAACAGGGGTCGTCTGTGGCCAGGACCTCGTTGCCAATCAGTGCAGCAGTACAGTTGCTCAGAGGCTCTAAACACACACACACACACACACACACACACACACACACACACACACACACACACACACACACACACACACACACACACACACACTGTAACACTTCACAACCGGTCTAGCGAGACAGAGGTGTAAATCATCAACGTGCGCTTTAGGACTGACGGGCACAGACGGGACAGCAGGAGTCTGGTCCTGTGAACAGCATGTTGCTTTTGGGACAGTCCACCAGGCTGGGACACTGCTTACGGTAGCACCTCAGGTGCTGTTCTCCATCTGGCATCACCTTAGATGGATAGAAGCATGCAAACATGATTAATGCCACTCATGCTCACAACTTCCGTTTCTTCTGTTACCGTACCTCACACGTGCAGATCTGACAGGGGTCACCGGCTGGGTTGAAACTGTCACCTGGGCCGTAGACTCTGCCCTCAAACACACAGTCTATTCAAAGACACGTGTAAAAGCTTATTAAAGAACTTCCTAATATGCATCTATTGTGCGTTCGATGCTCATTTTCTCACCGGCGCACACAGGGCAGCACTCCCCTGGCACGCTGATGAAGTTGATGCAGGGAGAAAGGCAGCGAACCTCCGAGCAGGTAGTCACCCCATCCACACACATGCAGGACATGCAGGGGACGGCGTCTGCGAACCAGCTGCTGCCCTCTGCACGCTCCTCCCCCTCATACACACAACCTGAGGAGGACAGTTTCGTGGCTGGTGAAAACCATTTCCCCCCGCGTGGCTGTAACGTTCAGCGCTCTATTTACCTCTGCAGCGAGGACAGCAGGCGCCGGGATCGGTCACCTGATGCACGCACGGCAGCCCGGGACACCGACTGGACGCACACAGCACCTCGCCTGCCTGCGGGATTCAGACGGATAAAGCGCGAGGGCGTACGCAAATAGAGGCCGGGCGACGGCTGATGATGAGATGTAGGAGATGCGTCCAACCTGGCAGGTGCAAGTGGAGCAGTGGTTGGAACCAAGGGTCCAAGACTGGCCATCGCTGAACTCGAGTCCGTCCAGCATACACACTAAATCCAGATACACACAATGGCTGTTTTTGAAATACTATTTGTAATAAATGTGCTATTACATCTTAATATGCACTAAACGTATACCCGTGCACTCGGGGCAGCACTGTCCTGGCTTGGTAACGGGCCGAGCGCACGGTGTCGGCGGGCAGACGAGTGGAACGCAGGTGACGGAGCCTCTGAGGCATGTGCAGCGCTGGCAGGGGTCGCCGGAGGGCGCGAAGGCGCGGCCGTGAGCGTGCACGGCGCCCTCGTACAGGCAGGAGTCGCACGGGGGGCAGCAGGTCTCCGAGGGGAGCGGGTGGGAGCACCGGACCGCACACGGCCTCTTCTGGCAGCTCACCGCCTCGTTCTGACCACAGGGGGGCAGAAGAGAGCGCAGCGTGAGCGTGGAGGAAGGCGGCTCATTTGGGTTTCATTGGTTCTGAAGGTTCCGCTGACCAAACAGGTGCACGAGGAACACGGGTCGGCGGGCGGAGTGAAGGTGGAGCCGGACTGATACTCGGTCCCCTGATGGAGGCAAACGCCTGTGCACACGGGGCAGCACTGTCCTGGGGGGGTCACCGGGCGCCCACAGGCGACGCTGGGGCACGGTGCATGAGCGCACACCACGGCCCCGCTCTACACAAACACAAGCTCACTGAGTCACAGGTGCAAAAAAAGTCACTTTTATAGTTCTTATATGTCCTTTGTGAGCGCGTTGTGCGTGTGTTACCAGACAGGAGCAGAGCTGACAGCGGTCCGCGGGGTGCGGGAACCGCTCTCCGCTGAAGCAGCCTCGTCCGTGGAAGCTGCAGCCGTCGCACACGCCGCACCCGCAGCCGTCCAGCGCCGGGTGCGGACACGCGGCGGCGGGACACGGCCTCCTCACACACCGCACTGAGCCGCTCTGCACGGGGAAACGCGTTGCATCACGTCAACAGGTGGCAACGGTGCCAACAGCTGGAGTGTGAGTGAGTCTGAGTGCTTGTGGTACCTGGCAGGTGCATTCTGCGCACGGGTTCCCTGAATCGGGGAAGGAGTGTCCGTTGGCGAGCGCAGCGCCGTTATAGAAACAGCCTGGAGAATTGTATCACAATTAAGGGATTAATCTGAAATAATTCATCCTAAAACTGAATAAACTAAGGTTTGAGTTCATCTCCGCATACGTTCGCATTCCCCGCAACACTGTCCGCGGGGCTTGTAGGGATGGCTGCATTCCCCGTGGCACGGCATCCTGCTGCAGCTGACCTCGCCGCCGTGGCAGTGGCACACGCCGCACGGGTCGCCGTCGTCGGGGAACTCGCTGGCGTCGGGGTACTCGCGGCCGCGGAACGCGCAGCCTGCACACACGCGAAGCAGAGGTTTGGTGCGCGGGCGCCGGCGCCCCGGGCCCCGCGTTCAGCGCCACCCACCGTCGCACGACGCGCAGCAGCGCCCCCGCACCGGGTAGCGGCAGCCGGCGGGCGGGCAGCGCGCCTTCGAGCAGCGGACGGAGCCCTCGCGGCACGCGCACTCGGCGCACGGGTCCGACGGGTCGCCCCACGTCTCGCCGTCGGCGCGTTCGCGGCCGCCGTGCGAGCAGCCTGGGGACACACACAGGGACGCGCGGCCTGAGGAGCGGCTCGAGCGGCGGCGGCGGCGGCGCGGAGCCTCGCGGTACCTTCGCAGGAGCGGCAGCACTCCCGGGTGATGGGGTGCGAGCAGGAGGCGAAGGGGCAGGGCCGGCGCCGGCACCGGACCGTCCCGTTGGCGCACGCGCACAGGCGGCAGGCGTCGGACGGGTGGTAGAAGCGCTCGGCGTGTCTGTAGGCCCGCTGCTCGTACGCGCAGTCCGCGGGAGGAGCTGATGGAGCCAGAGGCAAAAGACTTCAACTTCACAATACCTCCACGTCAGATCCTCCTCCGACTCGGCTTTTACCAGGACACTGTGGGCAGCACTCTCCTGGTGTCAGGTTTGGGTTGGAGCACGGCAGAGGTGGACACCTCTTCATCAGACACTGAATATTTCCATTCTGCAAAACAACCCACTGGCATCAGAACGTGTTTGATGGAGCGCACCAGCTCGTAGTTCTTACTTACTATGCAGCTGCAGGTCCTGCATGTGTCAGTGGGGTGAGGAAACTCCTGCCCATTGGGGTACTCCTTCCCAGCATAGCTGCAGCCTAATGCAGGGGAACGTGGCTTCATATATGAGTCTATTGTGATGTTGCCGCTGACTTCTTACCGTTGCAGTTGTTCCGACAGCACGTCCCGGGTCGGGGGGAGTTGCAGTGAGGACGTGGACACTGCGCGTGGCGGCAGTCGACCCGGCCGCTCGCGCAGCGGCAGTCCTCGCACGCTCCGACCGGACCGGGAAACGCTTCGCCGTCCACAAAGACGCGGTTTTCAAAGAAGCAGTCTGGAAACGAGCGGTGGTGAGTGGAGCTATTTGAGAGTAGGTAGGAATTCGGAAATGATACTTGACTCGTGGCCATTTCTGCCCGTTGGAACTGCACCTGGGCACTTGGGGCAGCACTCTCCAGGGGGTGTGTGTGGGTCGGTGCAGTTGAGTGGAGGACATGCTCTTGGCTCACACGTTACAGACCCGTGCTGTAGAATGAGGGGGGGGGGGGCACCCATGAGTTTGAAGACAAACAGCACAGTGTGATGAGTCTAAATGGACACACTCACATGGCAGAGGCAGATGTGGCACGGCTGCTCGGGCTCCAGAAACCTCTGGCCGTCGCTGTAGACGCGCCGGTTGAAGGTGCAGCCGTCGCACGCCGCGCAACAGGAACCTAGGAGCGAGGACGGAGGCGCTCAAGTCAGACCGCGCGCCTCAGCGTCGCGGCACACAAAGGCGGAGGGGGCGCTTGCCGGCGGGCGTGGCGGCGTGCGGGCACGCGGCGGGGGGGCAGCGCGTCTCCGAACACAGCGCCCGTCCGTCCACGCAGGAGCAGTTGGAGCACGGGCCCTCCGGCTGCCAGGTGGCGCCTTCCGCGAACTCCACGCCGTCCACGACGCAGGCTGCAGCGGGTGGAGACGGGGGGAACCAGTCAAACGGACACAGACGCGAGGAGGCGTCGGAGGGGGCGTACCTTTGCAGGTCAGACAGCAGAGGCGCGGGTCCGTGACGGGGTTGGAGCAACGGAGGGGGGGGCACCGCTCTGTGTGGCAGACGACGTTCCCACCCTGGAACGCACACACGCACACGTGCACACACACGCACGCACACGCACGCACACACACGCGCAAGCGATGCAGCAAACACACGGAGGCGTGATTCAAAGCTGGGGGACGTGAACCGACGGGGGGTCTCCGGCCGTTACGCACCGAGCAGCGGCAGCGGAGGCACGGGTCCCTCCTGGAGGAGAACTCCTGTCCGTCCGCATAGACGCCGGACTCGTACTCGCACTGCTCACACCTGCGGGAGGTAAAACATTTCACGGCCTGAAATCCGATAGAGACGGAGTCCTGCGGGTGTGGGGGGGGGGGTCGTATGGATGGGATGAGACGGGTCTGTTACCGTGGGCAACAGTCTCCGGCGCGATGGACGGGGTTTTGACATGACGAGGCGGGACAGGGAAGGGGAACACATGCCACACTTCCACTCTGCATGAAACAGCCGCAGACAAACAGCGCGTGACAGGAAACTCGTCTCCATGATCTAATCTGTAATTCGATGCGTGGCGACGTACCTCACACGTGCACTCCAAACAGCGGTCTCCGGTGGGAATCACAGCTCCGTTGGGAAAGTCGTGACCGTTCACACCACAGCCTAGAAGACACACACCAGCATCATCTATCTGGACCCACCCGCCAGGAGATGGATGGAGACGCCGAACCCACCCTGACAAACGGGGCAGCAGGTTCCGGGCGGCGGGGCAGCTGGGTTTTTGCACGGCGTGTGACACGGCTCCCTCTCACAGCGAACACGGCCCTCCTGGAGACAAGGCCGGAAAGCATCACGGCGGGTGACGGCGACGGGACACGTGCGAACCTTTCGGACCGAGTCGGACCCACCACGCAGCGGCAGACGTCGCACGGGTCCTCCGGCCTCCACTCCGCCCCGTGCTCATACCGGACACCGGAGAAGACGCAGCCTGCGGACACGCGGCAGATAAGCACGTGGCGCTATCGGCGACATCAGAACACAGAGAGAGCGCCCGGTTCCCGCACGTGGTCGACCTATCAGACGTGCGACGCTCGCTCAGCGCTTTGGAGAGCTGCAGGACCGTGCACGTTGGAGAAATGCTTTCACGGAAGCACCCTTTAGATGGAGCAGATTGCGTCGTTTGGGCTGGGACGCGTCCTCACCTCTGCACCGCTGGCAGCACCCGTCGGGCGAACTGCGGTCAAGTGAGCCGTCTTATTGAAAAATACGAAACAAAATATTGCATATATAGAAAAACTGTCGCCTAATAAAGATCTGTATACTTTTACTGTAAAATTAAGCATTTATTAGTATTTAAAACTACAATGTCATACTGTGAAATTTTTATAATTAATAACTTAACTTTGGTGCATAGTTCCAGGCCCAGACCACTTTCCCCTTGTTCTACTAGAACTGTACTATCACCACACAAAGATCTGTATATTTTTACTGTATAGTTTAGGATTTATTAGTATTCAAAACTACCAAGTCATACTGTAACTGTATGGGCCGTATAGTCAACTTTAATCGTTAATAACTAGACTTTGGTGCATAGTTCCAGGCCCAGACCACTTTCCCCTTGTTCTACTAGATGTGTACTATCACCCCACAAAAATTCATGTATTTTTACTGTATAGTTTAGGATTTAGCAGTACTTGAAAGTACTATGTCATACTGTAATACAGTCAACTTTAATCATTAATAACTTGACTTTGGTGCATAGTTCCAGGCTTAGACCACTTTCTCCTTATTCTACTAGTGATGTGCTATCACCACACAAAGATTTGTGTATTTTTACAGTATAGTTTAGGATTTAGCAGTACTTGAAAGTACTATGTCATACTGTAATACAGTCAACTTTGATGATCAATAACTTGACTTTGGTGCATAGTTCCAGGCTCAGACCACATTCCCCCTGATCTACTAGAGATGTACTATCACCACACAAAGATTCGTGTATTTTTACTGTATAGTTTTGGATTTATTAGTATTCAAAACTACCATGTCATACTGTAATACAGTCAAATTTAATCATTAATAACTTGACTTTGGTGCATAGTTCCAGGCTCAGACCACTTTTCTCTTGTTCTACTAGAGGTGTACTATTACCCCACAAAGATCTGTATATTTTTACTGTATAGTTTTGGATTTATTAGTATTCAAAACTACCAGTTCATACTGTAACTGTATAGGCCGTATAGTCAACTTTAATGATCAATAACTTGACTTTGGTGCATAGTTCCAGGCTCAGACCACTTTTCTCTTGTTCTACTAGAGGTGTACTATTACCCCACAAAGATCTGTATATTTTTACTGTATAGTTTTGGATTTATTAGTATTCAAAACTACCATGTCATACTGTAATACAGTCAACTTTGATGATCAATAACTTGACTTTGGTGCATAGTTCCACGCTCAGACCACATTCCCCATGATCTACTAGAGATGTACTATCACCCCACAAAGATCTGTGTACTTTTACTGTATAGTTTAGGATTTTAGTAGTACCATGTTATACTGAAATATGGCCCTTACAGTCAAGCATAAAACCAATAAGTACTGCACTACAAACAGTGTAGTGTGTAACTTTCTTTTTTATTGTTTTAAGTCTGTATTGTGAAGAGAGAATAATTGCATTAAATCTAATCCTGAATATTTGGTTATATACATTTTGTATTTACATTTTAGTGTTCAAAACTAGATATTACAATGTGTAAGAACAGAGACGGCAATAACTTTGATAAAACAAACTCCAGACATGGGAAATGGTTTAATGAGAACAAATAACGATTTCAGTATCCATCCATTTTCAACCGCTTTTTCTGGGGGCGGGTCGCGGGGGCAACAGTCTAAGCAAACTCCAAACTTCCCTCTCTCCGGACACTTCCTCCACTTCAGCCCAGCCCAGGACCTGTTTGCCTTGGGAGACCCTACCAGGGGCATTTAGCCCCCGACAACATAGCTCCCGGGGTCATTCAGGCACACAAACTCCTCCACCACGTTAATGTATGTTTCACACATAAATATTCAGTTTTTGACTGTTCAATGACTTTATATTAAACATTAAACATTTAGTTTCAATATTAAAAGTCACACTTTGGAGTCCTAACAGATGGTAATAAAAGGATTTAATGTGTGTGTGCTTAGCCTCACTCAGTTTTTTTATGAAAAGTGACATAATCTGGGCCTGGCATTATGCACTAAAGTCAAGTTATTCATCATCATAGTTGAATATAAGGCCCATAGAGTATTACAGTATGACATGGTAGTTTTGAATACTAATAAATCCAAAACTATACAGTAAAAATATACAGATCTTTGTGTGGTGATAGTACATCTCTAGTAGAACAAGGGGAAAGTGGTCTGAGCCTGGAACTATGCACCAAAGCCAAGTTATTAATGATCAAAGTTGACTGTATTACAGTATGACATGGTAGTTTTGAATACTAATAAATCCAAAACTATACAGTAAAAATATACAGATCTTTGTGGGGTAATAGTACACCTCTAGTAGAACAAGGGGAAAGTGGTCTGGGCCTGGAACTATGCACCAAAGTTAAGTTATTAATTATAAAAATTTCACAGTATGACATGGTAGTTTTAAATACTCATAAATGCTTAATTTTACAGTAAAAGTATACAGATCTTTATTAGGCGACAGTTTTTCTATATATGCAATATTTTGTTTCGTATTTTTCAATATTTTGAACAGACCAGACGTGTCGCTATGAAAAGAGGAAGTCGCGACGAGCGTGTTTTGTGCTCTGCTGTAAAGCGTGTAATACGGGCGCAAGACGTTTCTGAAGCGCGGCTGGCTGAACGACGGATGAACGAACGACGGCTCACTTGACCGCAGTGTCGGGCGAGGTTTCGGTCACGGGCGAGCACTCCCCGTTCACGCCCTGCGCCCAAAGGAGGGACGAACGGTCAACGATTCGGCCCCGGCGCACGCGCTGAACGCGGGCGACTGTCGGACACGCGCGCGCACCTCACAAGCGCACGTCTGACCGCCGTCCGGGACCGCGTGGGACACGTTGTGCACGGCGCCGTCCGCCTCACACCCTGAGGACGAGACGTTGAGTTATGAACGTGCACGACGCCGCTCTCATCGTTCGACCCCCGCCGCTGCTTCACTTTCCCTGCAGGACGTTTTTTTTTTGTGGAGCCCTTGTTTTCTTTCGGGGAGCTCATTAAAAAGCTCTCTTGGACATTTCAGCAGGTAATTACTTTAACGACGTCCCGTGTTTGTGGGCGAGACGGAGCGGTGATCACGCAGTGAGGAAGAGGAGGATGGTGATGAAGCTGCCTACTGTGCGAACAGTCACCGGGCAGAGCACATCAAAGCGTGTCCATAACACAATATCAGCACGAGCCCCACGTGTTTGTTTCACCTCGAATGCAGCAACTGCTAAACGAAGGCGAATGTTGGTAATTACTCGTTCACAGCTGCGTATGAGCTGCGAACGCAGGGAACCAAGTGAGAAAGCGAGACGGCACCTTGGATGTCAGCTTGACACGTAACCTTTCCGGCCGCGCACGTGCACACAGTCTCGACGTCCGCCCGCCAGCGCTGGCCGTCGTCCACGTCACGCCCCTCCCACACGCACCGCCGTGTCACACACTCGCAACCCTCCAGGTGCTGTATGCGGGACTGCAGGTCTGCATTCTGCGGTACAACGGGACAAAGAACCCCATCGTCAGTGCACATATCAATACATTTCATGGACAGCGCCTCACATCTACCTGACTTTTGACCATGTCCAGCATGCGAGCGAGCGCGTCCAGCTTCTTCTCCAGGACATTCAGCCTGTCGTCGCTCTGAGCCTGAGAAACGGGCTTCGCTCCTTGGGGAGGTCCTGGAGGCCCCAGGACGGAGCCTCTCTGCAGCTGGTCGCCCTGGAAGTCCCGGAGGTACCGGCCGCTCGGGTCCGCGTGAGGCTGCGTGGGGACGCCGTCGGGCCGGACCCTCCGACCGCCTTCGGCCTGAGAATCTGGGTTCTGGGCGTCCGCGTGCTGAGAGGGAGGCAAAAGGTCTGGAGGAGGAAACGGACGGAAAGACGCAAGAAAAGTTCGGGGCCTAAACAAACATCCTGGAAAAGTAAAGTCAAAATTAAGACCCACAGCGAGGAACAATAACAAACTGGGGGAAAGCCTGTCTACAGGCCTAAAGGTACGATTAATGCCACCATTGTTTCAAAAAGAGCTTCATAAAATCAAAACATATTTTTTGCAACAGAAGGAAAGATTCAAACAAGAGGAACTGAGAAGGGTAGAAAAATTGGCAACCATATTCAGTATAAATCTCTATAGATGTGCCTCCAGGCATGATCCAATGTGCTTTTTCTTTACCTGTGACGCTGCTGCAGAGCCACGGGCGCTTGAGGTATGCGTGCGTGGAAATGGAAGCTGCTTTCAAATGTCCCTGTGTTAGTGAACCAAAAACAAAAAAAAAATTGTTGTATTGCACTGAATTTTCTTTTTATATATAGGAAACATAACTTCAGCTATTAAATCCAATTGCTGGAGCAATTAAATGGGTAAATGTTGACGACTAACAATAAAATACAGCTCATGCTCTATAATAGTATGATAGATGTGCAGTAACTCACGTTAAATTTGCTGTCTTTCTCTCCCGGGGTTCCGCCAAGAGTGACAACCACACCTTTGGGCGGCGCCAGGTCCATCCTCTCTCCGCTTCCTAGAGGGACGACCACGGCTTCTCGACAGTCTACAAAGAACACCAGCCTGTCCGGCTCCAGGCTCACGGCCAGCTGGACCCACGCGTCCCCGGAGAAGGGGTTTCTCCCGGGGAAGCGAGCGCTGGCGGGGGCTCCGCCGCCGGTCCGGTAGTCCACGCGCAGGGTGCCGTCGAGGGTGGAGGAGGCGATTCGCAGCATCCACGAGGACGCGGAGGAGAGGGAAAGGAGAGCGGCGCCGGAGCCCGAGGACTGGTGCCCCGCCACGTGCACGCCCATGGCGCCCCGGAGGCTGGCGCCCAGGGAGCGCGTTGACTCCGCGGGCAGTGTCAGGAAGGGCGCGCGGGGGCGGAATCGGTACGTGGCCCCGTCGGGGCTCTGCAGCCGGGTCACGCCGCCGACGCGGTGGGACGTGTTCAGAGCCGCCAGAAGGTCAATGACTGGAACGAGAGCGACGCAGAGGAGACTCGAGGAATCTGCGGCTGCTGGGCCTCTAACAAGCACCATGATAGTTCTCATTTATGTGACCTAGAACTACTCATCAGTGACGTGAGCGCACGTAAACTCACCGTTCCTGTGGTCGGAAGCAGACTGGCCGTGCACCGACGGCGCCATGACCCAGAGCAGATGCATCTCCAGTAGCACGAGGTTCCTCAGCTTGCTGCCCCCCATTCTGAACCACGGTGAGGGGCTAGTTTGAAATCCAAGCACCGCACACACACGGCATTACATTCAGTAAATCTGGTGGAGGTCACATCTGGATGCCGGCGGGGCGTCGCTCCTCTGCAGGCGCCTACATTCCCCCCGGGGGCACGTCTGCACCGCACTTTCACAAAAGGCAGATAGGCGCGAGTGTCTGGAGATCAGCTGGAAATAGTGAACTAACCTCGAGTGGTGAGAGAGAGGAGCATAAAAACCCACCAGACGGGTCCAGGTGAGCTGAGCGGGTCACTGTCTCCACGGCGCTGAAGTTCTGTTCCCAGCAGGACAGCGGGAGGGAAGTCCTTTCTTCGCCTGTTTTCCCTCTTTTTGTCAGGGAACACTATCTCCACCCAGCACTGCTCAGTGGTGCTGATTCCCAAAGACCCTTGTTTTGGTAATCAGCTAAAACCTGGTCTGGAGACTGGAGAGGAGCCATGCTCCACAGCCAAAAATGCATGTGCGTGTGGAGGAGGAGGAGGAGGAGGAGGAGGAGGGGGGGGGGGGTTCACTGTTCTGGAGAACGTCCCAGTGTGCATCTCACCCCTCCTCTGGCTCCTTTGTTGTTGTGCTGTGCTGCGTTCGTTGTTTCAGAGCTTCATGAGCAGAAGCACGGAAAGATGTCTCTCTGTTTCGCAGCCTTGGAACATGGGGTCAAGTCGAGTCAGGTTAGGCTGTTATGGTGCACAGTGACATGACAAAATGAAACCTCTCCGCAGGACCAAGGTCTGCGTCAGGCAGCTGAAATGAATGCAACGCAACGTAGCAACATAATCTGATAAAAGAGAAATCCCAGTTGATTGATGCTCAGTTATAATGTATTCAGTAATATAATGTTTAATGACTTTTTTTCACCTCATACTATATTTTGACATTGATTTTTCCGTTTGAAGACAACTTACTTGTATCTATAAGAACTTATTCATAAGATTTGTGTGGTGCGGTCGCTAGTCAGTCATTGGCTCTGTAATAATTACATAGTAAGCGCTGTGGAGAAACAGATGTTCAGAACAACTGCTCCATAAAGATCTGTCCTTAACGTCATCTTTGCTGACATCTACTGGTCACATTCAACCACAGCGCCTCGGATCCGGTGGTGCAGTAGAAGTGATGCTAAACCAGCATGAAGCATAAAGTAAAGTGACTTGCACGTAATGAGACACACATTTAAACGTGTGTAGAGATGCTCTGGACGCTCTGTTTCACCCTGAAGCGAACCTTTAAGCTTTGCGAGTGTGTGTTTACCTGCGCATGCTGGCACAGGTGTGTGAAAGCGTGTGGGTTAATCTTCGGCAGACGAAACCTCGACGTTTGATGGCTAATCCCTGTCAGACCTCATCAGCCGTGACACATGCTAATTGAACAAATCCAATAGATGTAAGCTGCGCAGCCACCAGCCAGACGTTGAAAACAAGCTCCGACCTACGCGGAGCCATAAAATGTGCATTTATGACACAAGCCTCCTGCACCTGATGTCATGTTAAGCCCCGCGACGGTGCCGCTGAGTCCCGATCAGTGTTCCAGACAACGCAATGACTGTTTATGAAGGTCAAATGTGTCTGTGCCAGACAAATCTCTTAAATTCACTTCTGACCTCACCATCAGCTTCCTGCTGTGCCTAATCTGATTGGCTCCGTCCTTGTCCATGACCAGGTAAGCCCCGCCCCCAGGCTTTAGTCACTGAGCTGACATTTATCCCAGGACACATGCCGTAAGCTGCTGTCTGTTTTTAATGTGCGCGCGGGGTCATTGTGTACCGGAGGGTGTGTGTCACACGCATTGCTGTGCCTTTGTTCATTCCCACAGGCTTCGCTCTCGCGGTTTTGGGGGATTTTAAGGGGTTTGCGTTTGGAATTCGGCGATGCTGCGTTCATCACACGTTTGGAGGCCGGGGAGAGCCGCGGACAGGCTGCAGAGGATTTAACAGCAACAGGTCAGTCACCTGGAGCACAGCATTGTAACTGCTGAAGTGCTGATGGGGGTCAGTTAGGTCTACGTTGAATATTTGACAGAGAGAACAAGGGGAAAGTAAAATAACATAGCAACTAAGTCAAAGCAAGGAAAGATCCACTTAAAGGAGTTGGAATGTTTGAATGAAGAGCATTTCCAGTAATACTTTACCTTCAAGGCACGGTTCACAGCCCTGCTAAGGTCATTCTGTGTGTGCTGTCACTCAAAGCTTTGCTTCCTGAGGCCTGTCCGAGCCCAGGAATGGCTCTGTCTGACCCGGCATCGAGTGAGAGTCAGGTCAGCGTTCCGGTCTGCTCACTGCTGGTCCTCCTATGCCTGCACACGACCACAGGTACAGATGTGCTCCAGTCGCTCTTGTAGCTCATCAGTTCCGGGTCCCATTTTGTGCATCTCTAACGCGTGTGTTCTGTTGGACTCAGGAATGTCGGGCTGGGGTGGATGCCTGGACGGCCAGGACATATTCACCACCGTTAGAGAGAACAGCCTGTGGGGAGAGGTCGTCGCTGAGCTCATGGCGGACAATACCATAGGAGGGGTTCAGTGGAGTCTGGATGGGAAGGACTCAGACTGGTTCTTCCTGGACGAGAGAAACATCCGGCTCAACGCGTCAGCCGATAAGATCCTCGACCGAGAGGTAACTGGGTCCGCTGGCCTCTTGACCGCTCATCAAGGATGAGATCTTTTGTTTTCACGTGAGGGGATACTGTGCAAGGATTATGAAGGGGCTATGAGGAAGCTGTATCCAGGTTTAGACGAACTATCGTGGGATTATAGACCTGTTTCCTGGACGGAGCACGTCCTTTTTCCAGTCTGGCTCAAACAGATTAGCGGCCACTCTCGCTGTCATTCATTCCAGCCACGGTGTCATTACGTTCATTGTTAAAACATGTTCCCACACTGAATAAGTGTCTCCTCGGGTCACTTAGACTCAGGGTCCCGTCCTGATGGCTGAGCTGACATGTTACGAGGACGACACATTCCAGGTACGTTTTGTCCTGACCCGTTGCTCCTCCGATGCTCATTCAGCTTTTAAATCTTCTACCTACGTGAGTCTTGGTGTTTTTGTAGAGCGTGTACAGAGTGGTGGTGGAGATACTTAATGAGAACGATAACACACCCGCGTTTGCAGAGGACACCGTCCGCTCTTTCTTCGTCAGCGAGGTACTGAATGACGCCTAACCCTTCGCAGTCTCATGCAGAGGTCTGCACATGAACACACACACTATAAACCTCTGCCTGTGCTTTCCAGCTGACACCAGTGGACTCTGTGGTCTTTACTGTCTGTGCCACAGACGCGGATAACGACAAGATCATTTACTACATTGACCAGACATCGGTGAGATGCCTAAACGAGACAGATAGGACCACTCCAGTGGCTTTCACCCTTTTGTTTATATTGTTCTGTGTGTGTGTGTGTGTGTGTGTGTGTGTGTGTGTGTGTGTCAGCCTGATGCTGACTACTTCAAGGTTGAGCTCCCCAACAGCGGAGAAGTGATTCTGTCCAAACCTCTGGACTATGAGAGCAAAACTCAGCTGACTGTCACCATTCACGCCTCGGTGAGCAACTGCAGTTCCTCTTTTATATACGTATATAATACTGTTTAAGGGAAATAAAACCAATAAAACCAACGCTACAGTACGTACCCTCTTATAGGACAAGGAAGACCTGCTATGATCAGGTGCTCCTTATGATTATACCCTTTATATCCTTGTCATCGCCTCAGGAAATGAGCACAGCCGAGCACTTCAACACCAGCACCAACATCACCATCACTGTCCTGGATGGAGACGACCAGTACCCGCAGTTCCTGCCCTGCGCTCTGCTGTTCCAGGACCACACCAGGCACATCTGCACCAGCCCCATGTACACGGTCAACGTAACAGAGGGGGAGGAGGTCCGTGGTTCAGCCTATTTTACTGTTGTTGCAATTAGGCAACGTTTAAATGAGAATCTGATTTGTTGAACACAACGTTTGTGTCACACTTTAGGACGTGATGTTGGACTTTTCCCCCGGTCCCATTCATGCAGTGGATGGAGACAGAGGCCTCAGCTCTCCCCTCAGCTATGCCATTCTCTCAGGTACATCACACACCACCATTCACTACTATTTAACTTTTTACTGCGCCGTTCTTTTTCTGGTTGATGTATATAACTGAATTTGCAATCACAATAGGAGACCATGATGGGCATTTACTGATGGACAGGGAAACAGGGGAAGTGAAACTAGTTGAGGGGGTGAGAGACAGGCTCACAACCCCAGCACTGCAGCTTCAGGTCATGGTAAGACTCACATTCTCAGTGTGTTTGAGAGACATGCTCTGTGCTTTAGCCCGGATGCTGTCAGAGCGTCTGCTCTGTATCTGTCTCCAGGCGTATCAGAACGACGACCCCAGGAAATACTCCGTGGCTACAGCTCTGGTCCGAGTTTTGGCGGCGAACCGGTTTTACCCACAGTTCGAACGGGCCGAGTATCACGGCTTCGTGACCTCAGGGAGGAACGCGGCCGCTCTGGTCAACACCTACGGCAGCAGAGCTCTGATGTTACAAGTCCAAGACCAGGACTTCAATAATGTATGCGTCACATGACACCCAGCACGGCCAGCTCTGGATTTGCTCTGCTTCCTCCGCATAATTTAGTTTTTCTTCTCAAACGGACAGGGTTTCAACCCCATGATCTACTTCACCTTCAGTCCTACATCCAATCACACGGACACATATCAAGTCACACGGGAGGGATTTCTGATCACCAGGAACAGTCAACTCAGGCCTAAGCAAAAACACATTCTACAGGTGAGACTCTGTCAAGAAAGAAGTAAATAAGATGCTGCTGCTGATGATGACACAAGGTCGAAACACTTTGCAGGTGATGGCTATAGATGAGGAGTCAGGCGACGCCACCTCAGCTACTGTAGTGGTGGAGGTGTTGACTGAAGGACAGTCAAGTAAGGACGCGCACACACACACACACACACACACACACACACACACACAGTGTAGACAAAAACAAACGTTTTTGTCTGCCGCAGTTCCTCATGGTCCACTGGGAGACGACCGCCTGACAGGCTGCACTGTGGGCAAAGCTTTGCTCCTGAGCATGGTGTTCATGACTCTGCTCGCATGCATCTTGTTTGTCATGATGTGGTTAAAGAAGAAGCAGAAGGGAAAGAGGGATCCGCTGGAGAGAGGCTGCGTGGCCCAGGGCAAACACCCCAACGTGGTGAGATCCTTTAGGATAGAAAGCACTGTGGGTTACGCCTAAAAAACTGCATTTGTACATCCTGAAATAATTTGTACTGCATATATTTTCAGAGTTTACGATGGTTCCAGCTGGTAAGTTCTTTATTTACTTTACTTAATGTACAATTTGCTCTTTAAACTGTTTATAAACTAAAGTCATGTGTGATTGTTTTGTGTAGAATAGCTATGTTAAATAAAGGCAAATCTCATGAAATGATCTACTGAAAACATATAATAAAGCTCATTTATATGTGAAGTTACTCTGTGGTTAGACCACCGGCCTCTTACTGGTCGCTAGGAAACCCGATCCCTATATTTACATCTCACATTTAACCATCATGCACAGATTTATGAAAACCTTCACTCTGCATGTTTTTCTCTAACCACAGCTAATTACCTGTTAACTACATAAATGTGAAGCTATGAGTGTAGACATAGTTGGAAAACAAGGACTGTGACTATTAGAGACCAGGGTTATGTTAAAGGGCCTCCTTGAGCTCGGCATTAGGGGTTCTGAGTTACTGTTGGGTAGCTTGTATTGACACCCATGCTGTCTTCAGGCAGATGTTTAGCCCACTACTCCACCCTCATGCTTGAATGTTGACTCAGTGACTGTGATCGCCCCAGGTGAATCAGCGCAGTGCCATGTCGCACATGGAGGAAGCTCCTTACAGAAATGAAGAATATGGAAGCTGCAATCCTTCCTTCAGCTTCTCGGAGAGACCCGACGTCTACGCCCGTCACGACCTCCCTTCCTCCGAAGGACCCGTCGCACGCAGAACGACGGCTGCGTCCCACACCAGCTACTTCCCCAGCGAAGGTCCACGGAGCCCTGCCAATAATATTGTCTTTACACCCACCAGAAGCTCCTCTAGGTCACCCACCTTGGACGTGGCTGCCATGGATGGGAGCTCCGCCCATAACACTCAAGCTGCTTCAGCCCTAGAAAACCTCAGCTCTCTGACCCCTCCCCACGATACAAAGCTGGACCCCACTGAGGCCACTCCGAACCCTGCACCTCAAGATGCCACTAACCCTTCACCTTTGACGTGTCCTGACTCGGACACAGCCCCCAACGATTCTCCTGCTGACCCTGTCACCAGCCCCTCCTCCCAGTCCAGCATACCCTGCAGTCGCACCCGGATAGCTTCGGCAGAAATAGACAAACCATTCCGGAAGCCCCGCGTGAAGACACCCCCGTATTCACCCTTACGTTCCTCTTTCCTCACCAAGCCTATCAGCACACCCCCACCCACCCCGGAGCAAGCGCCGTTAAAAGCTAAGCTGGTGCACATAGACACGTCTCCCCTCCATACGCCGCCAGTAACAGCAGCAGGGGCAACTATGACTCTGAGCGCAGAGATAGACACACCTTCCACGTCACTGGATCAACCGGACCAACCAGAGGACCAAGGTGCATCTCAGGACAGAAGGGCTTCAGCAAACTCCGGCGCCACCCGGGATGACTCCACATCGGGGGATAAAGGTACCGAAGATGCTGACAAGATCAGTGAGGTAGATGATGAGTTAGAGTCAGACGAAGAGGAGCTGCTCAGAGTGATGGCTCGCTGTAATCCCATTTTTATCACGTTTAGTAAATGATGACAAATCGCAGGTAAAGGGGAAGATGGATGACGGGCAGTGAAGTCTGGTTCTGCTGTAGATACCGGTGCGACAATGTGTATAAACATGTACACTTAACATGATGATGACAAGATGATGATGTCATGTTTTTATGCTGTTACAGTCGCTCTACATAGTCTAAGTAACAGAAATCAGTGTTTGTAGCACAACAACACAGATTTCTCATGAATCAAAATGTTTCCTTTTTCTTTGTTTACAAGGAATATCGCGTTTTTGCTAAAGTGTAATCTATTCTGCACCCAGTAAGGTTCTGTGTAACTTAGTTTGTCCATAAAGAGTAGTGAATGTTTCAAACTTTTCTATAGTACTACTGGACTAATGCAGATTCTACGAGCTGCCTCTGTTGTTTCTTTGAAAAATGAGTAAAGACATTGTTTAACTGTAACAATGGGCCATGAGTTTTGTTTTTATTATTATTGTGCTGTGATTAATCCTTTTAGGAATATGTCACACATTCTGACCAGCTACAGTGAATTCAGTTCTATACTGTTTCTATAGTTATGAGTAATTATTAAGAGAGGATGTGAATAAATGTTCATCAGATCTTATCTGACTGGAAGTTCACATAGGTGGAAGGAAAGAGCAGAAGAATCCTTCAAACATTCAGCCTTGAGACACCAAGAGTCTGTAAATTGCAAAATATACATATTAAGATTAAAACAATCAGGATGTGCACTGTCATTTAAAGAACAGCTGATACTACAGGAAAAGAAGGCAGTCGACCACAGGCCTAGATTTTGGGTTGTTTTTATTGAGACATTCTTCCCAATCACAAAATCTAGTCCTGATTGTTAGAGTGCTCAATGTGCAGACCAACAACGTATGTACAGTAAAGTCACTAGTGAAAGGCTTGTTGCTGCAGGGAGACTGTAAAAACATTATCATATATGCGGTAGTATACCGTAAAAACTATCAACAGTGGTTATAAATGGTGGTAGTGATAATGCAGGAATAATAAACGTATTAAAGAGGAGAACACTTCTTTTCCCCAGTTGCTTAAAATGTTTTGCTTAGCACACAAGTTTGTAGTTCAACTGAAAATATAAAAATTAAAAATAACAGGGAGCAAATCAGTCATCCAAAATACAAGCATTATAATGTACACACGGAGACTTACTCATAGGCACAAACATAGAGGAACAAACAAGGAGGCAGCTTCGAGGACAAAGCATTTGATAGAGCAAACAGTGTTGTCCCACCGATGACACTGTATTGCACTTGTCCGACTGGTCTTCACTGTAATTCTGTTTAATAGTAATATTTCAATCTCAACATCTTATACTCCAGCATTACCAATATAAATGATCAAATGATCCATCAGCAACTAGCACTTTACGTTCGGGCCTGGAAACGTGATCAGACAGAGGAGCTGCACAAGTTCTAAGGGCCTGAAAACAGCTTGACTCCTCTCAGTCCAGTGCATTACAAACCTAAAAAAAAATACACAAAGTGTTCTGTATAATGCAAGCTTGTTCTATCAAGGGCTTTTAAGAAAGCATGGCTACGTTATAAAATCGTTGTGTCAAAGAGGAAAAAGTTAACACTGTTTGCACTTAGCATAGTGTGTGGAAGCAGGGCAAAAAGGCTGGTAATATAGTCCAATCCTACACAACTGAGCATGGGCACACACGGTATGCGCTCATGACTTACAATGTTAGTGTGTGTACAATGCAACACATTCAAGAAATTAAATAAATTACTGTCCGTGGCTGTTGGATAAGGTGAGTTTATCTCGTCAGACATACTCCAGACACTGTCAGAGGAGTAAGGTGGTAAACACAGGATGAATTCATAGTCTTTGGAGGGAGGTGGACGTTAGAACTCATCATGTCGAGTCAGAGCCTCCCCGAAGTCGGTTGCCTGGCTGCCTACAAACAAGTCATATTTTTCCACGATTTCTGCTTTAGTCAGACGGCCATCCTGAAGGAGGGAGAGTTAGAAACACCATAAACCTTGTATACTTGCAGAGACTCTTGATAAAAATATATTACTGAAACTATATCTCATATTAGCAAAGTTGCTCATTGGGACAATAAATTTAAATGGCATCTTCATTACACAATAAACATGCAATTACAGTGGCAGCCAAACTGACTTCAAAGTAACTTATTTACAATTATGTCATAATGTCAACTGATTCCTCAAACCCTGATGAACACACAGAGACACACTGACATATATGCAATGTGTACGACAGCAATCACACACTGAAATAATTTAGCAGTACGTACTTTGTCTGTATCTGACTCATAGACGAGGTGTCTGGCCTCAGCTTCAGCATGATCATAGTCACTGGGCAGGATCCAGTCTCTGGTCTCCTCCTTGTCCATCTTCCCGTCTTTGTTTTTGTCCCTGAATTCAGTAAACTGTTCTCTCTCTGTCTTCACCCACTCAGGTTCTGTAGCATCTCCCTCTTGGTTGTACATGTCACCTAAAGAACAGGATAGTGAGAAGTAATAGTAGTTCCTTAAACCCTTACGAACACATTCTGGTACAAACTGACAAGCTTTATATGGCACTGCAAATTTAAAGACTCACCTATGTACTCATCAAGGTCAATTAAACCATCTCCATTCTTGTCAATGTCTTCCATAGTTTCCTATAGAACGAGAAGAGCAGGTCATTGAAAAGACGTGTAAAAGATGGAATGCTAGTATATAATCTAACTAGATCACTCACCAGCACAACAATGTCTTTCATATGGTCATACTCCTCTGGATGAAGGAAGGCCGTGAACTCCTCCTTGTTGGCTTTCATGTCATTATCTTGGTCAGCCATTTTGAATCTCCTTTCATCCCGAGCCATCATCTGTCTGTAGCTGAAACCATCATCAGGATCGGGGTCATCTGCAAGTAAGATTTGAAAAGTAAATATCTGCATTTAGAGATACTGGAATTATCCAATGTAAAATGACAACTCTGTGCAGCTGTACCAAGAATGTATCCATATGTGGCGTTCTTGTACTCTTCCCAGGACACCACTTGATCCCCATTAAGATCATGACTCTTCCATTGTCTGTCCCGGTCATCATAGATCCACCTCTTCTGAGCGTGTTTGATCCACTTTTTCATTTCTTCAACTGTCACGTAGCCATCCTTGTCATCATCGATGCGTTCAACCAGCATACTACAGTACATTAATAGAAGTAGAGCAAATGCTGAGTCATGTTCTTCTCTTAAACAAATTTTCCACGTCATGTTTTCTTACCCAAGCCTCTCCTTGCTCTCCTCTGGTGTGAGCTGGTCAAAAGACTTGGCTTCCTCTTGTCCGAGAAAGGCTTCATGGTCATAGTCAAAGTTCTCTGCGTCATCGTGTTCTCGGTTGCTGAGGGGTTCGTCGTGGTGAACCCGGTCCTTCTTCTCTGTGGGTTTGCTGGTGGCGTAAACCACACAGAGAGCAAAGCACATGAGGAGTGGCCGTAGCTCCATCCTGAGTATGTACAAACACCGTCTGAACCAAAGACAAAAAAAAGTTATGGTTATTGCTCAAAACAGTGTATTCTAATAAAATGTCAATTTCAATACATTCATATGTTATTGTGGCTTACGATCAGATTGTGTCAGTACTAAACACTGGGACTATAGTGAGCAAGTGAGTTTAGAAATGTACTTGCAAGTTCTCCGACGATGAGAAAGGAATTACTGGGTTAATCTGTTGCTGCTGACGCAATATTCCACTTTTCCTTTGACTTGTGAGAGACTGAATTTGACTAAATCACACTAGAAACTACACCACGCACACATTTTAGAAGATAAGACAGGACTTTCCTACTGTTGGGAAAATCCTCATATATGGTCTTTTTGATTTTAGGCTGTGAAAACATACATAACGTTGAAGCTCTCACATCATTCATGAGAATTCCGTATTAGTTAACACCAATTTTAATTCGATGACGGTAGTAAAACGGAAAATGAAAACTTGAAAAAAAAGATGCAGCAAAAAAAGATGAAAACAGTCAAATACTTCCATCTTTCAGTTTGCTATTTAAAAGTAAACTATACAGTCAGTGTTTTTGGAAAACTACGACTTAAAATCCAGCATTTTTATCCAACTGGAATCTTTTCAGATTCTCTCACTAGTTACGGTTACATTGTACGTTTTACTAGAGCAATTCCCTTCTGTACTTTCACTACATGTTCGAGCCCCTCACATTTCACCGGTCTCCTTTTACTTTTATGTTTCGGCATCAGCCGCATCTACCCGTTATTTCCAACCAGCCACCGTTACTAGATCCAAGGTTGAGACTAACATCAGGCTGGCTAACCTAGCATCCAGTTAGTCTTAGTTTCAGTCATCCTAAAAATTCTCAGCCTAAATAAATCCCCATGTTGAGTATTTCTAAATACCTGGTAGAATTAATACCGTACTTTTGCTATTTAAATGTTTTGAAAAATAAATTACGAGGACAACTCACCGGTGTCTTTTAGGAAGTTCGTCGTCGCAGCTATAGTCCCTCCCCTCGGAAACACACCCTTACACTTCCTGTGCTAAAACGTCAACTGACCAATCAGGCTCCTACGAAGCCAGTGCCATGTCGCTCATTGATTGGTCCGAATCCATAGAACATCGGTGATTGGATTGGCCAAGAACCGCCACGTCCTCAAAGTCAACAAAATCCTGTTCATTCATAAACCTGACAGGAGCTACTGGGAAAACTGAGCCACACGGCAACATTCCACACAGAACAAACAAACTAAAGATTTTTTATATTTTATTTTATTTTTTCCAAACGGTGCTTAAAATAAATGACTAAGTAAAACGTTTCTGGGTCGACAATGGTACAAAAAAATGACATGTTTGAACAGTATAATTACACCTAAAATGTGAAAATATGAAACCTCTTTCCACTAACTCTAAATGACTCCATTCATGATGATAACAGGGTGGTTTCAGTAGGTCTGGTAAAACCAATGTGGTATAATGAATATAATGTATGACTTACTTTTTAAATTACTGTAACCCGCTATAACTTTTCAAACTCCTGCATCTTACTCCATGCACTGCAACAACTCCTTTATTACTTAAGTTTCCTTTACTTAACTTACTATCTGGTCTTTACAAAACCCAAAACATCAAAACTCATGCCTTCCTATTCATTATGACACCTGTACTATTGACTATTTGAACACCACTCTATTCATTTAGGCAATTATTTATAGCAGCAACATTTCCTCCCTTTGCTGATAAAATGTATTGATAGGGTACATCTGTCATCTATTGGTGAATTTTCAGAATATTTGAATATTCAGTTTTAGATAGAGAATCCCCCGCAGGTTTACAAATGTTTGTGTCTCTAGAGTTAGATAAGGAGGGAGCAATACAGGAGAAATTCAACATATTAACTCGTCTTCGAGGCATCCAAGTCTGTGTTGCCCATCTCATCGTCTATCTTTCTTTGTTGGTCCGCATCTGTTTCTTGACTGGACTGACAGGTGATAGCTTGCGTATCACTATCGCCACTACCTGCCAAAACAAGAATAGTCATATTTGGGCTTATAACACAACAAAGTTGGCTTTTTAAGCTCTGTCAAGAAAAGCTTTGTTGATGTGTGATGACTCCACCTTCTTTCTTCTCAGTCAGGAAGATTCGTTGCATCATCAGCTTCTTTACAGTGTGGCACATATACTTTAGCTCTGGAGCACTGGCTGCTTTTCCTGCCAACATAAAAAAATAAACATTAAAATAACAAATCACATATAATATCGAGCAGCAAAAACAAAGAGCATGAAGATGGGCCATACCTTTTTGTGGCCCCTCCTTGAATAGCACACACGTTCCCAATGCATCTTTGAAAAAGCAAGAATAAGAAAACAGATTTTAGGGTTACTTCTAAATAATAGTGTCTTATGGTGGCTCATTCAACTGCAGGTATAATGCTTACAACAACAGCAACAACAACAAGCTTCTGTCTTACCTTCATACTCCCCTGTAAAAACATATTGTCCGACTTGCATCATAGGGTTCTCGCTATCAATATCCTTAAACAAAAATGAACCAATTACATCAGTAAAGCGCTAATGAGAGACTGGCAATATTGTGTACAGTATGTCAACATTATATCAAGGTGTCTCATTCAGCAACAACAAAACCCTGAACTCACCAGTATCTTGCAAGTTCCCTGACACTTGGTTAGAAACTCATTGTCGATTATTCCAGAGAGCTCGACCACAACAAGTTGCTCCTAAGCGTACAGAAAGACACGTGACTCGGTATTATTACACGTGGTTTTCATATAGACGCAATGATTGGTATTTATCATCATAAAATGTGAGTAATTTTAAAATATTACAACACAGTATACTATTCACTCTCGAAGGCTGTAGTACTACCCAATAATGTTAACACAGCAAATACAGCTAAAATTAAACGCGTTAGTTTAGTGAGTAGTCGTAGGACAAATTAATGTTAGCTAAATTAAGCTAATGTTGATTCCATTTATTAAACAAACACAAGTACGTTGTTGTTTTCATACCTCTTCTTCCCAATCATCTTGCATCTTCAATCTCCTGTTCAAAAATAAATCAAACGATTACACTTGAATAGATATTTCCTACAAATTATGGGGCTAAAACTACAACAATCACTTTCTAGACAGCAACAGCCAATACTTCCGTAACTCTACGGTGGCCGAGAAGGCGCACTGAGTACTTTTGCTGGACTGCTCACAACTAAGGGTGTTGACCATCTGAGGGCGCTGTTGCTCAGTTTTACACGCACCTTTTGTACTTGAGCCGTTTAACGTGAATTGGGGATAAAACCAAAAGAAATGCAGGCTACCTGTAGGCACGCTCATCTCCATCTAACATCAGTGTTATTATGTTCTCCTGCAGGAGGCCATAGCCAAGGTGATGAGATGAGATAAGATGAAATGAGATGATACACTTTATTGATCCCCAAGGAAAAATTCATTTGTCAAAGGCTGAGCCAATAAAAATGAAAGGAAACATGCACATCAAACATATCCAAAACAAAGGAGAAAGACGGACAGGAGGGCACATTCAGCGTGACTGAATTATATCAAAGTGCTCAATAAGCTCATAACCAAAACAAGCCCTCTGTAGTTGGGTGATATGAAAATAGATGGGAGCATCTGAAGAAGAGAGAGAGAGAGAGGTTTTAACATTTGCTACATTCTACAAATGTACAAAGGCAGGTTTGTCATTAGAAATACATTTCTGCCATCAAAGTAATTTAACTGTAAATACAACAGCAGCAATAAACCACACACAAAATAAATAACGAGTACAAAGACAGTTACAAGCTAAATACATTTTTTGGTCAACTGTCCAGAGTATCACTTTATTCTCGTTCTTTTAAATTCAAACAAATAGTCTGTGAAGCTCCTTGTGATTTGTATTTAATAGTCCTAAATAGTTATGGTACTCATTGATCCATATAGGCAAATCTCTTTTTGCTTGTGACCCTGTGTAAAAGGTGTCATTGATAAGGGTCACGGGAGGTTCACTACCCCTGGAGCAGGTGGGAAGTCATCATCCTGCTGTGGACCAAAGTCTGTAGATTACTCCTCAACTTGAAGGCGCATGCTACAAGCCCATTATGAAAAGCAGGGCGCTTATTATAAATGTATGATATATATAATTGAAGAGTATTTTTACAAATCTGTTCAGCGTGCTCCACATCTTTTATGAATCATGTTTGGTGCGTTTTACATATGCACGTCATTCAGTGCATTTGCTGCCGTGTGTCTGCTGTGTTTTTGCATTTTGAGGAGTTTTTGTTTGCGAAGTAGCCATGAACCCTGTTCTTTGTACCGCACCTTTGACAGCCCGATTGAGGTGCAGTTATATCCAACCTGTTTAACATGAGGCATGATGAAATTAATACATTTTTGGTAGCGCCTTTACTGTAACTGTCCTCTGATTCAGACAATTAAATTTTAGCCAGATATGGCTTTTTATTTATCTTGTTATTCTTCTGGGATTTCTCATACTTGCATTAATGAATCTGGAGCTAGCATTAAATAGCAGATGATCAGTTTATTGCAAAATGTTGTAACACTCAAATACATTGAACTCAATATTTAGGGTTGCATAGAGAGTGTATAAATAAAATTAAAAATCACAAATGTTTGTTGGTCTGAATTAACACATGTAAATGGTACTGCAAATATATTAATGGGATTTAAAATAAATATTATTAAATAGTATTTAATTCTAATAATGTCCATCCAGGTGCTTTAGAGCATAGCAGGTAACCCTGCAATGGAGCTGCTTAAAGGCCGCAGTGTGTGCAGGCTATAAATACCTGTATAAATGTAAAGCAGGTTGATGCTGACTGCACCTCGCCCTTAGAGAAAGAGGGAGAGAAAAAACATTATGAATCAGAATCAGGCAAACCAAATTAAAGGGGGTGCAAATCCCCCTTGTGCCTTCTCCCTCCCCATTTCTGGCCTATAATCTATCTCTGGACCATGGCGGTGTTGTCATGTCGACCAGCCCACAAGTTACTATGACAACGGCTCAAGGGGAAGCACTTGCTATGGAGGTTATTGCCTCCTTGGGGATGCAAGAAGGACAGGGTGAATGTGAGAAGAGACAAAGATAAAGGGAAATATGGGCATTAAAAAGGGAGAGGTCAACTTAGGCTGCGTTAGCTGGGAGAGTGTTTGTGTGTCGACGAGGCAAGGCGGCATCTATAGTCATGCTAAAGTTGACAAGGTGTGAAAATCTGTGTTCCGCCGCCGGATCTTTGCATGCGGCTCAAAGTTTTCTTCCTCCTGGATGAGGCCTGAGCTTCTCCGGTACATGATATATTACACTTCCTGCTCTGTGCCATACCCGGGGGCACACAGGGGCGGGGGCAGGCGAGGGAGTGACATTAAGGACCCTCCAAGGTGTCAGATGGGTCCCCAGCTTCCCCCATATTTTGTCATATAAATGTCATAAAGACAAGTTTGGAGTTGGGGAGCTTTTGGCTCTCCGTCTGCCTGGGGGGTATCACACTGGTTAATTGCCCCATTAGCACTGACAGTGTAAATTGGTGGAAGGGCTAACTATATATTACAGTGAAAACAACAACCATGGCACACACCTGAGGGCATGAAAGGCATGGTGCCTTTTACTGTGCATCTTGTGCATGCTTGAATGTTGTAATGCAACTGAGTGTATGGGTGATTTGCAAATTCAGATTCTCACCCTCACATGGGAGCTTTCATATCAGCAAAATATAGTCCTTCTGCTTTTAATCAACTATCAGTGGTAGTCAGGGAGCACGTCTACGGCCAGAGCTGTGCTTAACTTTCCCAAAGTGTACCTCCGAGCAATCAGGGAAATTATTCTGTTCTCTAAACACGTGTTCACCTCATTGATTTAAATTGGACAATAATAGAATTGCATTGCAGATTAAGATGGAAGAGTGCACCAAGAACCCGATATGTAAAGAATGGGAAAATTGTGATAATATTTTTATTGTGCCACAGTGTAAACCTGTAGATATATTATTAAGGTTAGTTTTGCTGCTGTACACAACAGGCTTAAATTCAAAAACAATTATTAGGACAAAATTTCCCCTTAAATGTTTAAATGTACAACGTTTTATTCAAAAGAAAACATTTTATTTATTACAGACAGCTCAAAGCGCATATGCAACCACGAAAACAGATTTCCTGTCATATAAACAAAAAGATGCACCAAGTAGACAAATGATCTCTCTGTCTGTCTGTCTCTCTCTCTCGCTTTCTCTCTCTCACACACACACACACACACACACACACACACACACACACACACACACACACACACACACACACACACACACACACACACACACACACACAGAAAGAATACAGTAACATCGCTGGTAAATAGTTTATGATTTATGTTTGTGATAACCTACGGTCTTTGCTTTAGCGGGATGTGCCACACGGACAAACACTTTACACGTCAAATCATAAAACAATCCCAGAATTTACAGTTTCCGCAGAGCATCATGGGGCCTGCAAACATTTGGACAATGCTTCATATTTTTGCATATTTAAAGTTGCACAATTCTTAGAAATTGCCACACCAGACAGAGCCACACCTACATCCAAATGTCAGTGCACTCGTGAAATATTGTATTTATGCAGGTAATATTTGGTACTGGCCTTGTAGTGCGGTTGCTCCATACAACGAGTGTGAGTTAAGAGCAACCTCCTCGCAGCTTATGCTTTAGATTTTTACTTGTGTAAATACGTCACAACCCTTTCATACCTCTCGAAAAGTATATTTATAAAAAGAGAAGAAAGTCATATCTGACAATCAAAGCGCAATAAAGAAAGCAAAGGGTAGCATTTGATCCAACAAATGAATTCAGTTTTCACCTTTTAAAATATGGACAATCGACAGATTGCACATCCAGCGTGAAATCCACAATAGTATTATCATAACAATAGAGACGACTGGCGAGGACGGGATGACCGGAGCAGAAAAAAACGCAAAAGGTCCTGTGTGAAGACAAACGTTAAAAACGCGTCAATATGTGCGTATTTATATATTTAAACACACATATGTGGCTGATAACGTCACCTCCTCACGTCGAAAACAGTCTGATTGGAATTTCACATATTATATTCAAGCACATAAAGACTTTCTCACGTTTTTTTTTTGTAGCCAATACTTTTTGTTGTTTTAAATGTATTCGGAAAAACAGGAGATTGCTATTCTAGTTATAACTCGTCCCGAGGAGACATTGTGATATTACGGAGAAATTTCAATGATTCGTGAACCAAAGACAGAGATTCAAATTAGACCCAACAACAGTATTTGAGCGTCAGTCGCTGTTTTTTTATTAAAGTAAATATAAAAATGCTATTTCTTAAATAATTCTTCAGGGCCTTGGTGTTTCTTTGATGCGAAACAATGAATTATCGTGATAGTTTCGCATCGTTTTTTAGCATCACATTATTCCTCTTGAAGCTTTTTGTGTTATTTTTAAAAAATCAATCTTAAATTGTATTTTCAAATTAGTGCCTTTGTGCTTTTTACGTTTTTCTTTTGTCAGGGCGTCAGAAATTTTGCATTATTATCCATATAAATTTATTTTATTGCAAATATCCAGTCGTATTTCCATATTATGAATAAATCTCCGCTTTTTGTCTGTATTTCTTCGTACTTTTCAATATTTTCCTCTCCTCCGTGTCTTCTCTATGCGTTCCCGTAGCCTCTCCTCCTCCCTCCTCCCTCCCTCTCTTTCTCTCTCTCTCGCGGAATCCTATTGATCCAAACGGGCTAATTAGCGGTGTCTGCGCAATTACGCACATGCGCAGTGGGCGTAATCTCAGCCATTTTTTGAAGGAAACTAATTAGCAGGAATAAAGAGCCAAGTGTTTTTCCCCCCACAGTGATCAGAACTCATTCTACCTCTGGAGCTCGCACAAACCCCTCCGTCCCCTATCTTCTGTTTACTACAGCCTATATGTAGCTTTAATTACACTGTTGTTTGGTAACAACTTGGACTCCGCTGCTCCCTCTTCCATTTTTTCCTCCTGGCTCCGTAAGAAACGCAGAGGATCATTCATAAGGAATGAGTGGGTTCTCTACGCGATTGTTTTCTGGACTACCGCACATCCAGCGCGAGGAGCTTTGTACCGGAGCCGCTGCAGACATGTAAGTGTGCCATTTGTTTACGGTATTAAGGTGGAAGGAAGCGGCGGCGGCGGCGGCGGGGAGGAGGAGGGGGTGTTCGGTCGGTGCGGCGTGGAATTCGCACAAATCGAGCTCGTGCGGATTTGTTTGTGGACCGAGTCACCTGTTACTGGATACGGGGAGCGAACGCGCCGGGTTTCGCCGGTTCGGAGCGTGGCACGGTGCGGTCCGGTGTAAACAAAGGCTGAAGTGGGCTGGAGGCTACGCGACACCGACACGGGGAGTGAACTATTCAAGTCTCTGCCCATCCGGTGTCGTCCGCCCGACCTGGTCGCTAGTACGTCCCGGGAAAAAATGTTTAGCGCTATTACCTGAAGGCTGCGGTGCACGAGCTCCACGGGTCTCGTCCAGGTCCTGCTGTATTTACCCAGGTCCTTTAATGAGAAAATGAATTGTCTTTAAGTTCAGCCACATAACTCCACTGTCTATGTCTTTACTCTCTACTACTCACACCCTTGTCCTTCGCGTCTCTCTCGTTAACACACACACAGACACACACACACACACACACACACACACACACACACACACACACACTGTAGGGAATAAAAAAACCCCACACCTATTGTATATCTACTGCATTATGTGGATTCACACATTATAACAAAGATGTCCTGCGCATTGTTGATTTTAAACAGTTGCAATAAGTTAAATTCCCTGGGCTTAATTGACATTATCAGAATCTGTTTGCAGTACACAACAGGATGTACACACACTGTTAAATGATGGTTTCCCGCACTTGTGATCAATAGAGAGCCAGGAATGCTTGTATAAATAGTTACATTGTCGATAGACCCGGGTTATTGATTGCAGTGTAAATGAAAATCTTTATCAGATTAGAGACTGTTCTCAGCTGCTGGCTGGCAGCCCCGGCCCCCTCGGCTCTCTCGGGCAGGACAGTGGACAGCTGCAGTGGGCAAGGGTCCGTGGCCTGTGACATAAACACAGTACATTAAAGCACGATCAGAGTGCAGCTATGAGCCATATATTTTTAAGCTGCAGAGAGGTGGAGGGGGAGGGAGGGAGAGCGAGGGGAGGGAGGGAGGGAGGGAGGGGGGCGTTGAAGGAGCAGGGGAAGGAGGGGGTGGGTTGCTTGAAGGAGAAGGTGAAAGGGTACATTAAGGTCTCTCCTTGATTAAAAAAGGTCAGTAATGAGATTGTGGGACGCACACAGAGCAAGTGAGATGTATCTGTCTCATCTGGCATCCATCTGTCAGATACGGGCGAGAACGAGAGACCCGGTTCATTGTTTTCAGAAGTGTCCGCGGCGATGCGTGATGCTGCTGACGACCGCGAGTGTTTGCAAACTCACTGCCTGGATGTGGAACTGATCGCTGAATGTTTAGAATGATTCTGACGTTGGGTCGCTCTTAAAAAAAAAAAGCTAGCAGAGAGAGAGAGTCGAATGAGGTTAAAGCAACACTAACATTCAGATTTCAAATTTGTTTTTATGGACATTTCACTATTATTAGCAGTGATGTGTTATTAAGTTTAGGTTTGTGACAGATATGCATTCAATTACTGTTTTAATGTGAATTGTTCTTCTAGTGTTTATGTTTGGCAAACACCGTGCCAAGCCCTGCAAATAATTTAAGAAAAATATTTTAATATAAAAAAAAATTCTTGCGAATGTCCCACACAAGTGCTTGTTGTAAATGAGGTTATATGCTGTTTATTTTACCTGTGTCCTACGAGTTGCCGATTGCTACGCTGAGGTCCCGCTGCCTCTCATAATATCTCCGCATTAATATGCAGCAGAAGATGAAGAGGCCGATACAGTGGCTTTAAAACTGTTCTTTTATCTGCTTTTATCTAACAGTGGTAATTTAGTGGAAGCCCTTTAGCTCAGAAGCATTCGGTTCTTTATTTAATCCTATCCCCTGAGGAATATTATAGACCTCCTGCGTAGCCTTTACCCGCATTCCTCTACCTAGTTTAGCGCTCATGCTATTGATTTTCCCATTAAGGGCTAACACTAACCCCTGAGTAACCAGGGTGTGTATTGCACACAGTGCAGGCTGTATTGAACAGATGCTATCCAGGGACTCTAATCAATGGCCTCCATTGTTATGCAGTATTATTTACATGACTTATGTATTTAATCTTCGCCTCCCTTTCTCCCTCTATTTCCTTCTATTTCTCTCTGACCCGCTCTCTCCCCTCTCCTTCCCCTGTATCTGGAACTCACAGGTGGGGTGGTGATGCGTGGCAGCTGTAGCCTCTGGTATGGACAGCAGTGAGGGAGGAGGAGGGGATGGAGGGGGAGGAGAGGAGAGAGATGTTGACCTCAGTCCCCAGGCTTTATCTCTCCCTCTCCTGACCCAGGCGGTCATCGCTGAGCAGGGGTCGTCCTCCCACACCTCAGCCATGGCCCCTGCCAACGAGCCCCCGACCCGGCCTCGGCGGGAGGAGGGGGGTGCGGAGGGGTCCCGAGCTCGAGAACCGACCGAGGGAGGTGAGGGGAAGGAGGGAGGCGGACGTTCGCAGGAGAACGGAGTGTGCCCGCAGCAGGGGAGGAAAAAAGACTTTGGGGAGGGGTATTTGTCAGGGCACAGGAAGGAGGACGGGGAAGTGCGTGTGGGTGTGGGGGCGGCGGCGTTGTCAGATACAGGGGGCCTCTCAGCAGCCCTCAGCGGAGGAGGAGAGGATGAGGAAGAGGAGAAGGCCATCTCAAACCAAAGCCAAACCAAATCCAAATGTTCTTTATTACCTCAACAGAGCCAGCACAGCTCTTCTTCCAGCACTGCGAAGGCCAGTGGCACACTCCACAGCAAAGTAGGCGCCTCTCCAAAGCCCTCCCACACACCGTCCACCTCCCCAAAGCCCTCCCCGTTTCTTTCTGCCTCTCCAAAGCACTTCAGTTGTCCATCCTCCTCTTCTGCCCTGCCGAGCGAGACAGAGGTAAAAGACATTAAGGCAGATCAGGGCTGGATTTCTGGGTTTCCTCAGAGCTTTAAATCCCAGCAGCATACTCTGGCTTTCCCACTGGCAGGCGCGGACGCTGCCACGGCGCCTGCTGAGGACGACGGGCCGGCAGGGGGTCCGAACTCCTCCATTTCCAATGGAGATGGTGCCAAAGCTCCAGAACCAAATGACAGCCAGCTAGAGGTAGAGGTGGACGAGGAGAGGGACAAAGACGACGAACACAGAGAAGATGTCCTTAAAAACCTCAGCCAAGACCTCTCTCCCAATTCGCTGACTAGTCACATGACCATAATGCACTCACGCAATTCCTGCAAGACCCTGAAATGCCCCAAGTGTAACTGGCACTACAAGTCTCAGCACACGCTGCAGGTCCACATGAAGGAGAAACACCCGGAGACAGGGGGCCAGTGCGTGTGCGGCGCCTCCGGGGGGAAGTGCGTGTGCGGCGGCGCGGCGCGCGGCGTGTGTGGATTCTGCAGTTCGGGGAAACCGCACCCGCGCCTGGCCCGCGGCGAGACCTACGCCTGCGGCTACAAGCCCTACCGCTGTGAGGTGTGCGACTATGCTACCTCGTCCAAGGGCAACCTCAGCATCCACATGCAGTCGGACAAGCACCTCAACAACGTCCAGAACGGGGGCCACGCCGGCGCCAACGGCCACGCCCCCAACGGCGGCGGCGACGAGCCGCCGTACAAGCTCCCGCTCCCGGCGCCGGCGCCCGCCGGCCCGCCGGCCAAGCAGGCCCCGCCCGCGCACCCCCACCCCCACCCGCACCCCCACCCCCACGGCAAGCGGTGGCGCTGTGACGTGTGCGACTACGAGACCAGCATCGCCCGCAACCTGCGCATACACACCACCAGCGAGAAGCACACGCACAACATGCTGCGGCTGCAGCGGGGCTACTACCTGTCCCAGTGCAGGAGCCTCGCGCCACCGTTTAAGCACCTGCAGAGCGGCGGTGAGCGACGCGGCGCTGCACCCGACGCCGTTGGGGAAAGCGGCGCGGAAGCAATCTCACGCGGCTTCTCTTCTCTTCCAGGTGCAGAGCTCTCCCTGAACATGCGGCTGACCGCCCAACAACTCGCCGAGCAGCCGGTCGCCCTCGGCTCCACGCTGACGCCCTCCCCGTCGCCCTCCCCGTCTCCCCCGCCGCCTCCCTCTCTGTCCCCCACTGGAAACCTCTCCCAGGGCGTGTTCCAGTGCCTCGTCTGCTCCTGCTTCTCATCCGACAGCCTAGAGTTTGTAGAGCAGCACCTCAACGCCCCCCGCTCCCTGCCCCAGTCCGACTGGTGCTCCCTGGTCGCCGGCGGCTGCCACTGCCGGCTGTGCGGCTACACCACCCCGCTGAGGGCCAACTTCTCCTTGCACTGCCAGACGGACCGACACCGCACCAGGTACCTGCTCGCCGCTCACCTCCAGGAGGGGGGGGACAGGGGTCAGGAGGGAGCGGCCCTCATCGCCAAGGGCAACCCCGTCCAGCTGAGGTGCAACCTGTGTGACTACGTGACCAGCAGTTTGGAGAAGCTACGGGGGCATTCCCTCAGTTCGCAGCACGAGTCGGGCGTTCGCGTTTACAGAGTCAGTACACTCATAAATAAACCAATTATGGTTGTAATTTTAAGATTATTCTCATTATAGTTTATTTTCTACCTCTCTCTCTGTCCATGTGGTCAGTTCCTGCAGCAGTATGATGGTGAGGTTGACGGAGGTTCGTGGCTGTTCCATTGCCTCTTATGCAACCACTCCTCCAACACCAAGACCCAAGTGCTGAAACACAGTCAAACGCCGACCCATCAGCAGAGGGAAAGGCTGCTGCAGCTGCAGCCGCTGAGCGGGGAGGAGCTGGCCGCCATATTTACCATCAGGAAATGCCCCGACGGCGTCACAGGTGAGAAGAGATTTCGTGTTACATGTGCTTGTCGACATCGGGAAGCGGACGGGAGATTAAGATGAAAAGAGTGCGAAGGTGACTAATGGCGGGTGCTGTGATATTGATCAGGTAAATTGATTAGTCGATCCACGTCCTTGTTATGTGCCCAATCACCCCTGACAACAGCTAACTAGCACCTGCTAATCAATGAACCGTTACAAATCCGCTGGGCGAGACTGGATGGAGGTGGATTCCAGTCTGTGCAAGATAAAACGTGGAATTTACATTGGCTGAAGCGGGCGAGCTGCCGACTCTAAAATGAAGTCTTCCCCGTGGTTCGTCTCTGAGCGGATTAAGACTTATTGAGGTGAACTGATGTGGTGTAAGTCCATATTACCTCTACTCCACCTCCGAGAGGGCTATGTAATGGAGAATCAATACCTGATCGATAGTCTTATGGTAGCAAGAAGAATGAAGTGTGGCTTTAAGACACTGGCCTGATCAGGAGAATAAAGTAAACCACAATTACATGATTATTTGATGGAGCTAAAGAAAATATTTTTCAAAGTATGTATGAATTACAAAGGCATTGATTTTGTCACCAGGAGAGCTCAGCGAGGACGTGGAAGCTTCCAGAGACAACACCACTGCTCCTTTGGAAACAACCAAAGACACAAGTAACATGAGGACAAAGGAGACGTCTGAGGAGACAGGTAGGAAAAACAACAGGCCAGACTACATTGTATGCACAGTAACATCCATGTATTTATATTTCTACATTTACTTTGCTTGCTGAAGGTGAAGTTAAGGGAGAAGAAAGAGAAAAGAGGGAGCCGCTGTCCCCGATCAAGCGTCCATCTTCTGGATGTGGGGAGGTGGAAAACAGCATCGCAACCAAACGCCCCAAAATACACCAGCAAAACGAGAACCAGCAGGTGAGCGGCTCACACGCGACACCGATCCGAGTGCAAATGGCTCCGATCGTCGCTGTCCCGTGCACGTTTTACTGTAAGCTAATAACGGCCCGGCGGGCCGCTCTCGTCCTCTCTTAGTCTGTCCAGTGCCCTTTGTGCCAGGTTCACCTCCCACACACACACCTTCGGCAGCACCTCACGCACGTGCACAGTGTGGCGCAGGACTGCGTGGACAAGCTCATCAGCGCAGTAAGTGCACCGAAGTGTGTATTTCTTGTATTTGCCGTCGTCCCGAAGCAAAAAAAAAAAAAAAAAAAAAAAAGACGAGGAGAAGCCAAAGTGATGGGGGATGGGGGCGAGTGAAATGTAGGGAGACAATTCCATTAAGAAGGCACCAGAGAGAAAGGCAGCGCTTTTTTAATGCATGTTTAAGTAGCTCCCCGCTATCATCTTTGATGCAGCCGAGCATTCGGCGTGTATGTGTATACGCGACTTTTAGAGTGGAAGAGAGCGGGTTTGACTGAGTGAGTGAGGGAAAAGCCAGTCTTTCTATAATGCATGTTTAAGTAGCCCTCTATTACCAGAAGTGCAGTCAAGCTAAAAAGGGGCCCCCATGCTTTTTACTGTGTCTCTCCAACTAACAAAGACTGGTCATCTATCCACATCACCATCCTCCATCTCCCTGGCCCGTATGCTAAGTGGCCTTTGTCTCTTGCTCTCTTCGCCTCCACTTCACTGACTGCTTTTCACCCTTTCTCCCCTTTGCTGTCCCACCCTCTCCCCCCCTCTGGCTACTCCTATCATTCCTATTCTGCAATTTCAGTCCTGGCCCCTCCCTCTGTCTCTCCTAAGGTCTTTCTCAATTTCTTATGCGTTGCCCCTCCCTCGCTCGCTCGCTCCCAAAGCAGTTTTTTTGTTCATTTCCCCATACTTTCTCCCTCCCTCTCCCCACTCTCTCTCTTTTTCATATTCTACACCCCTTGGACCCCCCATGCCCCACGCCACCACCAGCACCACCGTCCTCCCTTCCCCTCCCTCACTCCCTCTGATAGTAATTGAGGTTCATTAATTCAGACTGAGGTGATGATGGCCATTATGTACCTAGCTTTCCAATTATGCTCTCTAGATTAAGCCTGACCTTCAGTTTTCGGTGTTGTGTGTGCGTGTGTGTGTGTGCGTGTGTGTGTGTGTGTGGTTGTTCTTCTCTCTCTTATGAAGCTGTTACGCAGAGAAAACTCTTGTCATGTAAATCTCATCTTTAGCTGTCCGTCCTTTCCTTAGGGTAGCTGGCTGTTCGGATAGATATAGTATTTGCTCTTAGTGCTTGAAGCTGTGGAGATGGAGGTTTTCTGTATGAAGAATGATTTTAAATAAATTCATTATTCACCTCAGTAAAGTTTTATTAAACCCTGGGGGCATGCATGAGGGTGTCGCAGGAGCTGAAGGGCTGAGCCACATGTTTCAACCATATACACTTATTACCGAATTGATGTGCTAGCTGCATATACTGCTATGCAGGCAGGTGCAAGATTTAACGATACACTTACAAATGCACACTTGAATGTTTTATGATATTGGGACAGGGAGTGGAGGCGCTTCATGTTTATACATCACGATATTTGCTTGCTGTTATGCTGTACAATTAAACATGTTTTATTCATAATGTTGGATTTAAAAAATATGGTAATATCTCAAATTTGCTTTATTCTGAATTGGTAAAACAACACGGAGGCTAAGTGGTAATAAAACCGACACAGACCAAAAAGAGTTATCACTTTTCTTATTTTTTGCAGGTCACGCCATCCGTGGAA
The DNA here is from genome assembly GCF_900634795.4 of Betta splendens. Classification (NCBI taxonomy): domain Eukaryota; kingdom Metazoa; phylum Chordata; class Actinopteri; order Anabantiformes; family Osphronemidae; genus Betta; species Betta splendens. The sequence continues at coordinate 10,680,540 of NC_040886.2, read as the reverse complement.
CAACCACAGCCTGATCTGGAACAAGAACTAAAGACCGATATGCGAGCAGATGATACTCAGAAAAATAAAAACACCAAGAATAACAATGCAAATTGTTCCCACACTGCTGATTCCATTACCTCGGATTCACAGAAAAGCAAAGGTTGGTGTAAAATGCCCCATAAAACTGAAGAAATTGTGTATATAAAAGATGAACCTATAACAAAGTATGATGTTGTTCGGTTTAGTCATGTTTCACCCTATATTAAAAGAATAAAATAATATAGTCACTAACACTGTGCACTTTGCAGGCATTTTAGTGGAGAACACGGAGAAAGATGTTGCCGCACCCAAAGATGTCACAGCTCTACTCACCCCACCCCTAGAAGACAACACTCACCCTTCCAATGGCAGGCTGGCTCCTCACTCCCCAACTCAGATTCCCCCCTCTTCACCACCCACCTCCCCAGCCAGCGATCCCCCTCCTCTCTCTGATCGCCATGGTTACCGCTTTCGTTGCAGCAGGTGCAGCCTGGCGTTTCCCACTCAGGAGAAGCTCCAGCTGCACTGGCAGTATCACGCCATGAGGGCGGCGACAGAGTGCCCCCTCTGTTCCAGACAATGCCGCAGTCAGGAGGCCCTGCAGAGACACATGCAGAACACACACTCACAGCTGGACAACACACAGGGACAGAATACACTCCTGCAGTCCCATACTGCGCAATACATGGAGAATAATAATAAGAGTTCAATTCAGCAGGAATTCAGTTTGTCACCTCAAGTTGGTCAAGAAGCGGGAGAAGGTGAAGAGGATGACGAGATTGAGGAAGAAGCACTATGTATGGAGGAAAAGGAGGAACAAAAGGAAGAGGTTAAAATAAAAGAGAAGGACGTGTTTGGTGAAATTAAGGGAAAGGAGGAAGATGTAGTGGAGACAGAGAAACAGTTGCATGAAGAGGTTGCATCAGAAACTAGTTCCAACTCTGCTCTGAAAAAGAGCTCTAATCCCACAATGGATCGCTTCCTTGATCCATCCCGGCCCTATAAATGTACCGTGTGTTCTGAATCTTTCACCCAGAAAACCATTCTTCTGGTCCACTATAACTCTGTGTCCCACCTTCACAGAGCTAGACGAGCAGTGCAGGACTCTGGCACAGGTGTTGGCGCCCCCGAAGCTCCGTGTGGCATCGATTCTAGACCTTACCGCTGTCGACTGTGTGGAGTGGGTTATAGCCAGAGCTCCACACTTGACATACACCTTCGCTCTGTCCTTCATCAGACTAGAGCTCGTGCAGCCCAGAACCCAGCGTCTAGTGGAACTGCTTCTGTATCCGTCCCGACTTCTGTTACTCAAGCTGCTGTCACCAGCGAAGAAACATCTAATAGTTTACCTTATACCAAGAGGGCAGATGTAGCAAGCCCATCAACGTCTTCACTATTAGGCCCTGGATTAGTGGCTGAAGCTCAACCAATCCTCTCTAACTCAACTGAGAGCCAGCAGGCTAAAAAGAGAGTGGCAGAGCTTCTAGCATCAAGAAACCAATTAATGCTAATGCAACAACAGCAGTTAGTCCAGGCTCAGGCCCAGGCCCAGGCTCAGTTGCAACACACAGCTCTGCTTCAGTCTCAGATGATGCAACACATTCCTTTAAGCCCAGAGAATCTTATCAAACAACACTTTTCCCTGGCACCAGAAAACTTGCTTTCTTTGCAGCAGCAGCTCCTCCTGCCTTTTTATTTATCAGGAGACCTGAAGCTTAACCCGGACTTGGCAGTTAAGATTTCAGACCTTACTCAGATAATTTCTGCCAATGGTGCCCCAAAAGAACAGGCCAAGGCAGAGCCTAAAAGTGAGTCCGCACCTCAAACAGATGAGAAACAAAACAAGAGACACAGTTCTAATTCAACAATTAGCCAACCAAAGGATCGTGTACAATGTGAAGAGAAAGTTGAAACTGTCTGCAGTAGATCTTCCAAAAACCAGATGCAAAGAGAATCCAGCAATTCAAATATTGATGAAGAACAAGAAAAGACCCTTGTTAAAAATGTGAGTCCAAAAGAGTTGGAGTCGTCCTCCTCAGATCTTCTAGGATTACAGTGTCCACCTCCCAGAGTGCCATATGCTGCTGTGAACGGAGAGCCTCTTAGAGCCCTGCTACAGAGTTACGGCTACGAGTTGGCACTGCAGTATATACAAAATAGACACAGACACCAGCAACAGATAGCAACCAAAATGATTCCAGGCAAACAAGAGTACTCGGATATCAGCAAGACTGAGGTGCGCTTGGAAAAACAAGATGAGTTAACCAAGTTACAGGAAAACCAGACAGAAACATGTAACAACGAGCAAAAAATAGAAGATGATGGAAAGAGAGCGAGCTTGCCATCAGAGAAAACGCACAACAATAATGAGAATTCACCAGGCAAGAAGAAAAGATGCTGTGGAGGGAAAGAAAAATGTAGACACTGTGGCAAGTTTTTTTCAGACGCCTTGGTTTTAAAAAGCCACCAGGAGTATAGTCACAGGAGTCTGTTTCCCACTGCTGCACTGGAGAGGTTTTCCAAGAAATACAGGCTGCAGTATGACCAGATGTACCCGCTCGCACAGCCGAAGTCTGGAGAGAATCCAGATGTTTGCCCTGAATCTACACCCTCAGCCGTGGCCCCATCGCCACCCTTAGAACCAGAGCTGGTGAAGCCTCAAGTTAGAACGTCTGCACCCTCTCCTGTGGTCTCAGTAACTAACACAGATGCAGTAACTAAAACAAGTCCAACAGCTACAGATGTAACACCAAATGCCAATGCGCCCTCTTCCCCTGTGTCTCCTTTGCAACCTCTGTTTCCACCAGAAGCACCGATCTCAAGCCCACCTGCTACAGCTACTTCTCAAACCACATCCCCTTCTAAGTCCATTTCTCTTTCTTTACCTAACATGCCTATGCTCCCTTTGCCCTTGTCTCAGCTTCCTATCCCGCCACTGCCTTTACCTAAGCTTCCTCTACCCACTCTCCCTTTTCCCATGGACCTGCCTCTCCTTTCTCCAGTTGTAATGCAGTCTGTGGCGCTGCAGACTCAACCTTGGTTAGACTCCAGCATGAACCCAGAGCTGGCAAAACTCTACCAGTCTCAGCTCACCCCAGCACTTCTAGGACAAAAACCCCAGCTGAGTCCAGCTTTGTTAAGTCAGGCTCCTCAACTCACGCCTGCACTGCTGAGTCGCCCGTCCCAATCTAGCCCTCTCCAAACAGGACAGCAGCCGCAAGTCAGCCCAACAATAGTTGAACAGCAGCAAGGTAAGAGAACACGAACACGAATTTCTGAGGAGCAGCTAGCTGTGCTGAAAAAACACTTTGATATTAACAGCCTCCCTAGTGATGAAGAGATCAACAAGATATCCAGTATGTCTGGTCTGCCTCATAAAGTCATCAAACACTGGTTCCGAAACACTCTGTTTAAAGAGCGCCAGCGAGACAAGGACTCCCCCTACAATTTTAGCAACCCTCCAACCACAGCCCTGGAGCAGTCCAGAGAGGAAGTGGTTCAAAACGAGACTCTGGCTCTTTCTCCCTGTTCACTGTCACCAAGTGTCACAGCCTCACCACCCCAAATGACTCCAGAACTGCACAGAGGAGAGATCCATAGGGGCAGGCGCTCTTCTAGAACTCGCTTTACTGAGCAACAACTAGAGACCCTGCAAGGGGTGTTTGAGGCCACTCCTTACCCCAGAGAGGAAGAATACGACAGGTTGTCAGCTCTGTTGTCACTTCCAAACAGGGTCATTGTTGTTTGGTTCCAAAATGCCAGACAGAGGGCACGCAAAAACCAAGAAAGAGGGTCAGATGATGGGTTTGAAGGGAGGAGCCAGACTGACAACATCCAGAGACAAAAAGACAGTGGGTACAAGAATGAGGACGATGATAATATCTGTGTAGATGGAAGACAAGGTGACAGTCAGAATGAAAACTCCATGGATTTTACATATGAGTATTACACCCACCCCGACTCGCCTATCCATGATGATTCCACTCACAGCATGGAAAAGGAGCATCTGACTGCCAAAAATGAACCAACATCTGTTAGTAGGAAACTAGGAGATAAAACTGTTTCTCCTCAGGCAAACAAGAGCCCAGCTCTAAATCAAATTCCCAATGAAATCTCAAACCCAGACAAACAGGTAAAAGAAGATGGCCAGGTCATGAAAACCAGGTCATCTCCACAACCTGAGCCCAAGCTGGAACCAGAAATTGACTCTGAAAAATCTGAGCCTTGCTCATCCTCCTCTTCTCAAAAATTATCCACTGTCCCATCTATGTCGAAATCCAGCCAAGGGCATACACACAACCCCCCATTTGATCAAGGTATGGAAAAACCTGCTGAAACATCATCCCACCGTTCTTCTGCTCCAGAGTCTGAAACTAGCTCCACTCAGCTTCCTGATTCTAAGTCTGGCCTATCCAATGAAACCCAGCCACAAAACCAATTCCAAACCCAGACTCAGTTCCAGTGCAGCATCTGTCCAGTGTCCTTGCCATCATTTCAGCTGTGGCAAGAGCATCAGACCAGGCATCTACTGGCAGCTCAGTCCCAGGTCCAACTCCTTCACTCTGGCTTCACAGACCGAACCATGCCGTACATGATGCTCCACCCCAACCACACTATGATGGCCAGCCAAATGCTTTCAGGCGCCATGTCCCAGATGCACCCCAATTCCACACATTCCATGATTTCCCACTTAAACAGCATACAAATGAAAAACGCACTGTCTGATCTCCCCAGTAACTCCCTGACCAGCCTCTCTCAAAGTTCCCTGACACCCATGAAGCAGAATACAAAGCTTATGTCAGAGACCGGTTTTGAAGGCCAAAGGGGCAGTAGGGATGTTGAGGAGGAACAAAGAAGGGATAAGCGTCAGAGAACCACCATCACTCCAGAACAGCTTGAAGTGCTGTATCAGCGCTACAGCTTGGACTCCAACCCCACCAGAGGAGTCCTCGAAAGCATTGCGCGAGATGTGGGCCTCACAAGACGTGTGGTTCAGGTACTATTAACAAAGAATGTCTGCATGTGAAGTTCTTTTACTGTTGTTGTCATTTTTATTATGAAAACTCACTGGTCTTTTCTCCAAAGGTCTGGTTTCAGAATACACGAGCCAGAGAGAGAAAAGGTCAGTTCCGGTCAATGGGGCCAGGATCCAGTTTCAGCTTGGGTTTGAACCACCTGCGCTGCCCATTCTGCAGGGCTCTTTTCAAGGTAAAGAGTGCTCTGGACGCCCATATGAGGTCACGCCACTGGGCAGAGGCTGAAAGAGCAGGATACAGCTTATCTATGAATAATGGAGCCAGTGGGCAAATGGGGATTGGTATGTCATCTGTCATGGATAGACCAGGCCCATCCATCCCCTCCAACCTTCACCTAAACCCTGGCTTTGTCATTAGCAACAAAGAGCTAACTAGGCCAACTGTGAACACTTCAACTACTGATTTGAACAACCCAGACGAGGATGATGACTATGAGGAAGATGGAGAAGAGTACTCATGTGAGGAGGCTTCCAGTATGGGTGATCAAGGGTCTCCAAGTCCTGAGGGATCTGGGGGTCCAAGCTCAGAGTGGGGTGAAACTCTGCAGCCTCACCACCATCAGCAGCAGCGCCAAAGGACACAGATGACCCACTTCCAAGTTCTACAGCTCAGAGATTTCTACAGGAGCCATCGTACGCCCAACCGCCACGAGTGTGAGGCACTGGGCCAGGAGCTAGGGCTGCCTCACCGTGTGGTGCAGGTAACCTCTTAAAATGTTAAAAAATGCAGTTTGATTTACTTCCATTCAAAGCAACCACATCAGACAAAGTGCTAATACCTGTTCACATTCCATACAGGTGTGGTTCCAGAACGCCAGAGCTAAGGAGAAGAGGGCCAGGAGTCTGAGCTCTGACTCTGCAGAGAGGGAGCAGGCTGAGCTGTCTGCTGGTGCAGGGGAGAGGGACCGAGCATAGAGAGGCAGACTAAGGTCCATTTGCTTCTTTCTGCAAGAATCTCGCCCAAAAGAACACCCGCATCTGCTTTTACCCTCTACACATATATCCTGTCCACTTTTGCTGCCAAACCTGTTACCTGAATGCCCCAAAGATAGAGAGCCACAGTGGCCCAAAGAGAAACTCTCTCCAGAAAGTATGGGAGAGCCCAAACCACGTCTTCTCTACCACAGCTTTCCTCTTACCATTTTGTTCGTAAACTCTTCCGTGGTCTGTCCGTTCTTGTTGAAAAGAGCTCCTCTCCCTGTTCCGTCACAACCAAACATCACCTTGATACAAACCAACCAGATGCCACAGAGGCCAAAGAGCATTCTCCAAGTATGTGACCTCACTGCCCAGCTAGACCTGCAGTCTACCTCTCAGTCTGCATGACAGACTCACAGTGGGCCCTCCACCAGTGCTAGTTGACTAGCTGTGTAGCATGTAGTCCCAGTCTGCGTAAGGCTGGAAAAGAAATTGTCAAAGAGATTTTAGTGTAAATAGAAAGTTCCAAAAGATAAACATAAAAAAACAAAAACAAAGCTGTAAACACTGGTGAAGAAGAGGAAAAAATGGAATAATATCCTTGCTATAAATGGAGGTATTCGCATAGAGCTTTTGTAAAGACTGACTCAGATTCCAAAGCTCGTAACCAAAATTTTACATGTCTGTGGATTTCATTTCAACATGTTTGTGCTCATAACAAACTGCAGAGCTGACGTCTGTATGGCGAAGGGGTGAAACCTGCAGCTGGCATAGGTAAGCGGAGAACCAATAGACTGATGCGGTGCTGGAATGCAGCCTCACCCTGCACAAGCCAATGATGAGTCTTCTGTTGTACATGTACACCTTCAATGTTCCTTTAGTGGATAACAGTCCAAATAGCACAGAACGTAAAGGTCAGTTTGTCCTGGGAAGGGTCAAACTATTTTTTTATAGCACTCAACCATTATACTGTATATGAAAACTTTAACCAAACTCAAATTTACATTGTGGGTGTTTAGTAATAGTTTCTTAATATAAATCTTATGGATGGAGATAAACTGTCTTGCTTCGATATAAATGGTGTCATGGTTATGAAAAGATTATGACAGCTTTGATATGTTCAGGCAAGGGGACTTACTGCCTTTCTGTTCCATTTAAATATACCAATGGTTACCAATGTTATGTGATTAATGTAAAGCTTTGTGTGCTCAGGTCAACAGCTCAACATGGCTCTGTTTCAAATGTGATCTTAATAATGCACGTTTCTGTTTCTGAAACAGAACAGGCGTGGTTTAACCTTTGGACTAGCTATTAACAGATGTGTACAACAACATCTCTGTATTTCAAAGATCTGAGCTTTTCACCTCTGAGTAATAGATTGTTACGAAAAAAAAACCTTACTGACACTAAAGTGTTTAATAGTGTGAGGGGTAAATGTACAGTATTTAGCTTTTGTATGGTTGACTCAAGACTTCATTGGATGTTTGCTCCCTTCTCCACTTTCCACAAAAAGGGAGCTACTGCGCAAAGCTGAGAAAAACTTTGGATGATGTTGTTGATGTTATTTTTGTACACCTAATTTATTTCTCCCTCCCCGCCTACTTTTACTGTTTTCCTTTCTACCGTTCTTCCTGTGTTGATTTTAAACCACTCCTTATTCTAACTGTAATAATGATAATATAACAATAATAGCTAAACAATAATTAATGCTTTAAGACAAAAATCCAAAGACGTGATAATACTTTAACCATATGACCTACAAAAATAAGCGCTACTGTTTACTTGACGATGTATTGCTGTTTTTGAAGAAGGAAGGAGTCCCTATATCTAAGCTACTGTTTTCTGCCTCTCATAAGCACACTGGCGACTGTAACCAAAACTCCAAACTAGAGCCATGGCAGTCTGTAATATAGCGGTTAAAGAGTTTTACTTCTCTTGAGAAATGTTACAGTTTATTTTTCTTTTTTCTTTTTTTTTACCATAGTGTTGAACTTCAGCCCTTAAGGATGTCCAGTTTGCTGCTAATGTACTGTAGTTTCTAATGATACTGTAGAAAGATGCATGCTCTGATCGCTTTACCACTAGGCTTTAATGACTACAAACTGTAATGATACCTGTGATGCTGTTGATAAACTGCTCCTCTGTTCTTCTGTTGAAAACAAATGGATACGTGGGGCTCAAGTCCAGCAAGTTTGTTTTTCAGTATCAAATAAATGACCCCTGCTTAGCTGATACGAATGGCTTTCATAATACCAGAAGTACTTTCCGTTTCATAGAAACCTACATAGGGCAGGAACTTCTCCACACGTGCGTAGATACTGCATAGCTATTTGAAGGAGTTCATCCCCAGACCTTAAGCTGGTGTTGTGTCGGTCTTCCTGTGTTGCAATGTGTCTGTTCCATTTGTCCAGAGAAAACTGACATCACAGCCAACTTCCCAAAGGATATGGACTGACTGAACACTGTCATGTTTTGTTCCTAAACTAACCAATGTTTACGACAATACCAATGAGCTTTCTTCTGTCCAAATACCACAAAGGCAGTTTTTTTGTATACCGATTATTTAAATCTTTAATTTCTCTCGTATTCTCTTGATCTTAGTGACTGTAAGATGTACATATTGGGGTCCTCTATGGTGAAGGGACTCTGTTATCCCTAATGTAGGTAAAGGTATTCTTTTCATTTTTTTTCTGGATATGTTGTTGCCATAGTGATGACCAAAAAGATACCTGTGATGTGCACCTGTCCTTATGTCCTGCTCCAGTGGTTTAGTGTGTCTCTATACTCTCCCTTCCCCGCTTCTCCCCTACTGATGTGTGTTTCTCTCCCTCCCCCCTTACTCCACTGAGCTAAATAAAGTCTGCTTTGGTGCATGTTCTGGTCTCATCCCTTTGGTCCAGCCGAGAGGAGCCATTTTGTGAGTGCCGTGGTATGCGCCGTGCTGCGACGCGTCTCATATTGCAGGTTTGCGCGTTCGCCGGCGGTGTGCGTCTGGCTGGAAGCCTTTTGATGTGCAGCCGCGTGTGCGTAACACAGCAGTGTGAGGAAGGCGCTTGGTGAATGGAGCCATGACCTCTGGGGTCACTTCATTAATTACATCTGTGACATTCAGCCAGATGAGTTTCCTTTGTGACTAAATGATATGATGAATATTAACGACCTTGGATGAATTACACTGCTGCTCCTGCTGCTGCTGATGATGATAATGTGTTTTACGACTCTGGGAGAGAGGGGAGGAAAATTGCACACTACAGCACATTTAGGACATGCACATTTTGATATGCAACATTTCAAAGAGCACGGCGTAGGTTGGTGGCGCAGGCTTTTATTTTCCTTTTTGCTTCTTTTTGTGTTAACTCCGGCGGCTGATGAGACAAGTTGCCAGGGAGGAAGAGGTCGTTACATCAATATGGGAATGCGTTGTTCATTCGGGGTCTCTGGCACAAACTGGTAACTGTCCCTTGTTCTCTAGCAGGAAACAAAACATCCATTTAATCATTACACAGAAATGCGACAACAGGAATCGGCCCTACTGGGGTTGCAGGAGCAACACAAACAGATAGGCGAGGAGAACAATAGCAAAGTAACCACAGCAGAGGGCTAGAGATAGCTTGGTAGCTGATGATAACTATCTAAGAAAGTCATACTGATAAAGTGATCCCCCACCATCTCCGTCCCCCCTTTTCTCCAGCTCTTAATCAAATGAGTGCTGTGCAGCTGGTGGGGTTGCGGCAAAAAATGGTACGAGTGTGTGCGTACGGGGGGCTGGGGGAGCGTGTGTGTGTGTGTGTGGGGGGGGGGCTTTGAGGGATGGCGTGAAATTATTGCCTGCTGGTGTATATGTGTCGCTGGGGGTAGCGGGTAGAATGGGGGGATGGGCTGGTGGGGGGGTGTAATGTCATTGCCTGCTGGTGTATCTGTAGTGGGGGCTCATTTAGATTTAGATTGGTTATGTGAGGAGAGAGCTGAAAGGCCAGCTCATGTTTATGCATGACTCCCAAAGCACGCTGCCGCGGTGGAGCCCTCCGTTAAAGAGACAGAGCTGAAATAAATTCGCGCATTTAGACGCGGCTCTGCTTCCGCGGATAAGGCTGCAGCCGAAGCCACGCCGCGCTATCAGATACCTTTCAATCAGCGTGTGTGTGTGTGTGTGTGGACACACCTTGGAACAAATCAATAGGCTTCATCTGTTAGGCATATTTAATGGTTAATTTTACATTTCCTCTGCACTGCTTTGGTTTCCTCCACAACCAGTGCAGAGCTACACAGTACGTGGGTGCTTCCCATGTTACACTCACTCATGCACCCAGACAAATCCGTAAATGTCTTTGAGGGGAGTTTGTTCAGCACTTCATCAGGTATAAAGTGGTTTTTATTTGGAAATGTGGTCCCTATCCATCTTTTAAATGACTTTTTAATGGTCATCACACCCTCCTAATCAATCATTTGGCAGAACTAGTCTGCAAGCGCAAATACGCTCTATTTATAATTCGTACGGTCTGCTGCAGAGACGGGCGCTCTGTGGCGTCTTAGTACTGTAAATGAAAAGTCTGTGTTCTCGTTCGTCACCTTTTTAGAGAAGACTTCCTGTATCAGTCTCTGGCCTCCTGGCTACTGTACAGTGTGACCCGCGCATCTTATTTTATTCTATAACCTGAATCATCTGAGTTTATGACAAAAATACTGTCATTCTTGGCTTTCTCTTTCTAGGGGCCCTCTCTTTTTTTGATGACCCCTCACCATCCCCCATCCACACCCCCCCTCCTCCCGTCAGCCCCCCTTTGGTACTTTACATCTATAATGAGATACAAATACGCATCAGCAGGACAGTGTCTACGCCACGCGTCACTGTGTGAATATTACTCACACTTATTAGCTGGATTATGTTAATCTTTACACTCTCTGCGCGCAGACAACAGACTCCCCATGATATTGGGGTGGTCACGGCATTAGGCCCGTGCTGTCGAGTGCGCACGGCCCGCATGTGTGTGTTACGGTGATTGCCATGTTGTCAAACTGATCTGCATGTGAATGGGGTGGTCTAATTATATCACTTATGCAAATGGGAATTGCACGTATGCGGGCGCATACACGCTGCTGACAGCTTACTACTAAGGTCAAAAAGACAGCGTGAGCTATCCTCTTACTGACATGCGGCCTGGCATCGCCACCTGTCAGAGATAGGCATGTCCTGACACAATATGGAGGAGTCACAATGGATGTTTTGATACACTCCTTCAGATAAATTAGAAGAAAGAGTGATGGGTCAAGCTCACAGAAGACTCAGGCACTTAGACTGTTATTGGAAAATGTCCAACTGTATATCCACTGATTAGTCTTTTTCAGACTGAAACATTGATAGTATCCCTGTTGGAATGATTGATTGAGTCTGACACATTTTAATTACGCCCAAATTAAATGAATCGGCTGGCGGACTATAAAACATTGCTGTTTAATAACGAGCCCCTCCATTTGCAACCCCCCCCCCCCCTTTTCTTCATCCAATCCCATTTTGGCCGCCCGCACCAAATAACCTCTCTCCGTTTAATGATATGCAAATGAATTTTCATGAACCCCATGATCCCATGCAATGATTAAACTGAGATGACATTAGCTGCCATGCTGCTGCCACTGTCAGTGTTTCTGTCTGCCTCCCTTCTCTCTCGCAATATTGCTGTCATCTTTCTTTGTATCCAAGACAACGGCCAACTGGCGACATTACGGGCTTCCCCTTATGAATTTTCTTTGGGAGCGACAACATTCTGTACATCCACTGTTAATTCAGAGAAGTTTCTCCATAAGTAATAGAGACGACACATTGGACTCCAAAGCGTTGGTTCTTCTCAGCCCAGAGGACACTGGTGCTCCAGCCAACACGCCTGGAACACAGTACCATCACACGGATGCTCTGGTAGCCTTCCACATCTCTTCATTTTCCTCTCCCAGCGCTCGCCTCCCACCGTTCCGCTTCATTCTAGATCCAGCTCCACCTCTGCTGTCGTTTATTGTACTCCATTTGCATAATGAAGCCCGGGCTTAATTAAGATCCCACTGGAGTCTGGAGGATGAAGGAAAGAAGGACGAGGAGGAAGGGAGGGCGGGGGATCCGGCGTTCCTTAGCTTATCCGCACATGTCCAAATAGGAGGCACAATTTAAGGGGGGAGAAAAGCGTTGACGAGCGATTAAATCGCTAATTATGATCGGCTGTTAGAATTAGCGTGTGGCTGTTAATTAGCCGCGGAGGAGATGCTCAGACAGTTGCCCGCCCCTGACGACTGCAGCGCCCTCCCTGACTGGCAGGAGAGACGCGCAGCTTGACACCCCGGAGATGGTGCCAACGCGTTGGTCCCTTTAAGCAGTCTGGGGGGATATCCCTTTAAGAGCATCCCAGGTGTGCACGTGCAGGAAGGAGCCTCTTCATCATCCCCGTCCCCCCACTCCCACCGTCCTTCGTTAAGCACAGAATTCCACTTTTGCCTCCTCGGTATGCTCCATGCGTCTGGCTCATTATTCCACGTGCCGCTCCTCTCCGCGGCGGGCGGCGCGGCGCGGCGCGGTCCTTCGCCGTGGCTCTTCGCGGTGGACAGCAGCCTCCTTCTGGTGCGGCCGTTGGCACTGAGCAGGGTTGGCGGCGCATCATCTCCCCCGGCTGCTGCTCCTTTGCCTCCTGTGCCGTGTCCGCCTTCGCTTTGGCTTTGTGCGGCTGCCCGTGGTGCCTCCCGGCGAGCGTTTGGCACGGTGCCATGCCTGCTCCTGGTCTTTCCCTTGGGGGGGTGCCTTTGCCACAACATTGGCGGCACTCAGACTGCTCTGTTAACCATATGGAGGCTCCTGTTTACAAATGTGTGCGTTGTGTTGGCTTGGCAGCGTGCCACCTTTCTCCCCGTGCCCTCGCCACCCTGAAGGGATGCCATCACAGAATCGGGACGCCGGCGCCCGTCGCCCGGGCGCCGCTCCTCGCTTTGGTCCAAGCAAGTAAGCGGCGACTAGCGGCAAATCCTCAGAGGTGAATCCCGTTATCGTCCACCCATAGACTTCGACGTCGACGGCTCAACCGCAGGCTGGCATGGCGCCCACCGGCTAGCGCACACGCGGGAAGTCCACAAAAACAATAGTGTGCGGGTTCTCCATCGAAATGCTCCTCGCGGTCGATGCCCGGGACCGCCGTTCCCATAGTACGATCCACGTGACTCTTCATCCTCCTTCCATCCCGTACATCTGAGTCATCCTCCCTCTGTTGGCACCACGCTCGCCCTCCGCTGACGGGATTTTCCCGCATCTTTCCTTCCGTCTTTCGCGCCTTGTGCTCGCCGTGCCTGTGCCAAGGTGGCACCATGGCGGCACTGTGGCAGCCTGGTTCTGCTCTTCCTCCATTCTTATCCTCCTCGCCCCTTCGCCCGTGCCCATGCCCGCCCCCGCTCAAGCCCTGACTGGATGGCACCGTGCCAACCTGCCACCGCCATCGCTCTCATTTGCGGCTCATCCCTCCCCCTGTCTCTACGTTCTCCATCCCTCTCTCTTTCCCTCACTTCATTCACCACTTTCTGAATCATTTACCCTCTCTGTGTATTAAATCTTGGCGTGTTTACACAACATGCACAACATTACTCCACTGATGCATGTGCAACTTTGAATTCCTCCCCTCCTCGTCGTGGTCACGTGCCGTGGACTTTTTTGGGAACCTGAAGGAATCTCTGAGTGACTGCCCTTTAGGTAATTACTGCAGTGGCTCCTTATTCCGCCGAGAAGAGCTGAGGAAGACGAAGAGAGCCCTGAGTTTGGATAAAGCTTGTGTTGTTTTAATTAACGTTCACCAGCCCCCATCACCAGTGCTCCGCTTCACATCTCTAAGAGTGCTTTTTCCACACACGCCCACTATACAGCAACACGATTGATGAATTATCAGTAAGGATGGGTTGTGCGCCATTGACCTTGTGCACTTTACCAAGATGACCCTTCCTCTGGTGTCACTTTATCTTTTTTTTTTTTTTTAAATCTCCCATGTCTAACAAAAGCTGCCAATGGTGATGAAGCTATTAAGCAAATACTCTCATTAGTACACACAACATAATGAATATGTAAATGACGTGTGTAATTTATGCATGGGCTCAAAGACTTGTTCCCTTTTCATTCCTCTATTGTGTTCACTCTATTTATGCCCCTTTTCCTTCAGACCTCACACTCTTACTTGAATTTGACTCTGTTCTTAGACCACATCCTGTGCCTGAATTCATGGGGGATTTCTCAAGGTCTCACTAATGTCTCTCCTGTTTTGTGCCTCCTTAAAGCACGTTTCTCCTTGCCTTTAACCATCATTTGTAGTTTTTAATAGAGTCTCCGCTGCCTCCGTTCGCCTCTTCCTGCTCACTGTCTGTCCTCACCAAAAACAAACCCTGCAGTGGCGCATTAAACCAACAACTGAGTGTTTGAACAAGGTCCTTCTCCAGGAATATAAATACAGAGGAAGCCATCCACAAAATCACATCCACACAAGACTGTGTGATGTGTTCCCCTTTGTTCCTCCGCAGCGGCGCCGATCCTAACGCGCGGGTCCAAACAGTGTGCGAAATTGAAGTGTATCCTGATAGATGGTGAGTATCCTCACTCCTGTCTAGAATAAACACCTATAATACTCTGGCTCCCTTGGCAATCACCATAGCAACAAACCATGGTACCCACGTGAGATGCATAATAAGACGTTCCCCAAGACCACAGACCACAGCGCGACAATAAACTAGACAACCACAGCAATGAATGTAAATCAGAAAATAACCATCAAACGTCAAACTTCTGTCAAACCTCTGACTCATTCCAAACCAATCTCTTTCTGTTTATCAATCGGTTGGCGTGGCGCCACACACACACACACACACACACACACACACACACACACACACACACACACACACACACACACACACACACACACACACACACACACACACACACACACACACACACACACACACTCTGGCGCACGCGTGCACCTTCGCTCTGTCTCTCCAGACCTTAACAGGTGCTGATGAGCCGCAGTCAATGATTGTAATGAGCTATCGATCACCGTGGGAAAACAGAGGGACAGAGAGGGGTGAGGGAGGCAGGGAGAACCAGAGGACACGCACACACACACAAACAGGAGGCGGATTGCCAGAACAGGAAAAAAAAAACACTTCAGAGGAACTAAATGGAGACAAGCCACCCTAGACAGAGTATCAATACTCGCTTTAATAAAGTCCTCATCGCCTATTGTTGTGCTTAAAATAGAATTTATAGGTTAGTGCTTCGTGGTGGAACGATGGCGCTGCAGCGGCGGCGAACTGGAGCTGACCGTGTCATAACCAGGTCCAGATGCCAGTGAGTGGCACTGACGCAGTATCTCTATTTTTCGCCCTTTTTTTGTGCTGTGTGCATGGAGTGGAGGCAGACAGCTTTAGAGAAGGGGGAGGTGCGCCTCGTGTGTGCGTGTGTGTGTGTGTATGTGTGTGTGTCGTGTGTGTTGGCTGGCGTTTCGGATAATGAAATGCAGCAGGGAACAAAGAGCTGGGGGCCCCTATTCTCTGTGCCGCAGCTTCATTTTAACTCCCGTCAGTCTATGATTCTTCCATATCCTCTTCCCTGTGTGTACGTGTGTGTTTATGTTTGTCTGAGCGGATGTTGTGTGTACGTACTGCCCCCTCCTCCTCCTGTTAGTATTCTGCATGGCAGATCCCCCTAATGTAATAACTGTGTCTGCATGTCTAATTTACAGCAGGAGAGAGTAAATAGCCTGTGGTTAATTACAGTACGTGTGCGTGTGCGCGCCCGTGTGTGTGTGTGTCCACGTGTGTGTCTGCACGCGCGTGGGTGTGTCAGGATGATTTATGAGTTGCAAATAGCTACACCAGTGGCCCGTTTCTCCTCACTTAGTTTTTAATCTGTCTTTCCATTAATTTTCCGCGAGACGTTATTATGGTTTTATAACGGTGTGCACGAGGATGCGCACGTGAGCGCACGTACGCGTTAATGAGACGGCGGCGTGGACATTTTGTGAGTCTCGCGGCTGCGCGGCAACCTGGGCTGCGCTCGGCGCCGTCACCTCTCCACCTGCAGCCTTCGCCTCCTTCCTTTTCCTCCTCTTCCTCCCTTCCGGTGCCTCGTTCGCTCTCCTCATTGAGAGCCACAATGAACACAGATCTTTATTGACAGTACACGGTAGAACATGGAAACAGCAGGTCAATCCGTTTAGCCCAAGGGCCGATACACCAATTCACCAATTTGTCAGTGTTAGTTTGAGAGAGAAAAGCAGCTAATCTCTCCTCTCTGCTCTCTATTGATCACACACTTAGACTCCACTTCTCTGTCTAAACACTATTGATTCTCTCTCTCTCTCTCAATCTCTTTCTCTCCCTCCCTCTCTTTTTGCCTTGCTCTCGCCACATACCACAGCTCTCAACACATGTTCCCTTCATAGGCTCTCGCTACTATTTCTGAAATAAGAATAAAAAAAAGCTGAATAAATGACACATTATGTCCTTGCACACGAAGCCTGGACACGTTTCCGTTGAGTACTAGAGAACGTTTGAGTGCGAGCAAAATAAGACTTTGAGTAATGCCTGTAATACAGTTGTATAAGTGGTGCTTATCAAAGCAGTTTTAGAGTTTGGTCTACAAGTGTCACAAATCATTGTTCCCTGCTGCGTATATTCAAAAGCGTATGCATGGTCTCATTAAAAAAAATCAATCACTTAGCAACCTCTTTACAGCATGAATACAGAGCGTGATTAAAAATTCACTGCTGGGTACACTGTCTCCTGGCTTTGTTTTTCAGCCTCACATAACAGGGTGCACTTGAACACAATCACATTCCTGTCAAGATGAAGGCTATTTAAGAATTATAGAATGATTATATTAAAGGAAACGTCCCCAAAGCATTTTAACATCAATTCCAATTGCACCAAGGATCTCTGCTTAATTGGATTTAGCTTGTGGGGGACCCCCCATTATGAGACGTCTTCGCCGATAGGTGGGATTTAGCCGAGAAGTGACTACGCAGGAGGGTGAAATAATAAAACCAATGCTGAAACAGATGACTTCATCGTTTGTTGCCTCCGCAGCTCTCCACGTTAGAGGCAATAGAATTAAAGCTAAACAGGGAATCCCTGCTGCTGCTCACGCACTGTAAATCAGCCAGCCACACGCAGGCGTCACCTCACGCCCATCATTATACACCTACGCCCCCTACAGGTGATATCTGCGCATTACACCCCTTGGGCTGTGACTGTTACCAAACACCAACACGTGGCTTGTGTAACTCGGAATCAGCTGTTGTTTGGTAACCGGTTCTGAGGGTGGTTTCAGGAGGAGGACTCGGCATTAAACTGAGTTTCTCTTCCACAGTTTTACTTGTGTGTAATATTTTATTACCTGAAGATGCCTCGTTCTGCGGCCGCTATCGACGATAGTAAAGCCTGGGTGAGAAAGATGATAAGAGAAGTGCTGGTGGGTCGAGAGGATCCGGAGGGGCTCTTTGCAATGTGTCTGTCGGTTCTGGGCCCCCAGGAGACCCGCTCTCAGTTCCTGTGCCTCATCCGGCCCCTGGCGGCGGCCAACGCAGAGCTGCATTTTAGGCTCAGCTCCATCTACCAGGAGTACTTCTCCAAGGTAAGTGATCCATGCTTAAAGCAATGCTGATTACAAAGTGGGTCAAAATTACAAATCAGTCAAAGACAATGGTGCCAGAGTAATAAAATAGCCAGAGATAGAAGTTAACTGAGTACTACATAAGTGGGTGCTTTAGTGAAGTACATTTTAGGGTAGTATTACTTAGGGGTACCAATACAAGATTATTTTCGTTTTGTTTTCTTTTTCTATACAACTGTGTTCAATAAAGTTCTTTACATTTAGTAAATTTCCTCACAATAATAGGGTGAGAAAATGCTCAGGCTTTTAATTCAGTTTCAGACTGAAGAGGATGAACTGGAACTTGCGCTGGCTCTCTCTCTAATGGAAATAAAGGACCAGGATGTCCTTTCAACCCAGAGTCAAGAGTCCAGGTTCCTGCAACCTGGAGACGAGGGTCTGAAACAGACGCCCCCAGAGAATGCTGTTGGAACATGCGCTGCGGAGGCGATCGCACGAGGCGTCCCAGTGATGGAGGAGGGAGGTGTGCATCAGTCAGAGAAAGGGAACCGGGTTAAGAGCAGGCGTCGGAGGCATAGAGCTGCCAGGCAGCAGGCTGTGGGTTTGCCCAGCTCTCTGTCTGCACCACCACCTGTACTGCTGTGGTTCAGGAGGGATTTGCGACTCTGTGACAACCCCGCCCTCAGTGCCTCGTTGGAGTGTGGGGCCCCTGTCATCCCTGTCTTCATCTGGAGCCCCGAAGAGGAAGAAGGACCTGGCACTACCCTGGCTACTGGGGGAGCTAGTAAGTGTGAACCAGTGACTTTTTGTGTAACAAAAGCATTTTATTTTTAGTGTTGTCTGTATTTGCTATTCAACATTAATTAGCGGCTTGTTTTATTGCAAGACTTCGGTTGTTCAATCATCTCTGTTTGGAACAGGTAAATACTGGCTTCATCAAGCTTTGTCTTGTTTATGTGCATCCTTGGAGCACATTGGCAGCCATCTTGTCTACATCAAGGCACATGGAGGGGGGGCTGGGGTTGGCTCGTCGCTGCACAGCCTTCAGGAGCTCATAAAGGACACTGGGGCGAGAACGGTGCTGGCTAATGCTTTGTATGAGCCGTGGCTGAAGGCGAGGGATGATGCAGTGGCCTCAGCGCTACAGAAAGATGGTACTGAATTGAGGATGTTCCACTCATACTGCCTCAGAGACCCTTACTCTGTCAGCACGGAAGGTGTGGGACTTAGAGGCAAGTCATGGAAAATAAACATATGGTGTACTGTGGTGACTTTGGTATTTGTGCCTAAAGCTTATAAGACATACAGTATGCATTTTACATTCTTTGTTTACTATGTGATGCAGGAATAGGTTCAGTGTCTCACTTCATGAGCTGCTGCAAGCAGAACCCAGCTTCTGTGCTAGGAATGGCTCTAGACCCACCTGCTTCTCTCCCGGCAGCCGCCCAGTGGCCTCAGGGTGTCTCCTTAGACACACTGGGACTGGCGCAGATGCCTCGCAGGAAGGACGGCACCGTCGTAAGTCACTGCAAGAAAGGAGTTGTAAAAGTGAAATAACAACAGCTCCTCAACAGCTTGTGTTAATCATATTGTTCAGATTAACTGGGCGGCCGATATTCAAAAATGCTGGGATTTCAGTGAAGAAGGAGCACAAGCTCGACTCGAAGCCTTTCTTCAGGATGGTGAGTGTGTTGCATTCACACTGAAAACAGTTTATTTAAGCGTTAATCTGAAAACACCCTCAGCTCACTGCCTCGTTTTCTAGGTGTGTACAGGTACCACAAAGAGTCAGGCAGGGCGGACGCTCCGAATACCAGCTGTCTGTCCCCCTACCTTCACTTTGGTCAACTCAGCCCACGCTGGGTGTTGCAGGCTGCAAAACGGACTTGCTGTCAAACCTCTAAGTTCCAACGCAAACTGGCTTGGAGAGATTTGGCCTACTGGCAGCTAACGCTGTTTCCAGACCTGCCATGGGAATCTGTCAGACCCCCATACAAGGTCAAAATTAACTAGATCTCAATGACAACCATGTCATAAAATAACTTAAATACTAAAATGACACTAATCTTTCACAGGCTCTGTGCTGGAGCAGCCGTCGCGACCACCTGAAGGCCTGGCAGCGGGGGCGAACTGGGTACCCTCTGGTGGATGCAGCCATGAGGCAGCTGTGGCTGACAGGCTGGATGAGCAACTATATGAGGCATGTGGTGGCATCTTTCCTCATAGCTTATCTTCATCTGCCTTGGCAACAAGGCTACCGTTGGTTTCAGGTAAAGCACAAAATGCTCTCACTCAGTTGGTCGGTTCGCTGCCTCTTTTCTGATTGCATCCACTATGTGTACACATGTAGGACACTCTGGTGGATGCAGATGTTGCTATAGACGCCATGATGTGGCAGAACGGGGGAATGTGCGGTCTGGATCACTGGAACTTTGTGATGCACCCTGTTGACGCAGCCATGACCTGTGACCCTTGTGGGACCTATGTTCGGAAGTGGTGTCCTGAACTTGCAGATCTGTCTGATGAGTTTATTCACAAACCCTGGAAATGTCCTATATCCATGCTGAGGCGTTCAGGTGAGAGACGTGGCTGACGGTAACCATTTCTTAGATCAAACAAACATTTTTTTTGCTGTGTAACTGTCAAATAATGATACCTGTCTTGCCCGTTAGGTGTGGTATTTGGACAGACATATCCTGAGCGAATAATTACAGACCTAGAGGAGCGAAGAAGCCAGTCTCTGCAAGATGTAGCTCATGTGCGGAAGGAATTCAACCAGTACGTAGACAAGCACACAGGCTGTGATTTGGTGCCTTTGCCTCCACGCCTTCTCAGTGAAACCATGGGCCTTTCACAGAAAGATGACTGTGTGGTTTTAGAGGGGAAGCAATTCCTGTTGCCTGTTATCACCCGCATGGAATTCAAATACCAACAAGAAAATCCTGACACAGATGCTGCAGCAAACCCCTACAACGCTCTTCTGAAGGGGTACGTGAGCCGTAAGAGGGATGAGACGATTGCCTTCCTTAATGAAAGAGACTTCACAGCCAGTGTGATGTATGAAGCAGTCCAGAGGAAGGAGAGACTAGAGAGTGATCATCGTAGAATGGAGGGACTCCCTGAGCCTCCTGCACTGCGGGGCAAAGTCAGACGAACTCCCACAGCCAAGGACAAATTCTCTATCGTACCTGGGGGGGGGGCAGTCACTTCATTTGAGTGACCCAAAGATTAAGACTTCACTGAACACCAGAGGTTCTAAGTGATTGCTTAGTTACAAGTTATAAAAAGTGTACTATATATTAGAACTGATTATGTTGAGGTAAAAATGAGAAAATGTTGAGTTTCACTTCTAGTATTTTATAAATCACCAGCTGTTACCACAACCCTGTTTCTGAAAAAGCTAGTATTCAGAGTAAAAAAATGTTGAATGCAACATTAAATCAATATTTCCTGCTGAAGTTAGAGGTTTGTTTTACCCGTAATGCAACTTAAATGTGCAAATAGAAACTGAAGGAATACTGTCTTAAGCTCATCAGTGATTTAGTACCTGTACAATACACAAGCACCTGCAGTCGCAGGAACTGAAATTATTAACGATAAATAAAACAAGGAAAACAAACTTTGTAAGGAAATGTTTATTTTCTAGCTTACAGGTCCCATTTCAACAGTACAGCTGGCACACATGTAGTGCAGACACAAAATTAATAATGGCAAAGTGCTTTTTATAGTCTAACAATATCTTGGAACAGAAATTCAAGTTTATGAATACTTGGAAACCGTTCTGTTGACTTAGAGACACTGTGGCTTCTGTTGGGAGTTTTAGGCTGCACGAACCCAACATTGGATGTTTAGTCCATGCAGACTGGTAGGTCCCCTAAATTCAGTCTTTAACAGTAGATAAAGGATTCCTAATGTTCACAGCTCTACAACACTGTCAGGGCAGCAACCCAGAGCTTTTCAGCTCCACTGGTGGATGCTAAGCATAGTGTTATAACTGACACAAGCACATCTTATGCTTCTCCCTGACAGGTGTGTTGCGAAGGAGAGAGGGAGTATAGCACTTGTTTGAAGGTGTTCAGTTACTCCTCAATAGAACGGATATATCTCTCATAAGCCGTTTCATCCATCAGAGTGTTGAGTTCTGCAGGGTTTGTGATGGTCATTTTCATCAGCCAACCTAAATTTGGTTAAAATAAAAAGGTTAGACTATGACTCAATGGTCACACATGTTTCTGCAAGACTTTAGCCCCTTTATCACGAGGCACAATAACCTCCTGGTTACCCACTAGGGCAGGGGTGGGAAAACATGGTCCTTGAGGGTCGCTGTCCTGCTGGTTTTCCAACTCTCCCTGCACCAGTTATGGCTGATTATCTGGATCAGGTGTGTTCAGTCAATCAGCAGGTGAAAAAGCGAACTGACACACCTGATAGAGGTGATCAGCCGGGAGAGTTGGAAAACCAGGGGACACTGGCCCTCGAGGACCAGGATTGCCCATCCCTGTACTAGGGTCACATCACATATACGCAAAAATGTCTCTTAAAGTTTAAACAAGGACATTTACCTTTCTTACACTACTTTTTAAACCAGCGGTTGGAAATCATGTTTTAGATCTCTAACATCTCACAATCTGTTTCATTAACTATTACTGAATACATGCAACCTTCTCTAGTAATATCATTAACTTGATATAGCTCATTGATTTTTGATTATTCCACTTAATTATGAGAATAGAAAACGCATCTAGCCTGTAATTAATTAAGTGCATTTTTGTTTTTACATTTGCTTGTTACGGTATGAAGAACTGTTTTCTCTCTTTACATCTTGGAGTAACTGCTTACTGCCACCTACTGTCCAAATACTAGCATTGCTGACATGCTGTACTATTCCTATTTAAAAATTCAGTAAATTTTCACTAGTTTAAGCCATTACAGTGGGCTTCTCAATTCTTCAAACACCAATGTTTTGCATGGACCAGACTTTTTCTCTATGCGTACATACCATCTTTATAGCAAGATTTGTTGACCAGCCCAGGGTTGTCCGCCAGCAATGTATTGACCTCTACAACTTCTCCCGTCAAAGGCGAATAGAGCTCACTGGCTGCCTTTACACTTTCCAGGGCTCCAAACTCATCTGTTACAACAAATCAAGTTTCACCACATTTAACAGACAGATTTTAGACTATGTCCTATGTAAAATTGCTGCATCTGTCCATCCATCTGCTTTATTGTTAATTACCAACATATCCATTGTGGTGTAGTATCACTGGATACCAGTCTAGATTTGCAATATTACTATATTTTACATCATTTTAATTAGACTGCCACACAAAAAAAAATACTTTCCCCACACCATGAAATTAAATCTGGAAACCTCATACCTTCCTGAGCCAGCTGTGTTCCAACCTCCGGCAGTCCACAGTAAACTACATCTCCCAGAGCCTCCTGTTAAACGACAGAAAGAACATTAACTTTGTTGCGCCTTTGTGTATGTTTTCAGTTTCCAGAGGACTTTATGATCTTATAAGTAGTACTTACATTTGCATTTTCAACAGACAGCGAGTTAAAATAATAATTAAGTGAGCAGCGCCAATAAGAGCGGGTGTCGTAGTGCACACTAAGTGAGGACTCTTTTACTTATTCACTGTTAGCCTTAGCTACATCTGTCTACATCTCCGTCTAACTCACTTGAGCAAAGTTGCTGATCCCGACGGTGCCTATTCCGTCGTCTTCTACTCGAATCCATTCGTGCTTGTCTGTGAATTTAAGTGCTGCAAGACAACACAACAATCTCAGAACACAAAAAAATGATTTTCAGAGTAGGAATATTAGCAATCTTCTCTCTGCATGACAACCAGGAGAGAGCCTGACACGCACAAAGCTGCGATGGCGCTCTCTGCCCTTATTTCGAGCTAACGTTACCTTCAAATTAGCTAGCTAACGTGCTACTGTTTTACGCATATACTAAAAAATACCTGCTGCTAATCGGCTAGAAAAAGCTAGTGTTCTTCGAAAATAAGGTTTAGATGCCAGCCGCAAAGGAGACAGCGGCGCCGAGCGGGAAAGTAAAGGCAAAACTGTGGAAAAGTTGGACGACAGGGAGCGGAACAGCCCAGAGGCGGCCATCTTTGTCGCTTACTGATGAGCGCATGGCTGCGCCTCTTCTTCGTGGGTATTAGAGGAACCGGTGGCGCTTCAATTTCCCCGCCCGTTCCGCTTCGCCCCCCGCTGGTCAATTTTGTCAATGCTGATGGTGTTCCTTCAGTCGTCAGGACAGGGAACAATCTAATTTGTATATCTTCATGTGATGCTGCACTATAAACAGCCACATTTAAAAATCAGCCATGACTAGTGGTTAATTTTCAAAAATTCACATTATACTTCATTGTTGTTTTCTTATTTACTGTGGGGTGTTATGTGGTGAGACCTTGACATGCTTGTACCCATGGTACATCTGCTCAGCACTACAGTAGCTGAATCTGAAGTAGTGGTGTTTATTTGTCTTCCTCTTCTGATATCCTGCTTTCCAGCCATATTAAAACAGCTGTAGCCTTACAGAAACCTTCCAAATGCCTATTATCTAGACGTTTGACTGTTGCAGCTTGTGAACAAAGACCAACAAACCAGAGTCATGACTGTTTGGCAGGTTTACTGCTTTCTGTACTTTCTTCTGTTCCATTAAGAAATGACAGACCGTTGCTAGCTGCATAACATATAGAACTGTACAGCTCACAAACAAATAAAAATAAACGGAACGTGGTAAAGCGAGTTTAATGAGAAATGGTTGAGAGGAACTCTCTCTCTGTTGCTCTAAACTCCAGAAATGCAAATGATACTATTGTTTATTTCAGTTTCTCACAGTTCTGTACAGCGAAGGTCACACGTGCCAGGTATCGGTTTTTAGGTTAACACTCGGTGATGATCGGATTTACTGCCGTGTCTATGGCAACCACTGTAAATACTGCAGTGATAAAGTTTCATGACTCTTACAGTATCACGGTGGTTTCAGGAGCAGCTGTAGAACAGATACAGGTCAAACTACCGGTTAGACCTTTTTATGACACTTTCAACTGTACTTTCGGTTGGCAACCAATACGTGTGTTTATACAGCACACATCGACTGATCAGAAAGAGTGAAGGCTTGTCTTATTAGACAACCGAAAGGAACAAATGTATATTATTTATTTAGTAACACTTTTATTCATACAAAACAACAGAATATGTAAAGAACAGGTCACTCTCATGCCTCGGAGTCCTACTATTGCTAAAAACTGCATTAGCTGAGGAAATGGCATGTTTAAAATTAAAAAAATAATGTAAAGCAAGTGGTCGAGTGGTTCACACAATGATACACTCCCTTTGTCCTGTTCTGGCTTCATAAACTATGCTGTAAAACAACCTAAAATACAGACTGACTAAAAGTGTCCTACACCAGGGCTAAAAGCTACCAACATAAATAACAAAAGCACATTTGTTTGGCTTTTACATTACACAGCTTCAAGAGTCCGTCCAGTGTCCACTTTTCCTTATGAGTCTGAAAATTAGCACAAAAAAAAAAGAAACAACAATAACAACACCAATGACAGTACAGCTTTCTGTGGAGAGAGGAGTGAAAACAGAGGGGATGAAGTGTGTGTGTGTGTGTGTGTGTGTGTTTCTCCAGCAGAGATCATTGGAAGCGTTCTGCCCTCTTTTAAAGCCGTGTGCCGTGTGACATGTCTGCTTCAGGTCCCTCTTGTGGGGGTGCTGCTGGGCAGGTGTGAGAAGCAGAGGTGAATACTGGCACTCCGTGGCAGTCGGGCAGGCCGAGGGGGGTCTTTAGTCCCTAAAGTCTCTCTCCTCACTACGGGAAGGAACAGCTAGGTTGGATAAAGCCAGGAAGTTCGTCTCCGACTACGGTCAGGTCACCGGCGTGTACCACAGACAACACATTTCTCAGTCAGGCCCAGAGACCCCGTGGGTCTTTAAGTGGTCCGCTCCTCGCCATCTGTCTCCTGCTTGGTCCTGCGGAGGTTGCTTTTCATCTTCACAAACTCGGGGGTGTTCTCCTGCTCCTCCTCAATTTTCTGCTGCTCCAGCTCCAGCTGCAACAAGCAGGACATGGGCAGAATTCAGATACGCGGCACAGAAATGATATAACAAGGAGTTAATGTGGTACCGTCCACCTCCGCCATACCTGCTCTAGCTTCTGTTGCCTTTTCATGAGCTCTATCTCCAGGTCGCTCCTCTTCTTGTGGGCCTCCTGCTCCTCCTTCTGGGCCTTGAGAACCTGTTCCCTCTTTCTTTTCTCCAAAACCTTCTGGAGCTCGGGTTTGTTCTGAGGAGCCAGACCCCTGTGCAGAATCAAACAGAACAAACAGCATGTTAGGGAAGTGGAGGAGACGACACACTAATGACGCTACACAGCCCCCGCTGAGAGGGAGGGAGGGGAGGGAGGGAGAGAGAGGATGACCTCATTGGTGCATGAAATTCACATCTGGACTAAATGTTCCAGATTAAAACATTGAGCGTGTTTCAGGAAAGTGTAGACTTTGTGCCAGTCACGGAGTGTTACCTAATTTGCAAACACAATTTTTTTTTTTAAAAAAAGGACTGTGATAAAGATGAGATCCTTTATTCTTTTTGCCCAAAGTAAACCAAGTTCATTTGATTTTTATTCTCATGCGAAAGCTGTCGCTGGGTGGGAAATCACAGAGAAGCCAGAGGGACCGTTACATAACTGCACAGGTTTGTGCAGCAAAAATAAAAAACACAACAAAAGAGGACGGGGACGTCTTAGCGAAGCGTGAGCACATCTTGAGAACAAGAGCGAAAAAATACCAAATGTTACGTAATGGAATGTTCTGAACCCTTTGAAATATCAGCAAAAAAAAACCTGTGAACAACAAGGAGTGTGTGAGAAAGCAAACCCACCTCAGTGCGTTAATTCAATGCATTATTAAATCTGAAGGTTGCATAACCAAGCGCACACAATGTTCCAAGGAGAGGAAGGTGCTGTAAGTGTTGATGATATGACAGTGACTCTGAGGGGGGAGGTGGGGGAGTCAAGGTCACCGCGAGCCATCACACAGGCTGTGCTGTGGCTCTGCTCACCGTGGGCACCATTTACATAACCGCTGACCCTCCCGCGAGTGCCCGCCCTCCAGCAGACCAGAAGGAATGTGTGTTATCGTATCCCACACGCCAACACGTCTGCCTCCGCGCTGCGTCGTGCTGGTGGCTGCGTTTCTAACATTCTGAACGTGCGTGTGTGTGTGTGTGTGTGTGTGGGTAGGGTCACTACAGCGAAGGAAGCAAAGACTGAGAAAGGCCCTCAGCTAGACTGTTTTGTAATCTTGATTACATAAGATGCATTTTTCCTTTTTTCATACAGCCATGCATCCATCCATCCCCCCTCCCCTCCCTTCTCTCATCATCGTGACTAATCCAGCATGCAGGCCAGCTTTCTATAGTTTCAATCCACTCGGATGGAGGGAGGATGGATAAATACGGATTCATATTTTATTCAGCTGCTCTCTCCGCTATCGTTCCTTTTTAGCCTGCGTCGCCATTCAAGCATCTCGCCCGTTGACCGCTTTGGGAGCACCACTGCTGTGATGTAACAGCTGTCAACAGCATGTGTATTTATGCGGCTATTTATAGCTGGGGCACAAAGCGGCTGGCGTTATATGATGAAGGCGATGCGGGCATTCGGTGTCAGGAGGCTGATCACAGGTCTGCCACCTTTACATAACTGATTTGTGATGCATCACCGCACCTGAGGGTTTTTATTGTCTACATAACACCTGAGACATAATGAAGGAGCATCACTACAGGCTGCATGCACGCCACCAAACCAACGGCAGCGAAGTCACAGGGTTGTGGATTTACCTCATCCTGCATTAGAGGAGGTCAAACTAAATTAGCCGGGATCTGGACACTGCTCTGTTTTCCCCCGATCTGTTCTGATAGTGGAGGAAAACAGAGGTTCACTGTGTTCAGTTAGATGATATTTATATATCTATTATTTTTTATTATGTACCCTGAAAACCTTTGGTCTGTTTGTTGTAATATTTTCATTGAATTTAATAATGTTGAACAGTGAACAGATGAGTGAATGAAGCCCCCTGACCTCTTCTGGTTCATGAGCAGCTCTCGATGCAGGTCCTGGTGGTTTCGGGAGTTCTTCACCGGGTTGATCAGCTTCTTTGGTTTGATGAGCTCATCGCAGTCTCCCTCCAGATAGTCTGGCTCAGCCATGACACTCCTCCCTGGTGACAGTGACAAAACCAGGGTCATAAGGATCTGATTTTACACAAGAAAAGTGAAAAACACCTCCACTGAAACACCACTGCCACACACGCGCAAAGTCTGAACCATCGATGCACGGATGGGACAGAAATCTCTGGGTTTCACAAAGGCA
Source organism: Betta splendens (assembly GCF_900634795.4). NCBI lineage: Eukaryota > Metazoa > Chordata > Actinopteri > Anabantiformes > Osphronemidae > Betta > Betta splendens. The sequence continues at coordinate 10,652,547 of NC_040886.2, read as the reverse complement.
GACTTTCCTAAGAAGTTATCATTTCTCACTAATTGCTTTTCTTTTGCATCCTGATACGAGCAGCTCCCCGATGCTCTGGCATATGCTCAGAGTTGATGGTTTCTATAGTGACGGGCGACTCAGCGCTGGAATTATATAATTGTTCCACACTGGGCGAAGAGGAACATTTCGTCCTTCCGGCGGATGACATGAAAATCACGAAGCGATGAATCACAACAGCAAATTCATGCTTCAGTCACAGAAACGATCAGAAACGGCTGATAATGATTAAGAAGCTCTCGACCTGCACGAGCATTCACCAGCTGGTCTTCTTACAGTCTCAGACAGAAACGACTGTATTACAAGTATAAAACCAGTATTTTCTGATTTTGCACGAGTGTAGAAATAACCATCTACTCACTTTGAGAAGTCAAAACCTGTATTTGCCAGCCAGGAAACTAATGATTTAATGATGTCATACACTCAGGCAAAAACTGTATTCAAGCAAAAAAGTGCATTCCATCAGAATTAAGTCAAGCCCTTCACTTTTCCTAGAACAACTCACCCTGTAGATGAGGGAAGACGGGGTATCTGAACATGGTCGCCATCTCTGCCGCTGTGATCTGAAGCGACTTGCAGGTAAAGCTAGAAACACACGCTGCCTTGTTTGCCAGTGGCGCCGCGGAGCCTCGCGCAGGAGAGGTGCTTTTGTTGCTCACAGCCGTCTGCTACTGAGCCGGGTGGAGTTCAAAGACTGCTTTATAGCCCCCCCCCCCCCCTCTCTCCTCCCTCTCCCCCCACCCCCCTCCCGCTTACAGCACTTTCGAAGCAAGTGACGTTTCACCACAGTTTTGTAACTGATGATGATTCAGCCACGCAGGTAAACGGCGCCATAGACTGATGTAACGCAACTTCTTTGGATGCTGGATACAAATGACACGTGCAGCTGCTCTGCTGCAGGTAATGGTAGACTGAAATTTATAAACGATGCTTCATATTCAGCCTCCTGTGATTTCTGGATGAGAGTCACAGAGGAATGCCGTGCAACTGGGGCGATTCAAAATGGAACACGCAGCACATGCTGGTAAGTAAACTGGGGGGGTTCCTGAAAATCACAACAAGCAATAATGTAATGTGATGTAATGAGCGTACAGCGCCACTAGGGGGCAACAGTCCTGCACCACCTTAACTAAACCGTGTCAGTTGCATAACAAAGAAGCCCAACATAAACATGGTCTGTGGCCGCATGGAGAACAAAGAGGGAGGAGTGCTCAATAAACACATGTTGACAAATGGAAATCATGTTGACAAATGGAAATCATGTCATTTTTCCAGGTTTTGATGTGCAGTCATGACCCAGATAATCCCCCCTTAATCTCAGATTAGTAACCTTTTTACATTTGTGGAACACACAAATCTTGGACTCTGTGTTGCACAACAAATGAATAAAACCCAGTAACAGATGTTAATACATAACTGGGCCAGAACACCGGGTCGGACAGGTAGGCACATTCAATTCATTTTGACCCCTAGACCTGCAGACAGTGAGCCTCAAGTGCACTGACAAAATGACAACACAAGAGCAAAACAAGATGCTCAAACACAAGTATAGCAAAGCTCAGAAAGAAACCTCTTTTCTAAAAACTGGTATTTCACATCAGCGCCTCGTTGGTCGTCGACAGGATCACGTTGCTCAGTGTTCGCACAGACAATATCTGAGCGTGTGAGACGGCAGCAGAACGTCCTGCGGCCATAATCAGAGGGCCGTGAAAGCACGAGCACGCTGTGCACATCAAAGGCGGCTTGTGTTAATGCCGGTAGTCGGGGGCAGAGGAGCAGAGACTGGCAGCGCTGTCAAAATGTGCGTTGCTCCAACACATCTGCTCCCACTTCCTCCGAGCGCCGCGGGGGACGGGAAGTGACATAGGGAGTTCAAAGGGGAGCCCCGGCCTCAAATTGAAGCCCTGGAAAGTCCACCTCGTCACTGCTGCTTTATTACGTGCTCCGTGTCCGGTTTGGCCTCAGAAGCAACGCAGACGACGCGTTTTACAGTCACGCGCCGGCGCCGTCCACGTCTGTAGACGCCTGGTCCATGACCCGTGTAGGTGCGACGCGTGTGTTTTCTAGACAACATGCATGCCTTTCCAGGAATCCCATTATAAAAAGGGTTTGTTTATCTGCTTTGGAAACGCACACACACACGCACACACACACACTTTTTAAGGGCTGTTTAAGCAGTCATGGATAAAATGAGAAGCAAATTGGTAAAAGTAGTGGAAAACAACACAAACTGGGTCAGACAGAGTCTAGGAAAAGAAAAACAGATGAGACGAGAGTTCACTCTGTCGTCCACATCGACCCATGTGTGACTATGACCTCATGGTGTGAAATGTCGCAACAACTGGTTACATCATCAAGAGAAGAACATATCAAAAGTTAAATAACCGCACCAGTCCTCCCAGTAACACACCACTGACTGCATGTGTTTGGCGAAGGCGGCTGCGAAGGCGAGTGCGTGTTTGTGAGCGCACCCACGCTGCATTAGGAGCTGACGCAATAAAGGCCCGTTTGACAGGTGGAGGGGCTGCGGCGTGTCAAGCGGTCGCTCCGCAGCTGCGCGGCGCTGCGCTCGTGACACGGAGCCGTTTCTCCATTTCCTCCGCAACTGTCAGCTTCGCGGCGTCGCCACGGCAACCCCGGTGACACAGCAGAACACGCTGTGCTCAGTGCGAGGCCAACAGCGGCGCGTGCTCAGGTCGGCGTTTTCAGGAGTGGGCGGGACTTCGACTCCCACCACGACCCCATCACTGGGCTTCGCCTCGTCTGCCTTGCTCACAGAAACACCCGCAGACCTGCTGCATGACTAATGACAGCGGAGCCTTAATGAAGGAATCCTGGTGGACAGACAGCTGCACTTAATGCACCAAGGCTCCAGGCTGCAGCGTCTCGTCCAGTTTAACCACTAATCCTGGGCTTCGTGGGACAACTGAGCCACAGTCATTGTGCCGATGAAGCTCAGTCCCCGTCAGAGTCACTGTGGTGTCACATTGTTCCTTCCACCGTTTCAGGCAGGGTTGTTGATAAGATGCTAAAAGTACTGGAACATTTTGCAGATAAGAAGCACTTTGAGCTTTGCAGCAACTCAAAGAACAGGATGAAGAGGCGTTAATGACTCGCTGACTCACTTCCTACACCTTCAAGAACTAAATTAAAAGACATTTATAGTTGTATGATGGGAGGAAGAAGGCCAAGGATAAGGGAAAGGGAGGAGAATCCCAAATGGCCATGACCGGTTGTTCTCTTCCATATTTACTGCTGAGAAGACGAGCCTTGACGAGGAAATAACAAGCAATTCCAAACCATCAATTTCAGATCATACTGAAAGAAAGACACGCGGGACAAATCTGAAGACCTGAAAACACGGGCAGACACATATGAGTCGTCATTAGTGAATCCATATCTTCTAGAGAAGAACCAGGCGAGACGGGCAGAATGAAGACGGAGGGAGCAGCTGGTGGCTTGGATCGCCGTCCACCTCCCCCCCCCCCCGTCCTTCAGGATGGGGGCATGCACGGAGCAGACCATCCAGGGCTCTGCACAGGGTGGGGCTGGGCTGCCACCGGTCATGAACGCATGGCTCACCACGTCTGCTCCTTCATCAGTCAGACACTATTTGTTGTCAACAGCAAAAAAAGACACCGATGGGTTCAACATCGAAACACGGAATGGACCCACTTCATAATCACATGAACTATTCAAAAGGTCCCCGTCACTTCCCCTCTCTGTGCTTTTGGCCAGATCCCGTCTCTTCCACTCACAGATGGGAGGTCCACCCCCTCCGGGGAGATTGCGTCACCGATACCCCTAAAGCAAGCCCCCGCACCCTACGCTCAGTCCTCCACACATCCTTCCCCCTGTCGGCTGTGCGTTCTAAGCAGGACAGATAGAGTGTGTGTGTGTGTTTGTGTGTGTGTGTGTGTGTGTGAGAGCTGTGCTGTTAAAGAAGCGGCCATTCAGCCACACATGGGGGAGGCCCTAATTAAAAACACAGATAGATGGGCCTTTAAGTGACAGCTGGGGGGGGGGGTCTGGCTGGGTGTACGTGTCAGTGTGTGTGTGTGTGTCTGTAAGAAAGAGAGGGACAGTGACGGTGAAAGTGAAGGCGCTGCAGACTCGAGGGCCCAGTAGTGACTCATTTCCTGGACTCCCCCTGAACGCGTGCGAGCGTTCCTCGTGGTGACACAGAAATCAGTGTGTGAAGCGGCGCCGCGGGTTCCCTATCGCTTGCGCCTACCGGCATGCAAAATTGGTATGAACATCCCATAAAGCCGCAGCATTTGTTTTCAGCCCGGCACCGCATCCTCTGTACGCAAAGTGATTCCCCCGTTGAAACCCTGTGGCGAGGAGGACGAGACGCGAGCACGTGGCTCTGATTTGCAGCCGCGCTCTTTTTACGGGTGATGGATGAAGACGGGGCACAAACTCATAGCATTTGCTCGAATTGAACTGTGTGACGCGATGATCTGAGGAGCAAACAGGCAAGCGGGTGCAGGAGGGGGGGGTTGGGGCTGCTCCCCGAAAACTCCGCTGGGAGGTTTAGGGGTTGAGATCTGTTTTGTATTTCCTGCCTTAAAGCTGGAGGAATTCTAGGGCCTCATCATGTACTGACCTCCACCCCACTCCCACAGTGCGATGACATCACTGTGGAGAAGAGGGGCTGCACGTCCGGGCTCCGGCACAGGACGCCCACGCGAGGAACGGATCCACGAGCCCGGTTCCGACAGCCAGCCAAGACTTCATTCAATTAACTGGTCTCTCCATTAAACCGTCCCACCCTTGAAGAAACACAGGCACCTCTCCAGGTCTGGTCTGCACATGCGTGGAACGTGCTCTGTGCCGTGTCACAGTGCTTCGGCAGTGGGAGCGTTGCAGCTCCAGTCGCTCCACCGTGTTTTGGTTCCGTCCCTCTCTTGGATGACCTCAACGGGCCGCGAGCCGCTTTTTTCCCCGCTTTGAGGCCGCGTGTGTGTGCGTGCGGCGATTCCTGCGAGCCCTGGGGCGACGCGGATTACGCCGTGAATGGGCCGCTCTGAAAAGGCCCACTTTGACTCGCGCCGGGGGAATGTGATGAACCTGCAGAGGGGATTACGGGTGCGGGGGTCGGGGCATTTGGTGGCGTCCGCGCAACACTTGCACTTTCCCTAACAGGAGTTCAAAACCAAAAGCGCTGACCGAGCGAAATCCTCAACGCGCGCCCGGTAACAGGTGAGAGGGTGGAGTCTGGGGGGGGGGGGGGGGGGGGGTCACGCCTGTCTCACACCTGACGCCGACACATGGGCTTGTATGTGTGTGCATACATGTGAACAGGTGGACGGACGAACACGTGGAGCCGATCCGGACACGCACTCAGAGCACCGACCGCGGGCGCAACACATGTATGTTTGATGTGGCCATATGCTGCGTGCTTCAAACCCGCCCGGCCTCTTCAACTGCACCCCCAGCCTATTTCCCCGCTCCGTGCACGGACCCTGCAATAAAAAGCCGCGGCGCAACAGAGTGAAGTGCCGTTCGGTCATAAAGGGAAAGTCTTTGTTACGGCTCTGCTGTCTGATCCGCAGTCGAAGCTTTGTGCTTTGCTGCCGTTTTCCCCCCTGTTGGCGGCGAGTCACGCCCATCCTCCCCGTCTACTGGCTGGGCCCAGCTGGCAGCTGGCGCCCCATTGGCCGGTGGGCACACCGGGGAGGACCGGGGAGGGTCTCCTTTGTTTACATGCTAGTACACAGAACCCCAATAACAACTGTTACCTCGCGCAACTACGCCATCGCCACACAGACACAAACAGGGATGCACGCGCGGATAATGAGGGGGGGGGAGAAATGGAGGCCACCGGCGGCCCTTTGTTTCATCTGACTCTGCATCCAAAGCTTGGAAACAGAATGTACAGTAGACAATGTGGTGAAACTTCATATAGACAGACAGACAACGCTCCGCTCGTGTGCGGAGCCTTGTTCCTGTTTGTGCTGTGTCGTGGGACCGGATCATAAGTCTTGATGCTGGCGTACAAACAGCCTAATTCAATCTGTGCAGCTGAATGTCCCAACCTCCCTATATTTCAACGTAACAAGCGGTGAGGAGGAAGGAACCTAGAGTCTACAGAGGGCTCAGCGCAGTAATGGTGCTTTACTGCGATCAAGGTTCCAGCGTAGCAGAAAAATCAATGGGTTTCTATGACGAGCCGAGTCTCTGTCGGAGCGTTTTTACTCATATCTATTATCTTTTTTGAGTAAATCAACATGAAGACTGTGCGCAAACATAGAAAGTCAAACCTGACTGTGTGTCTTTCACAGGAACACACCCTTCATCTCACACTGGCTTTCAGCCAGGAAACCAAACACCTGAGTTGTGACATCATAACCTAAAACCATGGCAACGCGTCCATACAACAACAACCAACAACACAGCAGTTGCACTGATTCCTCAGCAAGCGTGAGCAAAAGGAACTAATGTGGGGACTGTTGTTGTGGAGGCCAAATATTAAAACATTTCACAGTTTGAGGCCCCGGAACGCAGCAAACATGGACCTAACTAAGGAGCGAACTCGGCGTTTGCCTACATGTAAATATTTAAAAACGTGTGAATAACTGGGTCTGAAGGACCAGAGCGTTCAGCTGAGTAATGGGGATTTGTGTGCCCACAGACCAGTGGGCCCATTTACTGAGGTCAACACACCCGTGGTTCCCCACCAGGACACACACACCTATTCATGACCCAAATACCTGGATTTCCTTGAGGTCGGACTTCGTCCTCAACAACAAAAACTCAGGTGTCTGTAATGACACATCTGAGCAAATGCACCAGAGCCTTTAATGAGCACGTGCAATTATAGAATGGAGACACAAACATTTCATTCACATGCTCAAAATCCTGAGTGCAATAATAACGGGGCAGAAAGCGTTCCACCCCACACACACACATACACACACATTCTGACAACATCGGCCTTTACGGGAAGCAGAAAACAGCCAGAGAAGCTGAGTAAGAGCAAGGAGGGGTTTCAGAGATCAGAAAACAGATGTAAATCGTTCGACAAACTTCTCTCCAAATGAGTAACACATGTGCGAGAAACTTTCCCCTCCCTACGCAACACACGCACGCACACGCACGCACCCACACTCCGCAGAGCTGCGTGCGGCGTGCTTCTCATTCCACCTGTTTTCCTCCGCTCACCGAACACCTGAACCCGCGGCCGCTCAGCTGTTGTGCCTCCACCCAGAAAACACACACGCACGCGCACGCACACCCAACACTGTGGCACGAGTTCAGCCTTATTCGCTCTATACTTCACGTTTGACCCACTGAAGTTCAACTCCGTGGAAAGACGGAGGGGGGAATCGCAGGTGGTCGCGTCGCAGCGCGCGCGCGCGGTTGTGTTTAATGACAGCGATGACCGCGCCGGATGACAGCAGTGTGTCAGCGCTGACTCAAACCATGTGCTCCAACACACAAGGCGGCTCATTGCTGCGCTATAACACACACGAGGAGTCAAGCAAGTCCGGCACAGTCGACTCATTCTGCCTCAACGGTAAAAGCGCCTGCTAGGTGCAACTTCACTGGACTAATTCTTCCTGTTTGCCGTGAGATGCTGCCGCTGTGATATGTGGTGAGCGCTGCGTGTTCACTGGTTCTGACTGATGGAGTCGGGTTTTTCTCCCCTGCGTCCCAAAGTAAACTGCCACAACGCAAGCAGCGCAAGCAACAACGACCTCAACGTGCGTTGCTCCGCACTGTCCCGTCGTCGTGCGCTCCAACAAAAGGAGACAATGAAACAACACTGTATTTCGCAACCTCGCCCCCCCCCTCCCACGTCCTCGCCACTTTGCAGCTTTTAAATGTATAGAAATAGAAATAAAGCCGCTTCTTGCCAGCGGCGCCCCCGGTGAAACGCGCTGCTTTTGTTAGTGCGCCCGTCAAAGTACCGCACAAAACACACGCAGGAGCTCCAGACACACACACACACACACACACACACACACGTCGACACCCACCTCAAAGTCGTCCCCGACGGGACGTGTCCGACTGAAGTTGTTTAATATTTCAAAAGACAAAGTGGTTCGGGCCGCATCGGTGCGTCTCCGGGCCGCGTCCTGGAGCCTTGAGGTGTGTCCGCCCGACTCTGCTTTATTTTACACTGAAAGTAGTGAACAGCCCCGGCGCGCACACAAACACACTCAGCCAGGACCCATAGAGAAAATGTAAATTTAAGCTGGGTGGGAGGGGTGTGGTGACGTCACGCGGCGCCCCTCCTCCTCTTTCTTCACGCTCCCTCGGAGCAGTGGGGACTCCTCCGGCCCAGGGAGGGGCGTGAGTGAAGGCGCGCACCCGCTAGCACGGGCACGTGAGCGCGCACCTTTGACTTTTATTCATAAAGACTTAAAAAATGTACATAGGCCTCACATGTACAGGATTATTTTTATAAGCTAAACAAACATTTGCTCGTGCATCGGCTTATGTTGTTTACGTGTCCCTAATAAAGTGGCCCATGCGAGTTCCAGTAAGCAGCATAAACACACAGTGGTGTTTACACAATGACAAACGGTTCTTCTTTCCTCTAAAGTTGCATTAATCATAATAAACAACTCCTTCTTGTTTCTGTCTGACCTTTAAGCACTGCACTGCAGTTTAGCCCCTTCCAGCTGGGTTTGTTCCGTCTCTGTGCCCTCATGAGTAAAATGCTGTGACAAAAGTGTCCCACAGTAAAAGACACATGTTTATTATGACGTGTTTACAGTTTGTGCCAAACAACAACACTAACACTATGATTGCTGCTTTAAGTAGTGTTAAAGTGACATCTTATATTCTTATACTACTACTAATAATTATTATTATTTATTTAGATGGTTCACAATAAAGTATTTTCTGGCTTTACAACCCGTATAGGTTAGCACTTGTAGCACTTGTACACTTGGCTGCACAATGGATGTGAGCGGGGTCATATAGGTCACACTATCAATCCATGCTTTGATTACAACAGATCTGCTGCATGTTGATGCTGCAGACGGAATTTGTGATGAAGAGTAATCTGCTTACTTACGCCTACTGCTTATCCACCACCCTTCTGGTAAAGCGGCCCACAAAGCCCCCTAGTTTCACGAAGATCTGTGGCTTTATGGTGCCTTGTTTGTTTCGAGGGACATATTGTTTAAGCCGTCGTCCCGGTGGATCTGAGGAAAGATCAAAGTTGCTTAGGTACAATACAGGCTTACTGGAAATGACAAAGAGCACACGTAATGACCCAGGAGACTGGTCTGAAACCTAAACATATGACAGTGTGTGTGTGTGTGTGTGTGTGTGTGTGTGTGTGTGTGTGTGTGTGTGTGGCGGGCCTTCAGATAACGCAGCATTCCCAAGCACATTCTCATAAGTCAGGAGGTGGTTGACTGAGAGTGTTGGGCTGAACAACAGGATGAGTCAGACGTGAAGTCGAGGACACTCCCTCCACGGGTCCCCACATGCTCCACTGTGCAGGAAGCATGTGAACTGTGTGTGTGTGTGTGTGTGTGTGTGTGTGTGCTCAATCAGCCTTACCATTTTACTGTGGTCATGGTACAGTAATACAGTATTTCCTTAAGGGGCAGCCGTGGGGACTGACATCACTTTAATCTAATCTAAAGATTAGAATTTCTCACATCTTTAGTCGAATCTGTCTGTTCTACGAAGAAATATTAAGTATGAAACTTATTCTTCAATAAAATATGCATCACCCAACTTATTAATACAAGCAGTGTGGTTGCAAGCAGCTGATGCTTGCTGTAAACGCTTTACCACTAAAGGAAGATTGAACTTCCTCGATGCCATGGCAACTGTTCATTTCGTGTGTAGTAATCGCCAGAGATCGTTATCAGTGGTTTTCAAGTTGCAACTTCTCCCCCGCCACAACTGAAACGAAGCGCCCCAGGTGACGGTTTCGTTGCCGAGACCTGCCCAAACAGCGGTTGGAACGAGTGAAACCTTTTCCTGTGCGAGTGGCTGTGCGACAGTTCTGAATAAGAAGGCAAATGCCTTTATTAGTCGCAGCAAGAGGACAGAAAACAGAGAGAAACCATGCAGACACTCATCTATAAACAGAGCAAATGTAGTTAAAAGTTCTGATTGTACAGTCTTGTATAATCTCTCCCTGTCCCTCACTGTGATACTGCTGACGGCTGATGCCACCGCAGAGTCATATAAATAAATAAATAATAAATAGGCCCCGTCTAAAGCCCTGCATCTGCCTTTTACTGAGCAGTACAGACTGACTGGGTGATGCTGCTTCCTGTTCGGTCACTGCAACATCTAGCGACTCGCCTTCAATCCCTGCTCTATCTGAAGCTAAATATCCAGGAACAGATGCTGTCACAGTCCCAGGGTTTCCCACAGTTCTTGTGTGTGCATGTGTGTGCGTGTGTGAGTGCACTCGCATGTGAGGCCCCTTGTTTTCGTCTTCTTTTTTTTTTTGTCAGGCCTCCAAGGGCCTCCACTTTCAACAGGATACGGCAATCTGAAAACCACGGTTGCCGGGAGACTTTCCTGTGAGTGTGGGCATGTCCCACCACCGATAATAGTGACTCTCTGACTCTTTTTTTATATTAAGATCTGTCTTTTGCTTGCACACTGGTGATGAGACACATTAAATAGGGGGCACATTGTAAAACAGCCAGTGTCCTGTGAAGCCGTGCTCGACGTCAGATCAGTAAGAAACGCAGTGATGGTAAATAATAGCCTGTAATTGCAGTGTACGTAAACACCTCCCCCTTCCAGTGTGACCTACTTCTTAGTGACTGGGGGTTTTACACCAGCAGTTCCACCACCATATGCTGAAGCCGTGAACGTTCAGGAGCCCTCGGCCACATTTCAGATACTTGTTGAAATTTTCTGCCCGCCCGTTTTAACATCAAGCCGTTATTTTCCTGTCTCTGCCGCTGATCGCAAGCATTCTTTCCACTCTGTTCCCTCCACGATGTCTGACCCAGAGGATCCAACCTCTGGGCCGACTGGGCCGACTGCATTTACATCATGTTCTGCCAGTTCGGGGGAGCGTAACCTCCCCCTACGTTGTCTGTACGTGGCTTTATTGGAGATGCTCGGTGTTTTTTTAACAACACTTGGGCGACGCTGCCGTCTGGACCGGAGCCGACGCCTCTGGTTCTGCAGGGAGCGTGGTCCTTTCCTCGCGAAAGTTAAGCTAATTCAATCAGCGGCGGATGAGTCACACCGCAGCGTCCCTGTCTGCACAGATGCGGAGGCGACTGATGCAGACGTGGACCCGCGCCTGCGGGAGGTTTGTGAGGTCAGTGCTGCGTCAGCCTCTCGGCTCATGTGGAGTCATTAGCCACTCAAAGCCTCCCCATCGCAGCCAGCGCCCTGTCATGCTTTGTCAGGCGCGTCATTACTAATGTTTCTCCACTCTATGTCTCAGTTCCTTTTCATCAGAAAAACAGAAGTATTGGTATTTTAAAAAAATGTGGTAGGAATTTGACATGTTTTTTTATTTTTTCTCTTTCCATCCATTCGAGTTTCATTTCCTCTTAATAGGATAAAATAAGAACGCGACCACAATGCAAATCTATTACGGTCAAATTAAATAAATGCTCCACTCATGCGCAGCAGATTACTGACTGCACCCCGTTTCCTGCATTTGCATGCGTGCGCGCGCGCCGACGTTTGCATGTGTGTGTGAATGCAAAAAAGCCCCAGTCATTCAGAACCGGGCCCTCGGATGTTGTCGTCGTCGGGGCTGTTATTACTGGTCGAGCCACCCAGATTTATTGAGCCTTACTGTACGGAGCCTTTCCACTTAGCCTAATGACTGCCAACAAGAATGAGAGCAGATGGTTCCGTTATAGAGGGAGAGAGACGTATCCACAGAGTCGGACTAAAGTGCCCGGCTAAAGTCTTTGCTCTGGGTCCAATTCATACTCAACCGCGCTTTTTAGAAACTAATCAGATTTCAAAACACTGATAAAAGACGGCTTTAAACCATGCGCAAACATGCAGCCTAAACAAACTCCAGTAATCCTGTGCTGCACTGACGCAAGCGCCACTGAGTGACATTAATACTAGTTAATCATAAACAGAGTCGGGGAAGAAAACAGGGATGAATTCAGGTGGTTCGTGGCGGGTGATGACATATAAACGCACATCTGTCCCTTCCTCTGTCCGTTGTGTGCTTTTGTGCGGCCTCGCTGACTCAGCAGGATTTCCAGCACCGCGCGCAGGAAGGGCCCTCCAACAACAGGCGCCCTCCACGGACGCAGGAAGTCAAGGTCAGTGTGACAATCGTGTGTCAGGCAGAGAGACACAGAGGATGTTCTGTACCGACGTTAACCCCCCGACGCGTCGTAATCTCTCCCATTTTATCACGCGCGCCTGTATTGTTTCGAAAGACGCCACAGTCCTCTGCCTCGCACTGTTCATTGTGTGGACGTAACAAGCCTAAGAGATCCACATGTGGCAGATGTTTGTCTCTGGACAGTGTGCGTCTGTGTGTGGCTCAATGTGCTAAACCTTTAAAAGGGTCATTGTTGAAGCTGAAGTTTTAAAATGTGGTTTATCGCGTTGCATTATTTTTGAAAGGCTTTTATCTCCACTCCCACAGGCCTCTAATCCATCCTTTGTAATGGTATCAGATGAGGTTAGCGAGCAACAAGCGGTGGAGCTGCCTTGCTGTGTTGGTCTGTGCCAGGGCGGGTCGCGCACACTCCTGCCTTCTAGAGCACACACTCAATCACATTATGAACCAGCCACTCAGCTCCATCCTTTAACCCCTTTCTCTCCCGCGGCTCCTCCCGGTGCTCATCGCCAAGGTAACCGCCAGCACCCGGTCCTCCCAGCTCCTCCCAGACATCCTGGCGAGCGCTCACACACGACGTCCCGCACAGGTTCCCACAGGACGCGGGGAATCGTCCTAATCGCTCTCAAATACACAGAGTTATGGAACGAGAAATTCTTCCGCCGTGACACAATGAGGCCACGGCCACATCATTTCCTCACAATCAGATGTGTTCTCTTCACAACTATGTTCCTCTGGTTATTTTTCCGTCAGCTTGACTCTGAACTTTTTTCCGTTTTAAAATCTGTTCCCGGCAGTTTCGCCCATGGACGAGCGGGAGTTGAAGGAGTGAGCAGAGAGGGAACACGAAGGAAGCGCGTGCGGTTTTCCATACCTGATAACCCTCCGTCCTCCGTCTCTCCGCAGTCCGATCTGTCAGACAGCGCTTCCTGGAATTCTGATTCCTGTGGGGATGTGTGGGAGGGGGGACACAAAGGCACACTGTCAATCACTGTAAGGCCATCAGCGAATAACAAACACGGTCATTTAATGGCCGCCACCACTTACATGTCAGTGAGAAATCTCCGGTTGCAGCCAATAATCAAGATCAATAATCAGTTTTCTTCTCAGCTCTAAAACACGATGGAGTTTTACAAGCCAATTATAGACATGAAGAATCGAAATGGGATTGGCCATGAGAAGGTCAGAGATGGGCCTAAGAAGCCTTGGAGATGCTGAATATAAGCATGGTAGCAGAAATCTATAACTGATCCTGCAGAGGCCAGAACAGGTCAGAAGCTGATGTAAAGCCAGCGTCAGCACACAGTGATTGTACCAGGGAACGCTTGTGCCCTTTGCTCTTAGTCGTCCAGCTCCTCCCTCACTACAGTGATATCAGCATCTGGTGGCTGTTTACTACTTTGTGTGGCTGAGAGCACTGAGGAATTTATATCGTTGTTTATTATAAGACATTCATTTATTGCACACAGCATAAAACATAGTGTGGACAGGGTCTAGATGGGAGCATTGTCCCATCAACCTGTTTGCCTTTATCAGAGGGGCCAGAGATAAACGAAACAAACTTATCATCACACACTGATACGAAGTCACACAGAAGGATAAAACAACGAGGCCGAAATGTGCCGCATGGTCATAAATTGCAGGTCTTTATAAATTCAGTCTCCAGGGTGCTTGAGCGGAGTGGGGATTAATTAGCACCTTAAAGATAGGAATTACGAGGCCCCGGGCTGTGATTTGCGACTGCTCAGCTGTTCATGGGACTAATGCACGGGGGCCGCTCGTCAGCGCTCGAACCCTCCGTCACGGCCACACAAGGTCAGATGCGTTGTGAAACGTGTTCGCTGGTGTCACAGGAAGTCGGAAACAGGCTCCTGAGGAACACGCTTGTGCAACTTGTTCTGATACAACCCACAGTGGCCCCGCCGGGGGAGGGGCCGGCTCCATGCGTCCACAGGCCTATTACCCTGGGAGTTGTCCTACACACATGTATTGTCGCCGCTGGCTGCAGTTTCATTTGGACGGCTGCTGCTACGAGGTAGTTAAAGGGCGACTTTACATAAAATGTGGTTTGTAGTTAGTTCGGAGTTTGCATCAGTCGAGGGATTAAACGCGAGCAGACATTAAATAAAGCGGGCGCTTCATTCTTCTACACTTCTCTTAACTTAAACCATCTCAAACCCACAATCCTCTGCAATGAAACCAGCGAGCCAACAGATGTCTGAGCATCTGGTGGCCCGTCTCCCTTTGGATGAAGTAATCAGCAGTGTAAATTCCAGGATTCCCATTAAAACCCGCCCCTCCTCCCTCCCATTCCTCTGCAGATCCCACCCGTAATCAGCATTATTGATCCGAGCCCAAGGACGCGACTTATGCGCGACGTGTCGCTCTCCTCTTGGATCGCGGGGGGAAAGGGTGTGCGTGTTCCTCTAGTGTTTGCTCGTGACTCAGACCGAGCAGCACACGCAGAGACACATGGTGAGTTTACAGAGATTAGCAAACAGCAGCTGAGGCCACATCACAGTCACACCCTATCTTGTTAGAATCACGTGTGTGTGCACATATCGTGAATAAGTGTTATGCTCTTTAGCAAAAAACTTCTTGTAGTCTGTTAAAAAATGACTAAATCAAATTGCTCCAAGGAGAAACCAGCTCCTACTACTACTGTGTACTACTGTACACGTACATGAAGAAATGGTTCACTTTATTTGGGTTCTAACACCCTCCTGTGGATATAAAGTGCATTACATAAGTCGTACAGTAAGAAGCAGAAGCTGTGAAGTTAAGGAAACAGCATGCATTGATTAAACTCTCACTACCTTGGGTTGTCTGATAATAATTGAGGGTCTGGGGATTTGGGGATATTTAAGCCGCAGCTCTGGGCTACACTCCAAGTCCAGCTCATCGTCCCCTGAGCTCTGGGAGACGTGATCGCAGGCCGGAGGCGGCTCAGAGCCCGGATCAGCATCTTCGCCCTGCAGGCCACAGGTAGACTGTGAGCCGGTACCGTTGACTTTGCTGGTTCTGGTGGAGCGTGTGGAGACGGAGCCCGCGGTCCTCCGCTGCTCCCGTGGGATGCCGGGCAGAGGTTCTGGCTGGTTTACAACGGGTCCAGAGGCGTCCGGCACCTGAGGAGGGACTGGATCAGTGCTGACATCTGGCGAAGTACCAAAACAACCCAGAGAGGAGCAAGGTAGTCCGTGCATGCTGGTGGATTTAGAGGTTACCAAGCAAAGCAGTGTAGTGACTCCCAACCTCAATCCCAATGACATTAGGTGACAAGAGGCTGAGCTCTGGTTGTTCCAGTCTGATTAAATCCTTCAAATGAGATGCAGACACATGCACTACACAAAAGCCAGTCCAGCCTTTCTGCTCTTTAAATAAACTTCCCACAAAGGCGTTCATGCTTTTCCATTGCAGCCTTCTTATCTTGTCATGGAAGAGTAGGTGGCCCACTTATCCTGTGGCAGCCGTATCAGCAGCAGGGCCTTCGGTCCATCCCAGACTGGGCCATATAAGTCCACGCCGTGTTGGTCATCTGAGAGTTAGTCTCGCTGCTTTCAAGTGGCTGCAGCAACACAGACGAGGGTCATGCTGTTCTCAGGCCTTCAGAGTCCCTCGTCTGCCCCCTGCATGTGTAGCGTCTCAGGGGTTTTGTGTTGGTGAGCAGCGCGTCAATGCCGGGTGTCTCGTTACTCGATCGGGTAGTTCCTGGGCTGTTGTGAATTTGGGGGCTGGGGTTGGGACGCGTTGTTCCAGCGGGACTCTAGTTACCATCTGATCCAGGGCCAGTAACCAATGCACTTGTCCCCTACTTCACCAGTGGTGCTAAACGAAAGCCGCCTGATCACAGAGCAGCGGCCGAGGGGTGTAAAGGTTACTGGAGTGTTACAGTTGGTTGAATATGACAGTTCAAATTACAGGCGAACACTGTAAGTGATAGCCCCCGGATGAGAAAGAGAAAGGAGGGGAGGGAAAGGGGCATGGACAGAGAGAGAGAGAGAGAGAGAGAGAGAGAGAGAAAGAGAGAGAGAGAGAGAGAGAGAGAGAAAGGACCTGGCGTCCCCACAGAATGAGTGGAACTGGAGAAACCTGACTAGCCTCCAATGACTCAGTATAAATATTCACACTGTGGTTATTTAACCAGTAGATATGTTTCATACAATAACATTATGGTCCAGTATGGAAACCCACAAAATGCAGCTTTAGATGTGACTGGGGGTATGTGAAACGGTGAATATGTCATCTGAACTCGAACACAGATTACCATTATTATTATATACAAATAGAAATGTGTAGCTATTTCCACAAGAAGGACAACCAGACGCTGTTGGGTCAAAGTTGCATTTAATATTGTCCTACAGCAGGAAGACAAATCCGTCCCAGAGGACAGTGGTTGTGATGCATCTGAAGGCAGAATGTCATAAATTATCCACATGAGCGCTGCAGGAATGATATGAACCGCAGGGTGATCTTCTTCGAACACAGCTGATTACTTTAAATCATTTGCATTTCTGACAGCATTGAAGTAATTAGAAATGGAAAGACGAGGCTAACAAACAAAAACAGTAATGCAGAACTATTTGAAATACACACGTAAATGCCTCAGTTTAGGGAATTTATTGTAACATATATAAATAAAAAGCATGTATTGACTTTTTACAGCGCTGGACAATTTGTATGGTTATTTGTAACATTACAATTTGGACAAAGAACCTAAAAAAAGGTTCAATTTCAATTCAAAACACTACAAAACTACAAAGCTGCAGACGACTTTAAACATGGTATTGGATGTTGGATTTCTACCTGAAAACAGCATTTGCTGTTCCTAGAAGACGCTACACATAAACCTCATTTATTATTTAGTTACTCTGGGTGTAAGCCATTTATTAGCCTAACTAGCCTGGTGATACATTGAAATAATTACACTTGTTTAATGTTGAAAATGTTTTTTTTGGCTGCATAATTTTAAGCACGCTCACATAACCCACATAACACAGAAAAGCAAAACTGTGTACGATTTTACAACACTGATCATTGATGAACTTTGACCTGCTGCTAAGCTTCATTCAACCTAAATACGCCACACTGGCTCTGTCAATCATCACAGGTCAATGATCATACCGGTAGCGAATGAAAACAAAGCGTTCAGGGATGAGGACATGTGGCGTGTTGGTCTTCACCTGGCGGTCACTGCTACTACGATGAATTGCATTTGTAGAACGCATGTCACCAAAATAAAGCTGTTCTGAGCGTCGCACAAAATGCAGAGGACCGTCGTTATCGCCGTCTCAGCTGCTCTGTCCAGAGCCCTTAAACTTTAATTATTTATAACACACACAAATGCACCTTAGCGTAAATAACAGGCGTCAGTGTTTGAAAGGCACAGTAATTGCATTTAACAGTTATTATCGGTCTTTTGTCACGAGCGACGTCACCGAAACGTAAGACAGAAGCATAAACACACGCGCGTCAAGTCAGATTTAAAACGGTGTTGTTATTTGGAGGCCTTCAAAATAAAGCAACATAGGCATTCGTTTTAAGCTATTTAATGGTGAATTGAAGAAAGTCTAAGCTGGTGTGAGCATAAAGAACATTATATTATAATGAACAGAAACAACGCACACGAGTAAATGTGATTCGAAAGGGCAATAAAGGGCTATGTTACCGGCTTACATGCATCGTGGGTTTTACTCTGAAAACCTTAACAGGAAGTTGTTGCGTTTTTGCTCAGCTGAGCGTGATGAGGCAGCAGCCCCCGGAGCGCACAATCTGAGGATAATCGCAGGTGGTGAGGGTTAACAGCCTGTCGATAAGAGGCGACAGAAGCAGGTGTCGGTGCCGAGCGAGCTCCAACCTCACTGAGGCTGACGGTGCCGTTTTCTCCCTCGGAGTCGCGTTGTTCCCGTGTCTTCTCACTCGGTGATCTGAAATGCGGTCCTCGGCTTGGGTCGTCGCCAGTTGCGCTCTCATCCTCTCCGCGGTCCGGCTGATTGACGGGGCAAAAGAACAGCGGCAGTGTAGCGAGGTGAGCGGTGCCACCGCCGATCGATGCGCGTCCACCCGGTTTCCCTGCATCCACTTTTATTATTGGGGGGCGCAGATGGAGGCAATTAGGAACAATTAGCAATTAGGAATTAAAAATTGATGACACATTTCCGGGTTGATGTTTGAACGCGTGACCGCCCAGCAGATAGTTGAGTTTAAGTTTAAACATGGAGGATCATGATTCCTCGGTCCACATTGGACTCCAGCACCGCTCCACTCGGTGCCGCTCAGGCTCTTATCAGCATCCTGCACGGGCTGACCTTTCCTTCCCTCTGGTCCGGCTCAGCTCAACGCCTCAGTCCAGCCTGGCAGCACCCTCCTCAGATAGTGGAGCCACATTCCTTGTGTCTGGCACAGACTCCTGCAGCACGTCACCAGAGCTGATGTCCTGCTTTAAATGGCATGAGTGAAGGGACAATCGATCTACACACCACGGCTTTTATGTGCTTATGTCAGAAATAAGGCCTCCATTCAGCTACAGGTGGAGGTTTTACATTTAGGTGTTGTCTTCTTTAACCCTTCGCCCACGTAACTATGTCGTCCATGCTGGGCAGTGTGAGGCTTTGGAGATAACGATGCTCTCATGGAGCCACTTTCAGTGTTGGTTACTAATTTAGCAGCACGCTCCACTGCTGTGACCAGGGAAACTATCTCAGGGATGACTCAGGGCTCTGATTTGGGTGGAGGCTTGTGAGGGATGTTTACTGACCTGCCATTGGCAGGGCTTCTGCTCATTGTTTGGGTTCGGGACTGTCATGACGACCGATTTAATTATGCAGATGTTTTATTTGTGTGTGTGTGTGTGTGTGTGTGTGTGTATTGGCAGATGGACTACTACTATGAGTACACAGAGTGTGACAGTACGGGGTCTCGGTGGAGGGTGGCCATACCACAGAGCCCTGGGGCCTGCGTTGGACTACCAGAGCCAGTACGCGGCACAGAGTGCAGTAAGCCATCATTAACTGTGTGTGTGTGTTATCCGTAGCCTGGGACGTCCACCTCCACAGCCCAGCTGACCCTGTGTGGATATTCTCTAAATAACTGCAGGCTAATAACCTTAAAGCAAAACAATGTCACATAATTGCTCTGCTGACTCGCTGCACACAGGCCGTGTTGCTGTAAGAACTCTTGTATGGAGTGCAGTTAACTAGTAAATGATTAAATATTGCTATACAGTTTCGTAGTCATGAATTAACGGATGCTCTTTCAGTTCTGCATAACAAAGTGTAATTGTTTGAATTGTTTTGAGTCACTGGAGGTGATAACTTGTCCATTTCTGTTGAGAGAAATTGAACAAATCACAAGTTTATTATAGATAAAATGAACTACTTGAAACCTGGTACTTTTTGATTTGTTGCTTTTATTATTGCAGACAAATAGAGTGAGAGAGTATTTGAGTTCATATGACAATAAATATTAATCTAAAAGCAAAGTATCCGTGAATATGTATTCATGCATCTAAACACACACCTTTTATACTTGGTGCACTAGACTCACATGCTTTAAACACAGCGAGACTTCACGATGGCATTAGACAAGATCAGGAGGGAGGAAAAGCTGACGGGGTATGAAAACACCGGCTTGAAGTAGAGATGAAGTCGCTCAGTGGAAAAAGTGCATAGACAGACACAGTGTGTGACAGGATGCAAGGATTAAGTTCCTGCAGCAATGGAGCAGTGATCTGCGTGACCATTTCTCTTTTTTTTTTTTTTTTTTTTTAAGTTTCATGTTCTGCTCCGAGCAGGAAGCCTGCAATATTCCTCTCGCTGCTTTGTTTTTCCCCTCCGCAGCCTTCTCCTGCAAGGCCGGGGAGTTCCTGGAGATGTCCGCTCAGGAGTGCACCCAGTGCGCGGCGGGCAGCTACTCGCTCGGCAGCGGCGTCCGCTTCGACCAGTGGGACTCCATGCCCGCTGGGTTCAGCAGCGTGGCAACGTTCCTGGAAAACAATCCCCACGGGGACGACCGGCTCACCTGTAACAGGTGCTGGATTGGGACGGAGGAGGGGGGGGGGTGCTGGATCCTGGGTTCTGAGAGTGATCAGAATTCCTGTGTGTTTACAGTTCAACCTGGGTTCCTCAAGGAAACTACCTGGAGTCCAACAGGGATGAATGCACGGTCTCTCTCATCTACGCCGTCCACCTAAAGAAGCAGGGCTCTGTGAGCTTCGAGTACCAGTATCCAGACAACAACCTTCTGTTTGAGTTCTTTGTGAGTTCCACTCAGGCACTACATACCTGTGTGCAGATGAGTTTTTTCATCCATCTCCATGTTGAAACTGTTTGATTCTTTGCTATAACCCTGGATGAGTTACTGTACAAGGTGAGGCCTCCAGCTCATACTTGTGATCTGCTTGCTTCAGATCCAGAATGACCAGTGCCAGGAGATGGAGCAGTCGGCTGAGACCAAGTGGCTCAAGCTCACCAATCACGGCGAGTGGGCGAGCCACACGGTACGCGATGAACGAAGGGCACCTGTCACATGCGCCCTTCAGCCAAAAATGAGCAGAGCCGAGTCAGGACGAGCAGCAGGAAACGAGCGGATTCACACAGGAATATACAGCGTGATTGAAACGTTGCATCACGTGCTTCAAGCCTGAGCAATAACGCAATAAAATCATGTGTGTAGGTGAACCTGAAATCTGGCACCAACATCCTGTACTGGAGAACAGGCGGGGTCCTGATGGGGAACAAAGTGGTGAAGCCCGTCCTTCTGAAAAACATCCAGATAGAAGGTCGGCAACGTGGTTTTAACTCTAATAACAAATCCCAACCAAGATAAATGTCCGATTATTTATTTATTTATTTAAAAAAAAAATTTCCACATGATCCTCCTGGTACCAGGAGTCGCCTACACGTCGGAGTGTTTCCCCTGCAAGCCGGGGACGTTCAGTCGGGTGCCGGGCTCGTCCAGCTGTGAACCGTGCCCCCGGGACACCTTCTCAGGGCACGGCGCCAGCTCCTGCACGCCGTGCAACACCAGCGTCCAGTATGCAGGTATGAGAACGCGCAGTTTCAGCCACATTTGTTCGACTTGGGAACAAGAAGCGTGTTCGTTAGGTCTGTGTGATCACATGGGAGTAGCAGGTTTTAGGGTGTTTTTTTTTTAAGTGTCTATATAAGTCTCTGTATATTTGTTTTGTGCAACGCTAATTAGGAAGATAAAAGTAATACCCTCCTTGATCTATTTTAACACATTTCTCAGCAGGGACATAGTATAAAGTAGTAAATGTGCTACTGTATATCCTTGTTTGAGATGCTCACAGTGAAGCTATAATAGAAACTAGTACAGTCGACGTTTGTTATAATAACAGGACTCGCATCAGCCAAACAAACTTTTTTTTTTTTGGTTCTACTCTATCTTTCTTTTTTTGATCACTTTTTTTCCTCAGCTGAGGGGTCAGCTGTGTGTAAGGACAGACCTCCATGTTCCAAGAAGGATTATTTCCAGATCCACACAGCGTGCGACCTCGAAGGCAAGGTAAGAGGAAAGGGGCCCTGTTTAGTTGAAACGTCCCAGTGAGACCTGGTCCACAGCCGCGGTTCATGTGCGGCCACCTCCCGTCTCTCTAATTTCAGACACGGGTCATATATAAGTGGATGGAGCCCAAGATCTGCCTGGAGGGCGTGACCGGCGCCGGGACGCTGCCTCAGAGCGGGGAACGCGAGCCCTGCCCCCCCTGCAACCCCGGCTTCTATAACAACGACACCGCCACCTGCTCGCCGTGCGCGGCCGGGACCTACTCGGACGGGATGAAACGTACGGAGCCGACCAGCCGCGCGTTTTGCACGTCCTCCGTGCGCCGTCCTCACTGTTTCCCCGTTGTGTCCGTCCCCCAGCGTGCGAGCGGTGTCCAGCGGGCACCGAGCCCACCCTGGGTTACGAGTACAAGTGGTGGAATGTTCTTCCTGCGAACATGAAGACTTCCTGCTTTAACGTGGGCAACTCCAAATGTGACAGTATGAACGGTGGGTGCTCTGCCAACACACAGCAGGTTTATATCCGCCAGTAAGAATAGAACAAGGAAGTGTGTATTTCCTAAAATGGTGAGTAATGAGGGTTTGGCGTGTCTTTAAGGCTGGGAGGTGGCAGGTGATCACATTCAGAGTGGAGCTGGAAGCTCAGATAATGATTACCTCATCCTCAACATTCACATTCCCGGCTTCAAGTAAGTGGAGTCGCATTATTCTGAGTTTAACTGAGTCGTCCGTCGTCTGACAGTCCTGTTTCCTCCACGTCAGACTCCCCACGTCGGTCTCCAGTCCTTCAGGGGCCGAGTTCGGGCGCATCACCTTTGAATTTGAAACTTTGTGCACAGCTGACTGCGAGCTCTACTTCATGATGGTGAGAGCGGCGCGTGGCCGCCGATTGGCCGAAGCCATACACACAGAAGTATGAAAAGGAGACGTTTGTTCCCGTAGGACGTGAACCGGAAGAGCACCACCGTGGTGGAGTCGTGGGAGAAGACCAAGACGAGGCAGTCGTACACGCACGTCATGACCAAGAACGCCTCGGTCTCCTACACGTGGGCGTTCCAGAGGACCAACCAGCCCTCCGACGTGAGTACGCGCACGCGCGGAGCTACCGGCCGGGCTCCAAGCGGCCTGGAGCGCGCTGTCCTGCTGCAGTACGGGGGTTAAAGCCTTGGGCTCAGGAAGGCGTTTTGCCGCCGGGCCTTTCCTCAGATAAGTGAGCGCGGCTCGCCAGCTTATCCCCCCCCCCCCCGTTGTTGTCGCAGATCTAGAAGCGAGGTTTCTGGGGGGGAAAACATCCTGACGGGTTTATCGCCCTCTCTCAGCCTTGTAAATCTCCTCTCTAGGTAAACCCTCCGCTTCTCGAGACCGTCGCTGACAAAGACACCTTCTGTTATCGCTGTGCTCACCCAATAGATATATATATTTTTGAAGTGTTCATCATTAACCTCCTCATTCATGTCAGGATTTGCAGGGCAGTAGCCACAAACAGTGCAGGAGTTGCTGCTGTTAATGTCCGCTCGTGTGTGTCTCTCTCTCTCTCTCTCTCTCTCTCCTCCAGTCGCGTCGCTACGTTAACGACGTGGCGCGGATCTACTCGATCTCTGTGAGCAACGCCGTGGACGGCGTGTCGTCCGGGTGCCGCGCCTGCGCCCTCAGCACCCGGCCCTCCGGCTCCGCCTGCGTGCCCTGCCCTCCCGGACACTACATAGACACCGTCACCAGCCAGTGCACTGAGTGTCCGCCGAAGACCAACCTCGACCCGCACGCCACGCCCGGGCCCGACGCCTGCAGACCCTGTGGACCCGCCAGCAGGAGCGACCAGGTGTGTGTGTGTGTGTGTGACGCTGAGAAGGTGAGCGGAGCTCATTTCGTCTCGGCTTTAAGTGAAACGGAGCCGTTTGCCTCTTGTTTGTTTTACAGGACCACAGTTTGTGTTACAGTGACTGTCGCTTCACCCACACGGAGGGCAACGTGACCCTGACGTTTGACTTCAGCCCGCTCGGCTCCGTGGGATCGCTGATGAACGGTCCAAGCTTTACCTCTAAGGGAACAAAGTATTTCCACCAGTTCAACATCAGCCTGTGTGGAGGGAAGGTGGGGTGGAATGAAAACGCACAGCGGGGTTTTCTGTGTGAAGGCGGTGCTAATTATTATTATTTTTCTTTCTTCTTCTAGGGTCATTTGGCAGAATGCACTGACAATGTAACAGACCTATCCATCACCGACTCTCAGCGAGAGAAAGGCGAAGGGGCCAACACCATCAAGACCTTCATCTGTCAATCAACCATAATCCCGGCTAATGGGCGGGGCTTCCATACAGCGCTGTCTTCACAGTCCATTAACCTGGCCGACACGTTCCTGGGTCAGTGGCGGCGCTGCATAACTGACATGCTAACACATTTTCCCATGCTCTTGCATGTTCTCTCATATTCCATGTAACATGAAACCACAAATAAGGAGGAGGCAGATTCAAGTGGCCAATGTTGCTTTCATGTAATCGCCAGGAGCAACAGTAGCAAATACACTTTATGGAATAAGGGCGAGGCCAGAGCTGTTCCCCCAGACCTCCAAGAACGTCCCCGATATCCACTTCTACTACAAGTACCTCCAATCCTTGAAAACCAGATTTAGTCTTTCATTTTAAAACATGCATTGGAACTTGAAGGTTTTTTTTCCCTTGCTGTGTTATTGTTGCTCAGGTCCTTGGAGGTGACCTCATCGTGCGGGACGGGTCGAAGCGTGGTGGTGACACTTCGCTGCAACCCGGAGCGAAGCGCCAAGGGAGAGCTTTCGGTTCCCAGGTAGCGTTTCTCACTCGTACCCGTTATCTGCCCCCCCCCCGGTGGGCGTGGAGTGACGAGCTCTGTGTTTGGGCGTCCCAGCCAGTGCCCTGCAGGAACGTGCGACGGCTGCGCCTTTCGATTCCTGTGGGAGAGCTCCGCGGCCTGCCCCAGATGCACGGAGAGAGACTTCCACCGCATCGAGGGGTCCTGCCAGGCGGGACACCAGGTGCGCGTGGACGCGTTTTAGTTTTCATCAGTAGAGTCCCGCTCGGTTCTGTTGACAAACCCGCGTGTGCGTGTGTGTGTGTGCGTCTGCAGGACCTGCTGTATGTGTGGACTGACCCGAAGCTGTGTGTTGGGGGTGTGACCCTGCCCCAGAAGAAAACCTTGCCCTGCGAGAGCATGGAGCTCTGGGTCCGGCTCGGTGCAGGACTGGGCGCCTTCACTGCAGTCCTGCTCGTTTCCCTCACCTGCTACTTCTGGAAGAAGAACAAACGGTACAACTTTTGTCTTTGTCTGTTTCTGTTATTTCCTTCCTCGCTCCTAAAACGGTTTGTTTGGTCCTATTCTTCCTGACATTTCTTTCCCTGTAGCATCACAGTTTCTGTCATTATTCACGTGGGCAGTGTTGCTCCTCGTGGGTTGTTTTTTTTCCCCCCACAGCTCTGAATGCATCATTTGTGTCTTGTTGTTAGGTTGGAGTATAAGTACTCCCGCTTGGTGATTTCTGCCAATAAGGAGTGCGAGATGCCAGGAGCCGACAGCTGTGCCGTGATGGAGGGAGAGAATGAGGGAGAAATGGAGGACGAGGTTGTGTACACAAAGCCTTCTCTACTTGGCAAACTCAAAGCCATTGCATCCAAGGTGGGAGTCGCTGTGTTATTTAGCTTCTGCTGGAAGGAAATATGACCATTTTAAAAATGGTGAATCTACATTTTTCCCCATTTTTAGGGCAACGGACAGAAGTATGAAAACATGCAGCTGAACTCATCCCATTCTAAAGCCCTGGTGTGGAGCTAGAAGAGGTGAAATTAGAGGGAGTGAGGGATCGGTGTAAACCTTAGAGACTTTCCACTGAGCTACCCCTTTAACCAACCACCCCTTAATGAGCTTGGTACCTGGAATACCAACTGTGTGTGTATATAAACATGTCATGCACCTCAGGCCAGGTTCAGAGAAGTCACTCTAACGCGGTGGCCTTAAGCGCAGCTTGGTACGACCGAGCCGTCCGACCCGGGGCATAGTTCTGTGACGCAGGTGTATGTGATGGACATAACGTTCTGATCCAAGCTGACGCTGGAAGACCTCAGGGTAAGACCAAACCCTTTTTCGGGATATTTAGCTTTTGTTTCTATTTATTTTTAATCTGCGTAGCGTCCGAAATGTCCCTCGACGGCCACGGTGCGTTTTGCCATTAGGGTCGCCGTGGTTACCGTTTGTCAGTTTCTTTATTCACACACGTGATATCTTCTGGCTGCATTTTTACTGTAATTAATGTGTTCTTTGTCCCACCGAAAATGAAGATGTCATGTTACTGAGGCTGTGATGATGACTATTGTCGGCACATGTCAAATAAACGAAATATTTATCGGGTGTTTTTAATTTTTTTTTTTTTAAATTCTCATTTTTAATCTACGAGCACAGCACGTGTGTGGGTAGGGCACGGCTTTAAACCAGTAGAACATGGAGGACAAAACCTGTTGCTTGTGACTTTTTTTTTTTTTTTTGCCCACGTCAGAAGAATAAGCAAAACTGTGACATGCATGTACATGTAGGAAGTTGTCATCCTGTTAGTAATTTAACTACCAGGGGTGAAACCATCCCGCTCTTCACCAGCAATGTTATTTTAGGACCTTGCATAAATCAACTTTATTACTTGAAGCTTTTTATATGACACGTGCTTCCTACTAAACCATATACGGTTTGAGTTAAGATCCACTAGCAGCAGTTCATCATCAAGCTAAGCTTTGGTCTGCATGTGTATATGGGCTGGTATCTATCTGTGGCCAAGCAAAGGATCACCTCCAATCAATCATGTAAGCAGAGCACAGACTTGTGTTTAACATGATTTATTGCTTTCAAAAGGATCCTAATGCCGTCACAGCCCAGGTCTGGTTTAGAAGTTGACCTTTCTTTTGCTGAAACTATAATCCATGAAAAACTAACAGCAGGCTGCTGTATTTTAAATCTGTGGCTGGTGTCTTTCCTGGGATTCTCCTTTAGAGGGCAGTGGAAAACTGCAAATGTGAGTCCCAACGTTGTCGAGTCTTTGCTTGTAACAAAGCAAAAAGCAAAAAAACGCCCTTTTCTAGTCAGTCTGTCAAACATAGTTGTTGCCCAAGTGTTGAGGATTCACGTTGCTGCTTGTCAAACACAGCTCATGCGTGTTCTTCAGTCATTCTGGTGGTGTTCACGGTTTCACCACTAGAGGGCGGTGTTTACTAAGCTTCAAGAACCAAGTCAACGGCCAGTTCTGCAAAAGCAGAAACTCTAGGCATGATGCTGCAGCCAGAAATGACAAAAAACGGGGAAAGTTGGGCAAATACTTGGTATTTTGCTGTCTGCACTACTTCATACAGTGGAAAATCAACTTATCCATTATGCTTTTAGCCAAACGTCAGTCGGCAGAATACAACAGACAGATCTTGTCGATTCTAGCTGACCCGAGCCTGTGTGTATGTGGACAAGGTATCGATGGGACGTTAATATAAAAAGACAAATCTATTTACAGGTAATGTGCTAGCGGAGAGGCTTTGTGTTCGTGCTGCGAAAGACCAGACAACACCAGCTGTTTGCTCATTGTTATTTAATACGATGTCATCACAGCCTCCTTTTTATTGCACGCATCATAAACACAGACCTATTGCTTTGTGATTGGCCGGTTCCAGGCTCTGCTTGACCTCGGCTCCGTGTTGCCGCCGAGATCTTGTCTCGTTAGAAAAACCCGGAGGCCAAGGACACATTCTGTTATATAGCGGGGGGCTGCAGCACAGAGACCTTTGTGGAGCACATGGCAGTTGGCAGCAGCTGAATGGTGGAGCAAAAATGTCTGTAGTGGATGGTGTGCTGTTTGAAAGGGACATTCATGTGTAAGGCCAATTAGGGAGGCATCCATAGAGAGCTCCTGGGTACATGAGATGATAAGCTGTGTGGAATAGTGAGAGAGGTGGTGTATTTCAAAGTAATCCATTTTCTTTACATCTAAATCCCATTGTTTTTTTTCTCCCCCTACACTTTCGGATCTGCTTCCTGCCTTCCCCTCATCCCTCATCCAACCTCCTCCAGCCTGCTCCGTTGGCAAGGCTGCAGTGGGCGCCCAGATCTGGGTGCTTCAGCCTAAGTGTGGGCCGCCAGTCTGCTGGCCCGGCTTAGGTGGTCTTTGCTGAGACCGACGCGGCAGCAAGTTTCACACACAGCGCGGTGGATGATGGAGACAAAGGTGGCAGAGGGAAGGTTGAAGGGGTGAGGCTGAGGGAGTGGGAGCGGGTCAGGGGGAGAGTGTGAGACTGTTGTCCGGGACTGGTCCCTGGACTAAATGAGAGGAGAATCAGGGTTAAGTGCTCTATTTGTGTGGCCATTAAAAGCTGGGAGTAGAGTGCCGGGCTGTGCTGAGCCAAATCTCACCAGTCTCTGCCAATTTGAACCAGAAGCCAGCATTTTTTTTCCCCCTCTCTCTCTTTCTTCGTTCGCCCTCGACTCCCACCCTCCTCTCCGCGCAGGCAAACAGACATTCCGGCAGCGGATGCGGCGGTGGTTGTCCGTAGCAACCGGCCATGCGGGGTGTATCTTGTGGGAGCAGGACCACGGAGTGAATGGCTAAGCCCTTTGTTAACAAAGACGGTGGATCTCTGAGATGCTTTTGAGCTTCCAAAGAAACATTGTGACTTCTGGGCTGTGGGAGCGCTTTACATAATCCAGCGGCAGCTCCGCCGCGCCGCTCGCTCCGCCTGCTCCCCGCACCCCCATGTAGGTCGGCTCTCGACGGCGCATCCTCTGAAAATGTTTCAGTCTATCACTCACTGATTATCATGGCGGCTGGGAGACTGGCTGCGCAAAAGGGAAACTGCTCCAGAGTGAAATGTTCGCCAATGGAGAACACTAATTTTCCAATAGTTTTGTTTTACAGTAAATAACAGTCATATTTTCAACCGTAAGTTATGTAACGATGTAAGTTTTTTTATTATCGATTTCCTGACACGTGCAATTCATTTTTGCATGTGAGGCCTCTTTTTAAAATGAAATATACTCTAATGTTAAATGAAGCCACTAATTCGGCCTATTTCAACATGTTTTCCCCTAATTGCTTCCATCGTTCATTCTCCCACCTCCATGACTGCCGCCCGGTGGAGAGTCTGCCGTGTTTCCAGCCACGAACGGAGAGGCTGATGGAACCTGATGTTTTGATGAATGTTCTGCACATCGCGAGCTCTACTCTAACATCCTTTTGTTAGCGCGTGTGCTCCGCTTCCTCGCGTGAGCCTCTGCGGGACCGCCGGAGCCAGCTGCTCCACTGTGCCGCCCCATGTCAACACATTTAACACAGATATGTAAACTGCACACTTCAGTAAGTTGATGGGTCAGTGACATCATCTTAATGGTTTATGAGCTTCTCGACCTCTTTCTCTCTCCTTTTGCCCGGAGCCACGCTGTGAAATCAGGGGATGGGAGCCTATTAGAAACGTCAGTATTCTTACAGAACAGACTGGAGATAGAAGCGGGGAACAGAAAGTCCTCAGAGTCACCTTTTCTACGCTTCAAGTAAACAATCGATGGCAGAAGGCTTGGTAGGGAATACAGCTAACTAGCATAGTGTTGCCCTGAAAGACGCACTCCACGCGGAAACAGTCGCCTTTACAGCGACTGGACCGGAAGGTGCAGCTGATAATCCAGAACCGATCCCCTACGACCTTTACCTGCAGCACTGTCGAACATACATTAAGGCACATAGCCATATTCAAAACATCACCACACATTGTATCTATGGGGCATAAAAACACGAGATACTGCTCTTTGTCTGGAAAAAAAACATGTGTTCAGCAAAGCAGCAATTCATTTGAGTAGAAGTAAAGCAGAATAGTGAGCCAGGACTCGTGCTGGCAGATTTGCGGCAGCAGAAATACATTTGCAGTCCACCTCGTCAGCTCTGCTCGTTAATAGCAATCCATTACAACGATCGGCTAAAGAAAGAACAGTTTGAGAGTGGGAGTGAACAGAGCGTTGCGTTGGTGAACACATGTCTGGAACTATGGCCATTTAGATAAAGGGAATCCATGATTAGAAATAGAAAAACGAACATCTGTATCAAAAGCAAAAGACATTTTCCAGCAACGATTGCAGCCACAATGAGATTATTAGCAGATCGGTCAAAGTGACTAAACAAATTCTCAAACGGACAGTCGTGTTTTGGCACAGCTCAGTTAGATCGATGAGTGATGGATTCTTTTTGTGGTTGTTGTCCTTTCCTGTTGATGCAGCCAATCCAGTTTATGCTTTTTTTTTTTTTTTTTTTTTTTTTTTTTGTCCACATTCGTTCCGGGGTACAAGACCGTTGTGCTGTTTGAACCATCAGTAGCGTAATATACAAATGTACAGATACACAATAGAAATGCATACATCATCTGTTATTACAATGAGACCTACAAAAAAAGCATGAGAATAGAAAGTCTGTGGGATATTGCAGGTGAGGCAAGCAGAGCCACGAATGTGCATCCGAGCTGAGGGACACACACCCTCCTACCATGACTTAGTGCATGTCTATTTACACCGCATCATAACAAAGCTATCAAAAACAAAGGCTCCAAAAATTCCTCCTAAAAACTTTTTTTGTTCTTTTGTTTCTCTACTTACAACAAGATCTATCCATGTATGTACAACCCTAGAAAATAATTTAATTATAGTTACACACTTTCTACATTTGTGAAACAATATAGTCCTAGTCCACAATTAAGGTTGATCATGTTTGTGTGTGTGTGTGAGTCAGTAAAGTGGGCCTATTCGATGGGCAGAGGTGGTTGATCATGGATTCACGGCTTGGCTAACAGTCGCAGGGGCTTTATTTAGGGAGAGGACGTGTTGCGCTCACAGGGAGGAAGTGGTGGAGTCGACGATCTCTCTCCCGTTGCACACGGTCGGGACGTAGTGGGCGCTGACGGAAGCTGGGAAGAGACGAGGAGCGAGAGGGAAGCGTGAGGCGACGACGGCAAACCCCACGAAAAGCATTTCCTTCAAAGCAGCAACAATATTTCACCGAATTACAGTACATCGATGGATCTGAGTATCTCACTAGTCGAGTGACGAGCGATGAAGGAACAGGGGGGAGTTACTGTAATGTGGAGCTAAAGTTTTAGGACCCTGAGGAATTATAAAGGCGTCGAAATAAGCACAAGCTTTACTGCATGCGTTAATCACAGCATACGTTTAATGCAGCCGTCCGCCATGAATGAAATGCAACGCCAAGCTTCACGTTACTTTAGGATTCTGCCACAGCGACAGTAAAAATGTAAGCGCTGGCTTTACTGCAGATCTAATCTGCTGCTAATAAATATAGCATCGCTGCCAACTTAAAAAGTCATCTGGAATAATGTGCCTGGAATAGCACCCGCGTCGCTACTGATCTGGTTTTGTGAAACCAATTAAATTTCCGCGCTTTAAATTTAGTCCAGAGTGATGCTCGTTGTACCCCAGGAGTGCATGTTCTGAAACCTGTGACTCACGTACGGCTCCAGTCACCTGGCATCTCACGGCTACAGCCACGCTAAGTCTGCCTAGCTCAGGACTAAGCTCGTCAGTCATGCAATGAAGACGTTGTCGGAGGAACGCTTCATACTCGATGACCTTCCTTGTCACGGCTTTATCAGACCTCTCAGCTGCTTTTTGCTGCAGCCTGTAACCTACCATGAGACGCGTATGAGGTGGCAGCCCCGCTGACACTGAAGCGATTGAGGTTAAGCCTGTGGCTGGTCACATTCTTCTGGGGCTGGAACATGATGATGTGGACCTTGGGTGCAAACATGCAGCCGAGGACCACGAAGCCGCTCAGACTCACGGAGATGCACATGGTGGTGGTCTGGACCTGGAGAGGAAGCAGAGGGGAGATAGTAATTAGTAGCCAGACTTTGATGGATTCATCTTATGCTAATGTAAGACAGAGTAATTGCTTCTAACAGCTAGTTTCATGATAATAATCTACAATAAGGAACACCTCTCCACAGGTGTATATTAAAGAAAGCAAAGCTGTATTGATAAAGAGTAGATAAACACCAGGCTTAAAACCACTGATGTTCACTGATTCAGTGGAGCTTGTTTAACTCTATTGGCAGACTTTGTTACTTTGCACCACGTCTGGAGGATAACAATTATACGATGGATCGATACAGAGACCACGGAGGCCAAACTCAGCAGTGTCTAGACTAAACCCCGCTCTCTGTGATTTGCTGTGTGAAATAAAGGCTTAATTTAATGGAATCCTCTCTGGAGTTTTGATTACTGGTCTGCAGCGCGTCCCCGTGCTCTGCCACAATAGTTTCTCTGTGGCGGAAAAGTGTCCAAGATGGTTACGAGGCTGATGGACGGGGTCGTATAGGGCAGCGCGTTAGTAATCAACCCATCACATCCTCCCTGTGTGTGTGTGCAGCGTATTCCCATGCGTGCACGGGTGGGTGGCGGTGGGTGTTGGTGATGTTGTGCCTCCACCTGACTAATCTTAAAGTCAGATTCCAAGGCTAAGGAAGCGCCTTTTTTCAGAGAAAAAGAGAGAGAATGGGGGGGGGGGGGTTGAGAGTGAGAAATGTGCAAGCCTGGCATCAGCACTCTTCACTTACACTCTCTGATCCAGCTGCAGTGTGTGTGTGTGTGTATGCGTGTGTGCGCTCACGGTGTGTGTCTGCGCTCCAGATTTGTATGGATCAGGTGAACACTCACTCCCCTCTGCTGCTAAACCCGGACGCGTGTCAGCGGTTTGACGGAGCCTGTCGGGTTTCTCATCCCAGTCCTGCAGAGCCGGGACATTTGCCCGCAAGACTTAAGAACTGTCTGAGTCTGTTTGAGTTACTTATGCGTCCGCGTTAATCACAGTGCGACGTGTAGCTGTGGCGCTGGCGCCTCGAGGTGTAACTACCCTGTAGTCACTGGACGTGACGTAGAAGATGGGAAGAAAGGCCAGCCAGATGATGCAGGTGGTGTACATGGTGAAGCCAATGAACTTGGCCTCGTTGAAGTTCTCTGGGCACTTTCTGGTCTTGAAGGCATACCTGGAGAGAGAGAGAGAGAGAGAGAGACTACATTAATGAGACACCACCTGCAAAACCTACTTTAGTAGAGTTAGTAGTTTTATTTCAGCACATGCGGCCCCATTTTTTTTTCCAGCGAGGCATCAGCGACACAGACTGCGAACAGCCCAGGGCGCAGACCATAGCACGTACAATAACATACAGACATACTTACACAGTACACAGGATGACCAGCAGCACGTCGTATCCCAGCGACAGCAGCATGCTGGCGTCGCGCACGTTACACTTGAGGATGACCGTTTGCCGTCGCTCGGGCAGCGTGAAGCGCCGCGTCCCCGGGACCTCCAGCAGCAGCCACACCGACACCATCACCAGCTGGACCGAGATCAGACTCAGACAGATGAAGACCTGGAACCAACGGAGGGGGGTGAGGGCAGCCGCACGTTGGATTCCTGCATCCGTCTGACGCGGGTGGAGGGAGGGGCGGGAGGGAGGGAGGGAGGATGCTGAGGCCGCTCACCTGAGAGGACGGGCTGATGAAGCGCGGCCGCGCCGCGCCGGCGCCGTCTTTCACGCCGCTGAAGATCCTGGCGATCCTGTTGGTTTTGGTGAGGAGGGCGGAGTAGCACACGGCGAAGGACGTGCCCAGGCCGAGGCGCCGCAGGGCGCAGACGGCGGGGGAGGGCTTGGCCAGGAACAGGAAAGTCATGGCGTAGGACATGAAGACCCCCGAGAGCAGGATGTAACAGAGCTCCCGGCCCGATGCCTTCACCAGCGGCGTGTCGTTGTGCCGGATAAACACCCAAACCACCAGACCGGTGCACATGAACCTGGAGGCAACAGGGGCTATAAACATCACCGTCGCCCCTGTGGATCAGCCCGGAGCCCCTGCCACTTACCCCACACAGGCTATGGTAATTGGACCAATGGCCCAGGCGTCCTCCCACATGATGTAGTCCTCGGGAAGGTCATAGCAGGACGTCAGATCGTCAGTGGGCCACTGGCCGGGGGCACAGGGCGCACACGTGAACTCATCAGCCAGATACTCGTGCGGCTCACAGGCTGTGCAGATCCAGCAGCAGTACTCACCTGGGAAGCAGCATCATAAACAGCAGAGTGTGACAGGCTGAGGCCGCCGCAAGGCGCTGCCGCCCGGTGCCGTGTCGGTGCACGTCTCGCATTCTGAGCCCTACCTGCCTGCATCTTCTTCATCTCGTTGCGCTCGCAGGGGTCGCTGCACTGCGACGTGGGCACCGCCTCCCGGGGCCAGTGGATCAGGTCGCCGCTCAGGCTCAGGCTCTCCGCCCATTCGCCCACCGGCGCGTAGCCGTAGCGGTCGCCCGAGCGCTGGTAGCTGAAGATGTTGTACCGGCCCATGCCGTCGCCCTGGGAGTCGAACTTCACCACCGTCTCGCTGCCTGGGGGCGAGAAAGGGGCTGGAGGAGGGGGGGTGGAGGGGGACAAAGACGGGACAAACAAAGCGATAAGATGAGTGGAAAGGGGAGATTAAGGCTTCAACAATCACAACAAGCATCCCATTGATGTCTCATTGATGCCTCTAAGAGCAGCAGTGAGGACAGAAACAATAGCACTATGGTCAGTTAAGCCTGTGAAGGGCATTACAATAGTGTTTTCATTACCGGACAGTGGCCAGTCACACAAGTATTAGCTAGGACACTATAAATGCCTGTGTGTGCTTGGTGATGCCTGCGCGTATCAGTGGCCTCTCATCCTTCCCTGAGGTCACGCACAGGCACAAAACCACCGCTCTAAATTCTGATCTGACAACATTTATAGCCAAATGCATCATTAACAAACTAACAATAAAACCATATAGGCATGAAGGAAGCGGACTGAATCCCAGGGCAGTGCTGTGGCTACCCACACATTGATGGAATTAGCCTCTGGGTATCTTATGTGAGGGAGGAACACTGCTGAAACTGCCAAATTGGTTTGTATACAAGTTGTTATGAAAGGATTACCATCTACCCTGAGGATGTGGGAACAGAGGAGATTGTAAAATTGGCAGTTTGCTGAAACCGATAAAAAAGAAGAAGAAGAAGAAGAAGAAGGAAAGAGGCTGGGAAAAAAAGAAGAACTACTGACGCGTTACAGGCAGCGTCAGACCTGACAGCGCTGACACTTGGTCGTTGTGACACAGACAAAGTGTGTGTCACTCCCGCGGCGCTGCTTCTGTCCTTATAGTGGAGCAATCAGCCCGATGCTGCGTGTCGCACGCCGGCGCCTTCCCTGTCGCACGCCGTTGTGACTGGGGAGCGTACGCTGGGTTCACCCAGCGTCACTGCTCATCCCAGTCTGATACTGTAACAGGCGGCCTCCGTCGTTGGGTAGAAGAGTCCACGGGCCAAATGCTAAACACGCAGCTTGGGATCAAGGGGGTGAATCAGAATACAGCTGTTGGGCTGATATGTGTCCATGTGTGTGTGTGTGTGTGTGTGTTTATGTGTGGCAGCTCCACGCACTGCCTATAAACGCCCGGTGTGTTCACGGAAGAATGATGTGTCAGACGGCAGCGGGTTAGGGTTTATGAAATCCATAAATCACAGGGACAGCGCAGCCCTCCATCTTCCGCCTCCCTCGCTCTCTGCCACGGGAAATTCTAAGTGTCAAGCTGTCGCCGGGTTTTAAGGCTAAATGTTTAGGTGACAGGGAAATGAAAATGATTTCAATAAGCGGGCGTTGATAATATCGTCGGCAAAGAAAAAGTATTAATCCATTACTCTGTGAGTTGGCAGATAATAAAGTCTGCTAATAACACAGAGCCAAAAGACAAGTGAGGTCTCCTCCTTTCAGACGCAGAAACACTCTGCCACCAGCTAATTATCATAACTGCACCTTATTAGGACCTTAGATGTGCGAAGCCTAATTAGCTGTAGCTATGTGGTAATTACGTGTAATGCAGACTAAAGAGATAACAGCACTAGTCTACGGACCCTTCAGAGGGGCTGTATTGTCCTTCACTTCCCTCTGAAAGGCACTGGGCTCGAGGGGCCGCTCCATTCCTCTCTGTAGCCCACATCTGCAGCCTGGCTGATGTGACAGAGTGGCTTATCAGGAGGCGTACGAAGGCGCGGGTTGCAGCCGACGGAGGCCGGCGGAGACCCCAAAGGTCCCGAGCCGAGACAGACTGATGGATGCCGCTCTCGCTGCTCAGCAAGGACGCTCGCACGCGGGGCTAAAGTTAGCAACAGCCCCGTTGGCCTCTGTGGGATTCATTTGTGGTTTTAGTGGCGGCGCAAGATGAGTTGTCATATTTCTTGTTTTTTTTTTTTTTGTTTTGTTTTCCATTCATTCTAGTAGAAATGGTAATGTTTAAAAATCTTTTTATCTACATACTGCAACACAACACAGTTCAAGTATCTAAAGTATCCTTTGTGAATGTGGTTAATAAAACACTTACTATTAAACAAATAATAACATAAAAAAGCTAAAAGTTATATTAGGAAAAAACTGCAAAGTAAATCCAGATGCCTAATTTTTGTGAGACACTAGAATTCCAGCTAACTTCCGGACATACATTATTATTCCAGCTTAATTAGACGCACGGTGGAAACAGGCTTTTCATTCAGAAGCTGAGAAATTAATTATGTTCTCGGCCATGTCGTGCTAAAGTGAAGCCCAAGGGGGATTGTGGGTATTACAGGGAGCGAGCGAGCGAGAGAGGGAGAGAGAGGCAAACTGGCTTGGGATGAATAAGTAGGAATAAGTAATCTGAAAATGAAGAAGAGAGAGAAAATGGGGGGTGAGAGAGAGAGGTGCGGGCTCAAAAGGTGGAGGGGGAATCTCTTCTTTGTGTGAGCATGTGACTAAAATTCCAAAAGCTGGCTGTTGATTAGTGGTTGGCTCGGGAATAGAGAATTATATTTCCAAGCATCAATTCACCTGAATCCCCGATTTAATCCCGATTTACACTTGACAATGTAAACAGTGAACTATAAATACACCCCCGGTCTGAGTAAAATGCAAAGAAACAACCACTCTGAGCTGCTAATAGTATGACCAACCATTCTTCATCCATCAGACTGTTGATGACCTTACACATCTGTGCCCTACAGGGAGAGCGTGAAGCAACATACTCACGCAAAGACACACACGTCCCAGAGCATACACGAAAATGGACGCCAGGATGCACTCGCATGTCACGAATGCACACTCGGACGGATCGCATTAGCTAGATTTGTTCTCCCGGCAGATTCGGTCCCCGGGGGGTTGGAGGCGCTGCCTGGGCCACAGAGCAGCGGGCCACGGGGGAAAAGAAGACAGCGAGGGGGGGGTAGAAGGAAGTCTAAAACAAGGGTGACAAATGTATAGGAGGAGGAAAGGCCGCAGCGGAGATCCAAGGCTCCGGAGAGAGCGGTAGATGGAGGAGACAAAGCAGAAGGTGCTGGGAGAGAGGATGAGCTGTGTAACCAGATAAGGGGAAAGAAAGGAGGGAAGTGACAAGGGAGAAGAAAGAGAAGAAATATGTGACAAAAAGCCTGGCGATAGCAAGTGTAAAAGCAAGCCAGTGCGATTGGCAGCAGAGATACAGGTGGATGGAGGAAAGCCTTTAAATGGAGGAATCAATAGGGAGGAAAAAGGTGAAGGATGGATGGAGGGATGAGTATAGTGAAGGAGTGGAGGAACAGACCAGCACAGCGAGGCGGTGGAGGCAGGAGAGCAACCTTGTGAAGTCTGAGTGGGATGTGCTGTTTTTGAATGTAGAGAGTGTAGGACACTCGCCGGGTGAGAAAGAGAGAGGCGACAGAGAGACGCCGCACAAAAGCAGAGAGGGAGAGAGCGAGACAGGAAAAAGAGACGGGAGACGGCAGAGAGATGGAGAGAGATAGCGACAGGGGGAGAGAGCGAGGAGAAAATGAGGGAGAGAAAGAGTGAAGGCTGTTCTCCAGCATCAAAATGTTGCACTAAGCTCTCTGCTCAATATGGCCCTGAAGGCACTACGCCTCTGCTAACAGACACACACACACACACACACACACACACACACACACACACACACACACACACACACACACACACACACACACAGAATATCACATCTATCGCTATTTGAACAGAGGGCTGCATGCATGTGTGTACACACCGATGCGTTCAGGGGCGGTGGGTGGGTGGGACGTTGAATGATAGCTTTGAGAAGTGTGTGGGTTGGGGGGTGTCTGCAATCTCATGCTGGTGTAAAAAACAAGCACTTGAAGCCGCCACTTTGTAAAAAAGCCGTCTGCGGCGCGCACGCGCGTACGCGCGCGTTGCGTGTTTGAAGTATGTAGCGAGGCCTCATAAAAATGCACAAATGCGCCCGCGTGTCTTTTAGTAGTTGGTGGGGAGCAGTTCCCATGATCCACCGGATCACTTCGACAATTGGCAATCGTGTCGGCTTCATTACCATGGCAACGAGCGAGATGAGACGAGATGAGGAGAGTGGCATATGAAAACACTCCTATCCGCACAACATGCTGCCTCAGTGCGCCGCATACGCTGCCCGTGACACCAAACAAAACAGGCTGTGCGCTGCGTGGGGAACGTGAAATTAAACTTTGGTCATTGCGCGTTTTCCAAAGCGTGGAGACGCGGCGACCTGTGCGTCGTAGCGCACGTACGCGTGCGCGTCTCGGAGCAGGGGGTGCGAGCGAGGCTCGGGGTGGGGGTGCGTTTTGCTGTCTGCTACGGTTCAGACTGAGAGCACTGCGGATGGCGTTGCTGCAGTGTTTCTACCCCACGTTCAACCTCAACTCACCTCGGCTCCTTCCTCCGACACGGTGGATGGGAGAGATGTATACGCGCGCGCGCACGAGAGAGAGAGAGAGAGAGTCATTTGGGGGCGCCCCGTCGCCACCTTCGACCGTGGGCTTTTCAAAGAGCGGCGCGGCGCCGCTGCCGCGCTAGCGACGTCACCGGCGCCGATCTCAACTGTCTTGTTCGTGCTCCCCTCCCTCCCTGCAGCAGAATAAAGAGAATAACGCGCTTCGCGGACATACATCAGTCGTGAAGGGACGGGAGGGAACGCAAGGGGGGAGACGATTAGACACAGACATGTAGTGATCCACCCCCCCCCTCTCTCTCTCTCTCTCGCTCGGCGCGAAGCCGCATTTTTATTCTGCTGTCTCTCCGCGCTTCACGCGTCCTATGAGGAAGTGACTGTCACTTGCGCCAACCAGAGGCGGCGATGGCCCCGTTCCGACTGTTCTTTTTCCCCCCTCGCCTTCTGTCGTTTCTCCCGCTTTCCTTTCACTCGCCCTCCTCTCAAATAGATCTGCTTTGATTCGCAGCAGAAGCGAAGATGAGGCATTTCAAAGAGAATCCTCTCCCGCTGCTGATGCACGCGTCCCACTCCGGCGTTGCCTCTGTGCTCCCTAGTTCCTTCCCTCCTTCCCCTCCCCGTGTCTTTTTCTGTTTTACGTCCCCTTTACCTCACCTCAGACTCTCTCTCTCTCGCTCTCGCTCTCTCTCTCTCTCTCTCTCGTCAGTCTTATCGCTAAGCCCCCCCCCCCCCTCCCTCGGCGCGTGACGCCATTCTTTCGCTCTCTCCCTCGCGCTCCCCAGCGTCCCGTGGCAAAGTTGCCGTGTTACCGCTATCTGTCTGGCTGTTTTTGATGTCTGCTCCTGGTCACGGTCGGCGGAGGAATAAGCACCTCTAAACCGGTGTCAGTCCCCGAGACACGGCAGTTTATTTATACCGCTTCCTTTGTGCGCCAGCTGTCAGTCAAGCCAATCCTCTGTCTCCTCTCTCCCGACTCTACAGAGGCTGACAGACAGACAGGCAGCCCGCTATAGGAGCTATTATAACACACACAATCTCATTAGTGCGAGGCAGAAGAATATGGCTTACGGATTAACTCAACCTCTCCTCTCCTCAAAGCAACTTTGTAGCGTCGCATCAATTACACATGGGTAATAGGTGTCAATGGCAAGCTCTGACAATACATAGCAATTAAGAGGATTTGTCTCAGTGCTTTCTTTATGTTTCGGGGCTCGGCTGGTTCGGCTGACGAGAAGGACAACATGCTGGTATGTTCATGAGTGGACTGCTAACGACCCCCTCCCTTCTTTCCGCTCTTTTTCGCCCCCTTCTCCCACATCACTCTTCACCTTGAACACCTTATCTGGGAGTTTTGCGGTCGCCGCGTGCGACCAGCTCGCTTACCCGGGAAGCTGACGTTCAGGATGTAATCCCGGTAGAGCCTCCGCCCGTCCAAGGCCTTCATGCTGTCGCACAGTTTGGTGGTGTTGAAGCACAGGCTCCGCTGCATGTTGTGCAGCGCGTAAGCCATGGCGTACACCGCGTTTATCACAAACATGATCTTCGACTCCGGTTCAAAGTTGCTCCTGTCCATCGCCAAGTCCTCGTCGCACGGTGGGTGAGGCGCCTCTTCCGGTCCAGCGCCGCCCGCCGCCGCCCCTCCGCCGCCCGAGGAGCACTGGAACCGCTGCTCCCAGAATTCCCTGTACCAGGGGTTCCGGTGGTTCACGGCCGGGTTCAGGCTGAGGAAGTAGCGGTTGAACTCCGGGACGGGATTGGCCGCCAGCTCCAGCGTGATGGCGCCCTCGGCGGTGACCTCGTTGCCCTTGACGATGCTCTCCTGGGCGCCCCAGCCGTCGCTGGCCACCCAGATGAAGGAGGCGTTGAGCCTGGCGGCGGCGCCCAGCAGCTCCCTGGCGTCGTCGCTGCGCAGGAAGAGGACGGCGACGCGGGCGTTGGGCTTCTGGAGGAGCTGCCGTATCACGGCCTCGTAGGACTTCTTAGCGTTAGAACGTCCCACCTGGACGGAACAAGGACACGAGCGTTTGTCCCCAACTGATCACAGTGTAATATTGCCCTCATTTGTGTTTAAAGCCTAGTGGCTTTGAGCAAGGGTTGCTTTAATCCACCCAGAAATGAGCTTATATTTAGCGCCGCACCTTCTCCGACGTGGCGATGCAAATGTTCCTCATGCGCGCCTCCTGTTCGAAGGCCTCTATGCCGGTCTCCCCGTAATCGCCCTCTGAAGCCACGGTGGACACGTACGTCCAGTTGAAGAAGCGCAGGATCTCAGCCATGGCCTTGGCCTGGTAGAAGTCGGGGGGCACCGTGCGGGCGAAGTAGTCGTAGCGCGTCTTGTCGCTGAGCTTGGCGCTCGTTGAGGCGTAGCTGATCTGAGGAATCTGGAAGAGCCTGAGCAGATTGGCAACCTGAGGGAAAGCCATCAGGTGAAATAGTGGTTACATTTTGTATTCACGTACATTTTTACGAAAGATTTTGTTGCTATTGAAAAAGATATGAAAAAAATATGAAACGATGACATGGTGGAGAAATTAAATAGCTCAACCATAGCTATGAATGGATAATTGTGTAGTTAATGCTGTGTTAGTTGGGGTTTTTCCCCCTTTGACAGGCTGATTTGTGTGTGGAGCTAAGCAGAGTTAAGCAAGTAATGACATTTTCATCAAACATGATTGACACAATGACAAAAACGATAAAAAAGACCCACAACGCATCCACTAAGTGCATTTTTTTATTTAAGAAAATCGCACATAGTTTGAAGGTTGCTGCCGACAGGAATCGTGTCATGCATAATGCAATTATCTCAAGATAAAACACCATGCAGCAAGGG
Organism: Betta splendens; assembly: GCF_900634795.4. Lineage (NCBI taxonomy): Eukaryota > Metazoa > Chordata > Actinopteri > Anabantiformes > Osphronemidae > Betta > Betta splendens. Next base: position 10,611,102 of record NC_040886.2, on the reverse strand, counting down.
TAGACATGCATGCGCACACACAGAAGTTCAATAAAACACCGACTCATGTATTAATGATGGATCATCTGGGGTCTACTGGTGTCCATATAAAATTCCCTTTTACTGTTTTACTGTTGATTGGCTTCGGTCATGCTCACGAATGCCAAAACAAACAGCGGCGATATAATTGCTATACGTACGCACGCATGCAGAAACACTAACATAAACAATTCAAGATGAGCACACACACACACACACACACACACACACACACACACACACACACACACACACACACACACACACACACACACACACACACACACACACACACAGAGCGATTCTGTTTTTGCCTCCGTTTAATCCTTTTAGAGTGTATCACTCTGAGCTTTTCTATATTTCATTCACAGCTCAGTTGATGAGCTGTTTTGACAACATGTCAGAATCACATTAGACTAATAATGTAACAGAATAGCAAACACACTCACACACACACACACACACACACACACACACACACACACACACACACACACACACACACACACACACACACACACACATGCAAGGATGCCTGCTTATAGCTTTGATAGCTATGGGTTTATGATCGCAGTTGCTCTTAATGTCAGGGAAGGTCATGCTGCAAAATGTAACTGCATTGCTTCATCACCTGATCACCTGCAACGAAACAATGACCACATCTACTGTAGCTACTGTAAGACGCCAGCGTGTTGGGACACTGAGAGTTTACTCTGTTAGCCAGTGCTTCCTTCCTGTGAGGCAGTGGGCAGGGAGACGTACTGTATGGGCTGAATATGAGAGTGGAGAAAAGATGAGAGGGAAGGAGGAGGAAAAAAAATTGCTGCAGTGGAGGGGTGCTGTGTGTTTTCTGCTTGGAATGCAAGTCACACACATCCACACAAGCACGCGGAGACACAAACGCACATATGAAGAGTGATGCCTGCTATGTAAATGTCCTCAAGGCCCCAGAGTTTAGTTGTGCATGGTTAAACATAAAATAATTCCCTATTACTTTGCTTAAAAGCGGCAGACCGACTGGCCAAGTGGAGAGGCGTGAAGGAGTGGCTGGATTAGCTTTATTGGCATGAGATCAGAAAGCGAAGCACACTTCAAGTCTTGTAAACAGCGCCAAGCCCAGAAAAGACAGGTAGAAACAGCAGCGACGGCAACGAAGGGCCACGGGAAAACACAGGGTAATTATGTGTGATGAAGGACAAATGACAGGGCAGAAGTGTTCGCAATGGAGGAAGACGGAGGAGAAGCAAGGGCTGAGGTCAGCACACACCGAGAGGGACGCCTCCCAATGCATAGGAAGAGGGAAACGAAGGGAAGTAGGCAGGGATGACAAAGACGGAAGCCAAGATTCGAGGGACTTAAAAAGAAATGCATCAAACGGGAAGCAGAGAAGAAGAGATGGCGAGAAAGAGAAGACAGAGAGACAGTTGCAGAGATTAGGGATTTAAGGACTGATAGGAGGAGGCTTTTGTGCAGTCACAGAGGAGTAAGGCAGAAGGAGGTTTTATGCTAAACTATGCAAATCACCCACTTCTGTGACAAGAGCTACAATAGCTGGGGAAACACAGGCGAACACACCGGCGGAATTTCATTTTAAGAAACACACACATCAGTCACATGCAATGCACACAGGCCATGTCACTGGAAGTCACCCCCCCCCCCCCTCCCACACACACACACACACCGCACACTTGTCAGGAGAATTCCCGGATACCTCATACCTGTATGGAGACGCTGCTGAAGGATCCTCCTATGACTCCGGCGATTGCGAGCGGGCTGTCATCCTGCAGAGCGTAGGATCCGTCCGGACAGATGAACTCCGTGTCATCCACCTTAGTGAGGGAGGCCCTGACGAACTCCAGAGCCTTGGCAACACAAGCACCTCATGTCAGACACTGGGCCGCGCCGCATTAAGTATTCATACATAATATTGACCTACTGTAGCATGAGGTTTTATAAATGTTCATAAGACAAGTCACAAACAACCATTGTTGAACCCCTAATGTTTTCGAAAACCCTACAAGCTCATATTACCATTAAAAAAAAACGAAAAAAAAGGAGGAAGAAAACAGTAATCTTTGAAGAACAACCCCTGAGGGAAAAGTTCTTTTTTTTAATATCTTGGCTCATTTCTCTCAGGACAAATAGTTTCAATCTCTATTTCTCGATCAGTCATTTGCTGTTATCGTCTGAGAAACATCCTTAACCTCAAGAGAATGAAACAAAATTTCAAGGTACATTTATTGTAATTTAGCTAAATATTATGGTTTTAATTGGTTTAGAATAAAAACATTACCGAAATCTGCAGCACATTTTTCAATTTAAGGAGGAAACCCTAACATCGGGTCATCGGCAGAAGAGCACAAATAGCTAATTAAGCTAATTAAATTAATTAAGGTAATTAAACGTGGCAGAACTGTTGAGCACAAAACAACAACAACAAGGCGCCAGATAATAGTTACAGTGATACCGTTGAAATCACCAGTCACATGTGCACGTTGTTCAAACTACTGTGTTTGCACATGTGTTATACTTGCTTTACACCTTAAATTGTTTCCTGTAAGGTGCTGAACCGTGGAATTTCCCCGATGTGGGATCAGTTGCTGCAAATAAAACTAAAGTGACTTGAATGGCATATCTTAGATCAGCAGTTCTCTCACCTCTCCCCTGCTGATTACCTGGGTCAGGTGCATTCAGTCAGGTCAGATAAGGGAGACGGGGAAAACAAAGTCAGCTGGTATCTTCCAGCTTCAGACCTTCTGACACTGATCCAGCTAATCAGCAGGTGTTAGGGTCGATGGCCGGGTGGGGGAATCACTTCACATATACTCCTCACATGATGTGAATGCCATTTGAAGCGTGAGCCATCTGATGGGAAGCTTACCTGCTCCAGTGCATAGGTGTCCCTGGAACAGGTGTCCAGGATGTGGACCCCAAGGGAGACCCCTGGCAGCAGAGCGCTATCCTTATTGATTCTGTCTATGGCGAACAGCATTGCCTCCAGCCTCTGGATGCCCCTGTCCTCGTTCACACGGCCGCACTCCTCCATCCCCGCGCCCTTCTCGTGCACAGGGAACAGGCCGCCGAGCACCAGGTCGCCCTCAATGCGGATCTCTCGGCGAGACTGAGGTGGGTCCCCGACGGAGAGCAAGACCCCCCGACACATCACCACCAAGACCAAAGTGGGAACGCGGGCCACCATGTCGGGCTCGGAGAGTTTACGATTGTCACAACGTTTGGAGAAGCCTGGCGGTGGGTGGAGCTGAGGGAGGTGTGGGACTAAGGATGGAGGTTAGGGGTGAGGGGTTAAGGGGGAGGTGTGCGACGTGCGGTGGGTGTGGATGCTGGGGTTGATCTGTGGCCCATGAAACGGTCAGGGAGAGTTGAACTGGACCACACATGGAGGGGTGCAACATCTGGACATCAGTCCTGCTTGGAAAGAAGAAAGAAATAGAATGAGTGCACTGCTACGACCACTATAAAGTATATATAGAGACATCAAGGTAGAACGTTTAACATTTCTGCTTCACAGCCAATGCCAGGCCATGACTAAACAGGACATAGAGCTGTTGGGAGGTTGTTCCCCCCTGTTCCTCAGTCCCCCCCATCAAATATCGCCCTGTCAACTTTCATGTTTGCCTGTGGTCACGTCAGGATAAGCCAGCTTAGATGGCTGATACATGAGCCCGGCCTTCTCAAGCCACAGATCAGAAAAGCTGCTCTAATCTGATCTCTGTTCCAACGATTCTCTGCTCATCCATGGGTGCACGCCTCTAAGTGTGTGTGTGTGTGTGTGTGTGTGTGTGTGTGTGTGTGTGTGTGTGTGTGTGTGTGTGTGTGTGTGTGTGTGTGTGTGTGTGTGTGTTACCAGATTCATTGCTCCCCTCCTGCCTGAATAATTACAACGTCAGGAGTGAATGTGTTTTACCGTGGACGTGGCTAACTGACAACAATGAGGCCAAGAGAAGCCGAACATCTAAATTAAAGCTGCTGCTGCGGATTTGGGCGCTTGTGGCTTCAACGTTCTTTGCCTTCCTTTTTCAGGTGCAGCCAGAAACTGTAACTATGCCACCGTGAACCCGTAGCATTCTACAAAATCGCTTACGCCATAAGGAGAAAATAACGCCAGCTCCAGTCTGTAGTCGCAGTAAGGTCCAAAGTCAGCATCAGTGATAGTGTGGGGATGCATCAGTGCACAAGGCTTGGACGACCTGTGCATTTGTGTGACAGTTTGTGCCTCCGCCTGCTGGTGGTGCCTTAGTTTTTGTTCCAGTTCTGTCTTCTTCATTGGTTTTATGTCACTTTCTGTTTCCTGTCTTGTGTCCCGGCCTGATTAATGTTATCACCTGGATCCATAGTCTGTATTTAAGGCCTCGTCTCAGGCCATTGTAGGTTTGTCTAAATTGCTTTTGTTTGTATGTTTCCCTGTTCTGGGTTCTGTTTCAAACAGGGCTTAGTGTTGGTCTGTTTAATTGGCTGTTTTTTGTTCTACCTGTTCTACGGTACTCTTAACTGGCGTCCTGAGTTACTGGGTTCTGCTCAAACTTATAAACCTCTCTTATATGAGCTTAAGTGCTTTAAGCTGTGCCCAATTTTCTCACCACTACTGTTTCAAGTGGTTCCTCCAAATTCAACTCCAATGCAACTTTTAATGGCCTCTGCAGTCTCCAAAAGATCCAGTCCATTAATAACAAGCGTCTTCAGCACTCACCACTCGTTTGCTGCTCTGACCTGCTGCGGTGGCGCATAGCAAGAAAACAGCCTCTGAAAACGAACGGTCCGGACAAATTCTTGGTGCATTGCTTCTGGTCAATAGCCTCAGTTCACTAATATTGGTTGGCTGCATGCTTCAGCAACCTTCATGTATTAATGACCTTGCACCTTGCCTTTTGCATGCTACAGGTTTCCAGTGTTAGAGGAAGCAAAGCAGCCTCAAAGTATCTAAGATCCACAACCACGGTTCACTCTACGTTTTATATGTATTATATACATTTCATTCAGTCACAGACCTCTAATGGCTCGGGTAGGTTCTATTGGATGTTGGCATGTTGGTCCAAAGCTGCACTGCGTCGGCTAATCTGCATAAACACAGCCCCACCTGTGCTTCTTCCCGCACAACAGCACAGTTAAGTCTGCACGAAGCCAAGGTAAAAGCAGGCGGAGACTAAATAAAACCGTCTACTGAAGAAAAGTGTATAAGAGCTGCACTTTCGTGAATACTGGTGTTGTGCCTGCAGGACAAAATGGATGGATGCCATCATTTTGATTTATAGCAGATTTTAATAATGGTTATTTACATTTTTGTTAGTGACTGTCATTAAGTGACATCATAAATGAAGGAGTCAACAAGCATGGTGCCTTTCTCTACTGGCAAATAACAGGGGTGTACACATCCCAGCCACTGAATATGTTTATTTAACTCAACAAATATCCAAGGATTCAAATACTTTGCTGTAGCAGAGTTTAACTTGTTGTCGCTCTAAACCTTAAACGATCCAATACAAACCTGGCTAATGAAACAGTTTCTCATGTCTCTTCAACGGGAAAGATAAGACAGAAGTTGATGTTTTGACTGTCTCATCTACTGTATCTAGCATCTCGGGCCTAAACATCAGTGTGTGTGTGTGTGTGTGTGTGTGTGTGTGTGTGTGTGTGTGTGTGTGTGTGTGTGTGTGTGTGCAGGTTGAAAGGATGAAAGCGTCTTTAGACGCAGGGTGCTCAGATTTTTCTGCAGGCGGCTGCCATATCTTTACCACTCTTCTCTGTAATTTGACACACATAGACACACACACCCAGACAAACACCCACCCACGCACGCACGCACGCACGCACACACGCACGCACGCACACACGCACACACGCACACACGCACAAACACACACACACACACCTTTACTTCTCTGAGGGGTTGACCTAAAAGCAGGCTGTTTCTACTGTATATCTTAGCTTTCTTCCTTCTCAGCCAACAGAGATCTGAATGAGTGTGTTGAGGAAACATGTAGGAGGCTCACGGCATTGGCATGTACTGTAAAATAAATGCATGTTTAGTGGCTATATGAATATAAAAGCACAACTTCCACTTGTTATTGTGGTTTAACACAACATTATTTGTCACTCAGTGACAGTCAGGTAACATTAAATGAATATGGAATTAATGTCAGCTTTTAATTGGGACATTGATGTGTCTATGAAAGATTAATATCAGTCCATCAAGCCGTCAGGGGCACCAGAGTGTGTGTGTGTGTGTGTGTGTGTGTGTGCGTGCGTGCAAAAAAGCAGATTTCCTGTGAATGGCTTCCATTACTTTGCTAAAAAGCTGGCGACCCTGGAAGTACACTGTTAAAACTAACTTGGATCACTGTTAGAGGCCACTTTGAAGTTAACACAGAGGGGGACTTTGTAACGAGCACAGTTTTGAGGGCAGTGATGCAACAAGGCTGTATGTGTGTATTCATTTGTAAACAAACACATGCATGTGATGTTATTATAAAACTATATATTCATGTAGATGAAAGTCCAACAACGGGTTCACGCAACACCTTAGATTGATACTAAGCTTTCAAGTAACAACTTCCTAGAAATGTGCTAAATAAATAACTCCTAGCTAGTTTATTTTGATTTCATGGTATCCACGGAAATTGAATTATAATTTCTTGGAAAGTGCCCAAAACTAGCTTCCTGTCACAAGAGCAGCCATGCAGGAAAGACGAGCACACGCTGTAGACTGAAAAAACAATTTACTTTTCTCACTTTATTACAACAAAAATTGCTTACGAGGCTAAGTTGCAGGGCCACGAACTGCATGGTGATTACATTATTTTGCATGTTGGAGCCTATTTATTAGAAAGCAAGTAAACCACTGTTAATTTCCCCGACAACTTCAGGCTTTAGACCATATAATTTATTTAAAAAAGGATATGCCTTTTTTTTCAAAACCCAAAGGTCTCAAGCTTCCACCCTGTAGTGGTGGAAGTGTTGCATTTGCTTCTGCTTTCTAGGATTTTTGATTATTAAAATGATTTTCATCGTGGAAGTGTTATGTTTCATTTTAATTGCTGCACTCGGGTCATTGGGACGACATCAAGCCTTCATTACTAGCATGCATTTATTACCTCTGATCTTACCTGCATGAAGAAGTACATGAGTAGACGGCCACTGACACATGGGAACATCAGGACAGACACCTATTAAAGACACAAGTAAAGCAAGTAAATCACATATCACTATAAAACAGCCTGACTGCCAATAGAAGGAAAGAGAAAGGATCATTTAGAGCAGGACACTGATTTTAAACACTTCTCCAGAGTCGCATCTGACAGACAGCCCCATTTCACCTTTGACCCTGTTCACATCTGAAGTCAGCAAGTAGACTAAACTCCACTACTCTTGTCTTTTGCTTTTCATGATTCATTGTCTGTGTCCTCTATGGCACCATTTCCTTCCTTCTCCCCTCCTCCCATTTACTCCCACCTTGCTAACACCCTCCACCGCCTTTCCTTTACTCTAACAGGCAGAGCTGCTGTGGATGACACGCATCCAGCTGAGAGCAGCCATGCAGGGTCGATGGACCACAGTAGCCTGAGCGAAGAGAGAGTCCAATAACTCTGCCCAGTAGGTTGTGTGTGTTTTCCTTGAGTGGATAAATGTGACAATGTGTGTGTTTCTGAGTGTTATACAGCTCATAGGACCACATCTGCATCAATGTTTGGAAGCCCATAGTATGGGAATATACATTATATTTCATCTGCCAATCCACTCAATTGCTTATTAGTGATGACTGAATAGATTGAAGACCATATCAGCTGTATGAGAAGGCAGGTGTGTTCAAAAAGCATATTCTTATTTTCTTTTACCCTGACACGGTCCCTGTGTGTGTGTGTTTGTGTGTATGTGTTTGTGACATGGTGTCCCAGACTTCTGACAGTCTAACGGGTGCAATGGGCTGTGACCATTAATTATTTACGAAATACGTTTTAGGCGCGAAAGACTGATGATCCATAAATAGGACAGAAGGATATCACAAAACACAACAGTAAAACATGATGCATATCTCTCTGTGCCTTTTAAAAGCATCACACAGAACCACACAATATCAAATGTTTCTGTCAATTTACTTAAAAACAGGCATTAAATATAAGTCACTGAGAATTTGATTCAATAAAATAATACTGTATTTGAAGGAAGCACATCTTGGCCTCTTTATACAGTAGATGGTATCTCTGAAGAAAAAGATGCGGATCTAATTGGATTAAGTCTCGGTTCATCACCACTTTCTGATAATCATAATTAATCATAATATGTCAGATGACTATTGATTCTGCTAATTTAGACCTTGGTGTACAGTTTAATCCATTTTATGACCTCAGAGGTTAAAGATGTATCAGACACATACTATACAATTGATTTGCTGAACCTCAAAAGGTGAAATTAAATAGAGCTTATTAGTGCAATCATTGATCTTTGCTTAACAACAGAATGGCAGTTCCAGCATGCAATTCACACACTATTATGGAGCAGATGAAGGAGTACATTTGCAATGGAACTCGTTTTAACCCCGGAAAGGAGCAATGTGCTTTACTGACACATCGTCTGGACTGGGCTCTTGTGTGCAGCAGGTACTCGAACGGGATTCTCCACTAAAAAGCTTTTAACCTCTGAGCACCACACAAAAGCTCTAGTGAACAGGCTCAGCAGTCTGAACATTGTGAACTTTTATACACTGAGTGAGACTTTCTGAATGGTGCAGAATGTGGGAATATTCCATTAACTGATATTATTGACAGACAATTGATCAACAATAATACATTTTAATTCAATCAGTTTATCAGTGATCAGTGACAATAGACATATAATACCTTGTAGCTATTACTGCATCTCTGCCTTCATCCGTATCATCTCTGTCTTCGTTGTCTGCAGCATGTGTTTTCGGTGGTCCGCAATTCATCTGACGTGGTTTTTATTAAAAATGTCTGCCTTAAACAGACTCGGGTGAAAAATGTATAAAAGCATTGGTGAGATCTGCATTTCATCATCGTAGAGGTCGGTGGGCCTGTCATATATGGATGCCATCTATCAACCTAACTGTCATGTAACGACCCTGGGAGCCATCGCCGACCATCAGTCAGCCCTGCAATGGTACCAGTGTTCCTACGTCCTGCTTAATTCACGTTCACACCCCACCGGTCTGTCACGGCTCCCATCAATACGCAGAAACTATGACCTGGTAGAAATAGAGAGTATTGAACGTGGCAGACTGAAGAATACACAGGATTGGTATGGACAGCGCTCTAACACAGGAGTAATGATGATTGGTTTCGGGTTCGGTGTGGAGTTTTGACTGGCAAATGGAAAGAGAAACAAACTAACAAACATTGAATATGAAGAAATATAGAAGTTATATGAAGATTTTCTTCTTTTATTTTCTACATATAACAATTTTGCTGATGAAAAACAAGCCCCCTCCCTTCACCAGAACCAAACTGTGCTCAGAGGTGATTTGAAAGCTTATTAGCAGCTGATAAGTGGAATCCGTTTGCAGGCTGCGGTGCTGGGACGTGAACAACCCGTGTTTGCGTCGTGAAATTGTGATACTGCGGCTCGGAGATGTCCAGCTTTGTCTTGTTGTTCTCCAAAAATACTTTGGTTTGTGTTCTGAAAAAAGCAGAAATATCCTCAGGGTTCTGACATTTGACTGTGTTTGCCAAGCGTAGTGAGCTGTGTGTGATGTGTGTGATGCTCATGCTGGTCGCTAACATTAGCAGCTGATCCAACAACAGCTACGTGTGGATTCAGCACGTCTTATTTATCAATCAAACAAACTCAGGTTTTAAGATGATCTTAAGTAATTTTGCTGAAAGACTGCAATGGTTACGTCAGAATGAGCAACGCACCTACTGCGTATATTTGCAGTTTTAGAAACAAATGTGTGTGCAATAATGTCTCCCCAGGAACATGTAGAAACTCCCTAAAACTCTGATACCTGCTCCTGCATCTAAGGCATCGACTGCGAGGACAAAATGTTCAGTTTCTGCCTAATACATGCACCGACTGACAGGAGCCACAGTGAAGACATTAGCAGTTATTCACTTCACCTGAACGTTAGGCCTGATCGGTGTAGTTCTGTTCTGCATTGACCAGGGAAAAGCAGAGCAGTGAGGTTCAGAGGGTTCAGCCTGCAGATGCGGGAGAACATCCCGTGGAAGTGAAGCCTGATGCAACAGGAGCGTTATTGCATTTATTTATTGTGTTCGTAGTTGCTTTCTGTTCATGCGCTGATGCTAAAATAAAGATGAAGGTATGAGCATAAATCCCAGTTTGGGTTATACAGTATGTTTTGGGCTTAAACAGAGGATGATAAAAAAAAAAACTGAAGGCTCCAACCCTTTGTTTGGTTTAATATCACGTATTCATCCTTATGGTGTAATAATAGCATAAATCACAGTCAACATTGTGCAGGACAGAAATCATTCACAAGCAAAGATGAGTCTCTCGCTTCTCTGTCTTTTTTAAACGTTCTTATTTTATTCGCACCCATTGTCATTAATACGCTGTGTTTATAATTTTCAGTTACAACAAATTGCTGTAAAATAGTCAAATTATAACTGTAACATACTCTTTTTACAAATTACTGTCAAATCTGATACTGCTACAAACAAAAATGACTTCTGTAAAATCCTCCTTTCCTTATTCCACCAAACAGGTCAGGAACACTCTACTGAGACATTAATATTACACCTGTGGATCTGTTTAATCTATTTGTGAGCTGGGTTTAACCTAGTTTTAATTTATGCTAATTTGTAATAATCCTAGTTTGCAGTGAACAACACGGCTCCAGGTTTGTTGTTAGCAGTTTGAATCATTTTCAGATCTGACCTCCGCTGACTGGTTTTGTATGTCGTTCATAGTTAGAAATATGCATCGACCAAAGAGGATCCACATCAACAACAAACTGCACAAAATCCTTTGGTCGCATTCAAGCTGAATGTAAGATCCATGAGCATAGCAGCAATATTGATAGCAGTGACTGCATGACCAGCAAAGCCCCCTCTCACCAACCCTCACACACACACACACACACACACACACACACACACACACACACACACACACACACACACACACACACACACACACACACACACACACACCTCTCCCTCCTCAAATTCATCACTTATTAAAGAGTCTGATCTCTCTCTGAGACACACCATCACAGCTGTACATCCCGCTGCCCTTTCTCTGCCTCATCCCCTGAGTGTATGCACGTGCATGTGAATGTCTGTGCATGTCAGCGGCGCTGTGTGTGAGTGTGTGTGTGTGTGTGACTTTTTGCTGATGAAAGGTGAGCTGTGGGACACCGCAGTGATTTTGAGATGCCTCCCTTTTCTAGAGCGTAACAGTGTAGGAAACCTGTGGTGTGGAGCAACAGTAGATTTGCCCCAACGCGATGAGCCAAGACCTTCACGAAGAACAGAGTGTGATATTCATCTGTTGTGTATAATAATAATAATGATAATACACCAAATAGATGCTGCTGCGATACTGTACATCAATCTGAAGTATAAAATATCCAGTTTATGATGTGGAGCGTTTTGTGTTCAACTCCTATGTATGAATCCACTTTATTACACTTGGGTTAGTTGTTCACAAAGAAGCAGGTTTTGCGTTTCTGTACCTACCTGGTAAATTAATATGTTGGACTCCTTTCGATTCTTGGCATTAAAGGTTCCATGTTTCCACCCTCTGATCTTCAATTTTGATGGACACATGAAATCAGAAAGAGGAAAGTTCATCATTCTGTGTGACCAAACGGTACTAAACTCACAGACTATTGTCCATAATGCACATTTAATTTGTGTTTTGTCAGTACTGTAGAAGACAATTTCACACTATTAAACCAGTCATGTTATTTTTAAATGAATTCAGCACCACAGGCAGCAACATTAAGAAGCTCTTAAACAGTGTGCTGTTCACAGAAACGCCTGTAACACTTACTGAGAAACTCTTAATTCATGAAGTTGGTTATTGTTGCAAAATAGCGACTGGCAACTCTGCAGTTTTAAAACATGCTGAGTCAGCCTCAACATCCACAAAATGTTCCAATGGAGCAAAGTCTGACTCATGCAGGTACAGTATATCTAATGTAAATCTCCTATTATACAGATGGAATTTCTACAACTGCAAACTCAAATCCTCCACTTAAATTTACAGCATGGGAAAACCCATACTGCCTCATGTGCATGAAACGTTTGTTGGTGCCTTCATGGAGCAGGACGTCTACGGTCAGGCGGATTTGGTTGTCTCGCCAAAACCAATTGCAAAAGTGCAAAGAACGTCAGAAGTCACCCACATACTGTACCGTAGCCCTTTTGCAAAGAAACATTTGACCTTTGATGAATATCTTTTTATATGAGATTGTTTCTGAACTATATTTCTGTGACCTTGATTGTAACTGAAGTTCAGGTGAAGTCAGCAACACTTCACTTACTGAAGTTTGGAGAGGACGTTAGATTCTGTGTGGCCGCAGCCTCTCAGCTGTTTGATTAATCACATTACTAAATGTGTAAAATCAATAAGAGGACACCATCAGAGAGCCAATCGCCCTGTGATCACTTACAGCCAGCACTGCCTGTACATTACGTGACAACACGTAGCCATTATCATAGAAGACTTATATAAGACCGCTGCTGCTGGTGCTGTGTGGAAGACCATCTGGGCTGTACATATACACACACAGTCACACAAAATGCACAACCGCAAGCTCATGTAAGCACATTTACCAGCACTAAAATGCTGGACCCCAAGGCCAAATCCATAATGTCTCCTCACACGCACACACAGGAGGTGCACAGTCTCCATACAAACACCTGTCTTTAAGGTGCAACAAGGCCACCGAATGCCCACCCACACGTACTGTACACCCAATGCACACAGGCATGCAGTAAGTAACAGAAACTCCTGCACACACACACACACAGATGAACAGACTGCATGTCAGTAAACAAAAATACTCAAATGAAATATGCATAAATATATAATACTATTCTGTGGATAATGCACATTATAGTAAATTTAAACAAAAGCCTTGCAGGTCGACCCCACCCTCACTAGCACAAAATTATTATTATTATTATTATTATTATTATTATTATTATTATTATTATTATTATTATTATTATTATTATTATTATTATTATTGTTATTATTATCACATGAAGTGTTACCTCATTATCTCCATAGACAAAAAGCATTTTGACTTTGAAATGTTTTATGTACTGTTGTCTAAGTTCCCACTCAAATGTTTAACTGTGATGTGCGCGTCGATCCATTTAGTTAAAGTTACACAATGGCAAAGAGCTTTAGAAGCTGTCAGGTCGCTGTGTGCTCGCGGATGAGCCTTGCAAAGACACACCTGCTCTGCAGGAATACAGCCGAGGGGCCTTGATTTATCACCCGTCTTCAGAATTCCAATTATTATAAGCCTTTTCTGAGAGGACTCACGTGTGAGTCAACCTGGATCAATAGACGTCATCGTCTATTAACTAAGTTCTAGTCCCCGTAACGCTCGTCTGTCAGTGGACAACCGCATTAACGACACCGAGTCTGTCAGAATCTATATTCGCATCATCCGATGTTGACAGACGCATGTTGGTTCCGCTCGATCCTGTACTGGAGGTTCGCGTCTCTCTGCGTGGAGCGCCGTTGCTCGGAGGTGAGCGGAAAGTCGTTTCTCCAAGCAGCGGCGGGCTCGTGCAGAATCCACCTGTATGCCTGTGTGCGGAGACGCGCTACTGTCTTATTCCCAGGAAGCTCGCGGCGGCTCAGCGGTCCGCCTGAACCCAAATAACTTCTCCATGCAGCGTAAAATATCCGCAGCTGCAGATAGCCCACTCTTTGTTTCACCTTCTGTGTCTTTATCGTGCATCTGCTGCAGAGATGAGCTATCGGGGCTTTTTTTTTTTCTTAATCACAACCTGCGATCAGTCGGAGAATCTGATTAAATGTATAGAGCCGACGCAACAGCCGGGATATAATCACGCAGACAACTGGGTGTTTAAATCCTGCGCAAAGTTCAAAGCAAATTGGTCCCCACCGTATGATTGGCTGACGCGCGCTTGAACGGTCCCGGACTGACAATTTTTCCCTGCACTCTGTCGCCCAACTCGTAACCCAAGACCGCAATACATTTCACTAACAAATATGGAACATGTTATATTTGACCCACCTTGGCGACTTGGATTCTTCAAAGGCTGCGCACAATTCTTAATCTGGAAGTTTGACTTAGTCTACTCCTGATCCCTCGGAGGAGTCGCACTGAGAGAGAGGATGGGCGCCACTGCTCTGCGCGCCAGCTCCGCGCGCGCGTGTACGCACGCGTGCGTGCGTGTGTGTGTGGGAGAGAGAGAGAGAGGGAGAGAGAGAGAGAGAGAGAGGGAGAGAGAGAGAGAGAGGGAGAGGGAAACAACAGACGCGGAGAGCTGTAGCCCCTTGCCAAAGGATGCTTCAGTCTCCTAGCAACAACAATCGATCTGGCAGGGAGACGTTTTTATTGGATAAAAAGAAAACTTAGCCATTCACCCCCTTTAGCACATGTTTACCGCTCAGAACAACAACTCCAGCTTCACTTAGTGGAGGAGGAGAGAAGGAGGGGGCATCTCAGATACATGGTACACGCATGTTCGAGGTGCGGGAGCATGAACGGGCACAGAATTCATCCACAGGCGTCTCCGCGCGGAGAAGAGGGGATATTCACATCCAATGCGAGCTCCATCAATATTTTAGCAAACTATTACGCTCTATGATGTCAGCAGCAAGAAAACCCGGGAGAGGGGCACTAAACATGCTGTTCATGCTTCTGATGTGAAAAAGCAGGCAGTGGCAGAGGAGCTGCACACGGAGACCTAAAGACCTTCAGAGATGTCTTCATCTGAAGGCTCCATCATATATCACACTAACACAGGGCATGATCTAAAGCACACGCACACACACACACACACACACACACACACACACACACACACACACACACACACACACACACACACACACACACACACACACACACACACACACACACACACTTTCTGCAAGTTGTTTCTGTTGTTTGTTTCCCTCTCTGTTTCCCTGTGTTGTTCCATCAGAAGCAGTGGCACTCAGTTGTGTGTGTGTGTGTGTACATGCACACACACATCTGAGCAACTTGTTTGTATGATTATGCTCATGGAGTCATTAGAATGCAAGTATGCAAGTGTGCAGCTCCTATTGAACAGAAAATCCTCTTACGCATGATTGATTCACACAGCATTCTCTCTCTCTCTCTCTCTCTCTCTCTCGCTCTCTCTCTCTCGGCCCAGCAGAAACGCACACGCACACAGAGGCTCAGTCTAGAGGTCTGATTTCGGTATTGTAAAGTTAGTCAAGTGCATAGAGATACACTGTCTGAGGGCTTGCTCCAAGCGGTTTTTTGATTGCAGCTGCAGGCCACAGCATGCTGTTGTACCTGCTTTATATGCAGACGTGTGATGACAGGAGGCTGTTGTTCCTGAGTGGCTCATATGTTTCCCATGTACATACTGTGTGACAACATATGGCATCGGAAATCTGTCTCTGAGGATGAGCCCGGGCTGGGTGGAGATTGATTACCAGATTGAGGAAGGGTAAGAGCATCAATTTCACACCAATAGGACGCACAAGGATCTGTGAGCGAGCGGTGGGAAGTGAACAGACACGGGCACACATGCACACCAGCTCCCAGTGTCAGTCACAGCTCTCCCGGACTTCAGCCCTCATCCCTGCCGTTCCAGCTCGGAGATGCTGGCTGCTCTAATAAAAGCCCCATTGTCTGGATGGCATGCATATATGCAGAAAGCCCAGAAAGCCAGCTTTGTCCCATAAGGGTCCCTCAGTGAGAGAGCTTTGTGCCGGCCTCTCCTCGTCCACTGAGGACCAGCACGGCCGAAAAGCTGAAAAGGAGGGATGACAGGAAAGAAAGAAAGAAAGAAAGAAAGAAAGAAAGAAAGAAAGAAAGAAAGAAAGAAAGAAAGAAAGAAAGAAAGAAAGAAAGAAAGAAAGAAAGAAAGAAAGAAAGAAAGAAAGAAAGAAAGAAAGAAAGAAAGAAATGATACACGCTGAGTGTGTGTGTGTGTGTGTGTGTGTGTGTGTGTGTGTGTGTTGTTTTGCCTTATCCCAGTGAAGTGCAGCTCATGCAGGAGGAAGTGGGTCCACTGGGATTATGTTCCCCTTTTCTTTGATTCTCCACAGATTGTTTGTGTCCCCGTGCTAACAGAATTAGCCATGCTTCATTTCCCGCGGTCTTCTGTCCTGTCTTGGCCTCGTGATGGATGGAGCTTCACACAGAGGAGTGAGCGTGCTAAGACGTGTGCCCAGCGCCGGTCGGCCGGACGGCGAGGTTACGCGCGAACGCCGCCGTTGGCTTCGGCCACTGCGGTCACGTGCGCTGTGGACATGTGGAGAAAGGAAATAATGATAAAGACCTTTAAAATGATGGTTCCGTGGCCACGCAGGGCTCCACAGGGAACCACAATCCTCCATTTGCTGTTGCATTAAGCACAAGCTGAAGTTGCTTTTTCTTAAGAGAGGTTAGTTTATAAGGTTGAAAAGTTCTTCAGTCGCATTTCCCTGGGCGCACTCCAGCTGGGGGAGGCGAGACCTCGGGGGATGAGCTGGCAGCACTTTACATTTTGCTCTTACAGTGAGTGTAGACCTGCATGGTGCATTTAGAAATAATATGAATGCCTGCTCTGCCTATTCAGACTCGACACTGCATTTCACTGCACTGTATGTCCACTGGGTGCAAGCATCGT